>NC_086444.1:426972501-427272501 GCF_028390025.1 Pseudophryne corroboree | reverse complement strand
GCGCCCAGCATCCACTACGGACTATGAGAAATAGATTTATCGGTAAGTAAAATCTTATTTTCTCTAACGTCCTAGTGGATGCTGGGGACTCCGTCAGGACCATGGGGATTATACCAAAGCTCCCAAACGGGCGGGAGAGTGCGGATGACTCTGCAGCACCAAATGAGAGAACTCCAGGTCCTCCTCAGCCAGGGTATCAAATTTGTAGAATTTAGCAAACGTGTTTGCCCCTGACCAAGTAGCTGCTCGGCAAAGTTGTAAAGCCGAGACCCCTCGGGCAGCCGCCCAAGATGAGCCCACCTTCCTTGTGGAATGGGCATTTTCAGATTTTGGCTGTGGCAGGCCTGCCACAGAATGTGCAAGCTGAATTGTACTACAAATCCAACGAGCAATAGTCTGCTTAGAAGCAGGAGCACCCAGCTTTTTGGGTGCCTACAATATAAACAGCAAGTCAGACTTTCTGACTCCAGCCGTCCTGGAATTATATATATATATATTTTCAGGGCCCTGACAACGTCTAGCAACTTGAAGTCCTCCAAGTCCCTAGTAGCCGCAGGCACCACAATAGGTTGTTTCAGGTGAAACGCTGACACCACCTTAGGAAGAAACTGGGGACGAGTCCGCAGTTCTGCCCTGTCCGAATGGAAAATCAAATATGGGCTTTTGTAAGACAAAGCCGCCAATTTTAACAATCGCCTGGCCCAGGCCAGGGCCAACAGCATGGTCACTTTCCATGTGAGATATTTCAAATCCACAGATTTGAATGGTTCAAACCAATATGATTTGAGGAATCCCAACACTACGTTGAGATCCCACGGTGCCACTGGAGGCACACAAGGGCTGTATATGCAATACTCCCTTGACAAACGTCTGGACTTCAGGAACTGAAGCCAATTCTTTCTGGAAGAAAATCTATAGGGCCGAAACTTGAACCTTAATGGACCCCAATTTGAGGCTCATAGACACTCCTGTTTGCAGGAAGTGCAGAAAACGACCTAGTTGAAATTTTTTCGTGGGGCCTTCCTGGCCTCACCCACGCAACATATTTTCACCACATGTGGTGATAACGTTGTGCGGTCACCTCCTTCCTGGCTTTGACCAGGGTAGGTATGACCTCTTCCGGAATGCCTTTTCCCTTAGGATCCGGCGTTCAAACCGCCATGCCGTCAAACGCAGTCGCGGTAAGTCTTGGAACAGACAAGGTCCCTGCTGGAGCAGGTCCTTTCTTAAAGGCCGATGCCACGGTTCCTCTTGGAACAGACATGGTACTTGCTGAAAGCAAATCCCTTCTTAGCTCCCGAGGCCATTAGTCCTCTGTGAGCATCTCTTGAAGTTCCGGTTACCAAGTCCCTCTTGGCCAATCCGGAGCCACGAGTATAGTTCTTACTCCTCTATGTCTTATAATTCTCAATACCTTGGCTATGAGAAGCAGAGGAGGGAACACATACACCGACTGTTACACCCACGGTGTTACCAGGACGTCCACAGCTATCGCCTGAAGGTCTCGTGACCTGGCGCAATACCTGTCCCATTTTTTGTTCGGGCGGGACGCCATCATGTCCACCTTTGGTCTTTCCCAACGGTTCACAATCATGCGGAAAACTTCCCGATGAAGTTCCCACTCTCCCGGGTGGAGGTCGTGCCTGCTGAGGAAGTCTGCTTCCCAGTCGTCCACTCCCGGAATGAACACTGCTGACAGTGCTATCACATGATTTTCCGCCTAGCGAAAAATCCTTGCAGTTTTGCCACTGCCCTCCTGCTTCTTGTGCCGCCCTTTCTGTTTACGTGGGCGACTGCCGTGATGTTATCCCAATGGATCAATACCGGCTGACCTTGAAGCAGAGGTCTTGCTAAGCTTAGAGCATTATAAATTTGCTCTTAGCTCCAGTATATTTATGTGGAGAGAATTCTCCAGACTTGATCACACTCCTTGTGTGACTGCTCCCCAGCCTCTCAGGCTGGCCTCCGTGGTCACCAGCATCCAATCCTGAATGCCGAATCTGCGGCCCTCTAGAAGATGAGCACTCTGTAATCACCACAGGAGAGACACCCTTGTCCTTGGATATAGGGTTATCCGCTGATGCATCTGAAGATGCGATCCGGACCATTTGTCCAGCAGATCCCACTGAAGAGTTCTTGCGTGAAATCTGCCGAATGGAAGCGCTTCGTAATAAGCCACCATTTTTACCAGGACTCTTGTGCAATGATGCACTGACACTTTTCCTGGTTTTAGGAGGATCCCGATTAGCTCGGATAACTCCCTGGCTTTCTCCTCTGGGAGAAACACCTTTTCCTGGACTGTGTCCAGAATCATCCCTAGGACCAGCAGACGTGTCGTCGGAACAACTGCGGTTTTGGAATATTTAGAATCCACCCGTGCTGTCGTAGAACTACTTGAGATAGTGCTACTCCGACCTCCAACTGTTCTCTGGACCTTGTTCTTATCAGGAGGTCGTCCATTTTCTTTGAAGACGAATCCTCCTTTCGGTCATTACCTTGGTAAGGACCCGGGGTGCCTTGGACAATCCAACGGCATCGTCTTGAAACTGATAGTGACAGTTCTGTACCACGAACCTGAGGTACCCTTGGTGAGAAAAAGCAAATTTTGGGACATGGAGGTAAGCATCCCTGATGTCCCGGGACACCATATAGTCCCCTTGTTCTTTGCTATCACTGCTCTGAGTGACTCCATCTGGATTTGAACCCTTGTAAGTGTTCAAATTTTTCAGATTTAGAATAGGTCTCACCTAGCCTTCAGTACCACCATATAGTGTGGAGTAATACCCCTTTCCTTGTTGTCGGAGGGGTAATTTTATTATCACCTGCTGGGAATACAGCTTGTGAATTGTTTTCAATACTGCCTCCCTGTCGGAGGGAGACATTGGTACAGCAGACTACAGGAACCTGCGAGGGGGGAAACCTCTCGACATTCCAATCTGTACCCCTTGGATACTACTTGTAGGATCCAGGGGTCCTGTACGGTCCCAGCGTCATGCTGAGAACTTGGTAGAAGCGGTGGAGGGCTTCTGTTCCTGGGAATGGGCTGCCTGCTGCAGTCTTCTTCCCTTTCCTCTATCCCTGGGCAGATATGACTCTTATAGGGACGAAAGGACTGAGGCTGAAAAGACGGTGTCTTTTTCTGCAGAGATGTGACTTAGGGTAAAAAACGGTGGATTTTCCAGCAGTTGCCCTGGCCACCAGGTCCCATGGACCGACCCCAAATAACTCCTCCCCTTTATACGGCAATACATCTTTGTGCCGTTTGGAATCTGCATCACCTGACCACTGTCGTGTCCATAAACATCTTCTTGCAGATGTGGACATCGCATTTACTCTTGATGCCAGAGTGCAAATATCCCTCTGCGCATCTCGCATATATAGAAATGCATCCTTTAAATGCTCTATAGTCAATAAAATACTGTCCCTGTCAAAGGTATCAATATTTTTAGTCAGGGAATCCGACCAAGCCACCTCAGCTCTGCACATCCAGGCTGAGGCGATCGCTGGTCGCAGTATAACACCAGCATGTGTGTGTATACTTTTTAGGATATTTTTCAGCCTCCTATCAGCTGGCTCCTTAAGTACGGCCCTATCCGTAGATGGTACCGCCACTTGTTCTGATAAGCGTGTGAGCGCCTTATCCACCCTGAGGGGTGTTTTCCACCGCGCCTTAACTTCTGGCGGGAAAGGGTATACCGCCAATAATTTTCTATCGGGGGAAACCCACGCATCATCACACACTTCATTTAATTTATCTGATTCAGGAAAAACTACAGGTAGTTTTTTCACCTCACACATAATACCCTTTTTTGTGGTACTTGGAGTATCAGAAATATGTAACACCTCCTTCATTGCCCTTAACGTGTGGCCCTAAAAGAAAATACGTTTGTTTCTTCACCGTCGACACTGAAATCAGTGTCCGTGTCTGGGTCTGTGTCGACCGACTGAGGTAAATGGGCATTTTACAGCCCCTGACGGTGTTTGAGACGCCTGGACAGATACTAATTTGTTCGCCGGCCCTCTCATGTCGTCAACCGGCTTGCAGCGTGTTGACATTGTCACGTAATTTCCATAAATAAGCCATCCATTCCGGTGTCGACTCCCTAGAGAGTGACATCACCATTACAGGCAATTTGCTCCGCCTCCTCACCAATATTTTCCTCATACATGTCGACACACACGTACCGACATACAGCACACACATAGGGAATGCTCTGATAGAGGACAGGACCCACTAGCCCTTTGGGGAGACAGAGGGAGAGTTTGCCAGCACACACCAAAACGCTATAATTATCCAGGGACAACCTTTATATAAGTGTTCCTCCCTTATAGCATTTTAATATATATACATATCGCCAAATCAGTGCCCCCCCTCTCTGTTTTAACCCTGTTTCTGTAGTGCAGTGCAGGGGAGAGCATGGGAGCCTTCCCACCAGCCTTTCTGTGAGGGAAAATGGCGCTGTGTGCTGAGGAGAATAGGCCCCGCCCCCTTTTCGGCGGGCTTCTTCTCCGGAGTTTTAGATATCTGGCAGGGGTTAAATACATCCATATAGCCTCAAGGGCTATATGTGATGTATTTTTCGCCATACAGGTATTATACATTGCTGCCCAGGGCGCCCCCCTCCAGCGCCCTGCACCCTCCGTGACCGCTGTGTGAAGTGTGCTGACAACAATGGCGCACAGCTGCAGTGCTGTGCGCTACCTGATGAAGACTGAGAGTCTTCTGCCGCCTGGTTCCGGACCTCTTCATCTTCAGCGTCTGCAAGGGGGGTCGGCGGCGCGGCTCCGGGACGAACCCCAGGGCGAGCCCTGTGTTCCGACTCCCTCTGGAGCTATGTCCAGTAGCCTAAGAATCCAATCCATCCTGCACGCAGGTGAGTTGAAAATCTCTCCCCTAAGTCCCTCGATGCAGTGAGCCTGTTGCCAGCAGGACTCACTGAAAATAAAGAACCTAAAAACTTTTTCTAAGTAACTCTTTAAGAGAGCCACCTAGATTGCACCCTTCTCGGCCGGGCACAAAAACCTAACTGAGGCTTGGAGGAGGGTCATAGGGGGAGGAGCCAGTACACACCATGTGATCCTAAAAGCTTGCTTTTGTGCCCTGTCTCCTGCAGAGCCGCTATTCCCCATGGTCCTGACGGAGTCCCCAGCATCCACTAGGACGTTAGAGAAATACTTTTTAAGTGAAAAAGTATACTGTAAACATATTGTAAACATTACTTTTTACTTTCAAATCCTTGAGTGACGACCATTCTTTCTGCCTATGCGTTTAAGCTAGCTGGGATGAGCAAGGGCGTAGCTACCATAGGTGCAGGCAGTGCAGCTGATATGGGCCCAGAGCTGAGAGGGGCCACCTTTCCTGTCACAGTTACATGTGTTATATATATTTTTCACCATTAGGTGGTACATAGGGGTCCTTACAATCTTTAACCTTGGGGCCTACAATTCATCTAGTTATGTCCCTGGACCTACTCATTGGAATGTGGTAGAAAATGAACTGGAGGGCATTATAATGTTACATAATATGAACTGGGACACTTGTAATGTGGCACAATATGAAGTAGAGGCTCTATAGTGTGGCATAATATGAACTGGAAAGAAAAATGTTGTACGCACAGACCTAAAAGCGAACCCAAACAAAATGACTAGAGATCAAAGGACAATCACTGTATAAGTGACACTTATACCCCAATTTCATACATCATGCACTTTTGTGCTTTTATATTTATTAGAGACACGGGGGGTGCTCCCTGAGAGTTAAGTTAAACTGTTTCACAAAAATATACCAAAGAAAGGTAGACAAGAACTCTCCTAAAATGGGGCACTCAAAAGTGTTCTAATGCGTGTGCAACAACATAGGATCAAAAAAAGGGAGAAAAAAGAAAATAATATAATAAGACTTAACTTTTATTAAAGATCAAAAATTAAAATTGCTTGGAGATTATACTCTCTTCATCTAAAAAGGCGAAATATAGACACAATACAACACGTAACAGATTAAAAGGTACAGGTGATTTGTAAACTCCAACGGGCCTTAACCCTATCAATAAGGGAGAGTCAATTTATGAATGAGACTCAAATAACAATAAGTCAAGACCTTATGGCGTGTTTCGTTGTTCTGCTGCCTCGTATATGCTACAGCATTATATACGTGGTGAGAGACCCTTACTTGTGCCAGTCTCTAGAGTCACAGACAGTGCCGGAGCATCCACGGAGAGTGTCTCATTCACTTCTGCTTTTGGTTGATGACACTGTGGTCAGCGCAGCCAATGAGAGAGCTATTGACAATCTACCTGCTCTGGTGTTGAAAAAAAAGGATGAACTGATAAAGGATGACAATACGCTCTTAAACTAGAGAAATACAGAAAGTATAGAAGGCAAGACTGTGCAGCAAATTTCGTGGTTCTGTTGCCACGCATGTGCTATTGCATTATATGCGTGTTGAGAGACCATTACTGATGCTAGTCTATGGAAATACAGACTGTGCCAGGACAATATGCAATGTGTCTCATTCGCCTCCAACACTGGCTGATGATACTACGATCAGTGCAGCCAGTTTGGGGGTTACTGACACTATGCTGTTCTGGTGTTGAAAGAGACAGAAGGCACTGAATTCAGTACAAAAAAGAGGGATCTCACATCGGCTCAATTTTCAAATACATTTCGCCTGGTGGCTTGTTCACAAAGGGGGGAACAGCTTCCATGCGAAACAGCCACCAGGCGAAACGTACGTTAAAGGAAGGAGCGTTGCGGGTGCCCCGCTGAGTGCGCAAGGCGGGCTGCCCCCCGGTACAGGTTGTATGACATAGAATACTTTTAACTGTGAAGCCTCCAGCTAAAGGCATCTGACAGCCTGACGCTATAACGAACCATATGCTTTAACATGCACGGCCCGTGTATACCCAGGTTCATGATACAAAAAATAAGATTTTACTCACCGGTAAATCTATTTCTCGTAGTCCGTAGTGGATGCTGGGACTCCGTAAGGACCATGGGGAATAGCGGCTCCGCAGGAGACTGGGCACAACTAAAGAAAGCTTTAGGACTACCTGGTGTGCACTGGCTCCTCCCTCTATGACCCTCCTCCAGACCTCAGTTAGGATACTGTGCCCGGAAGAGCTGACACAATAAGGAAGGATTTTGAATCCCGGGTAAGACTCATACCAGCCACACCAATCACACCGTATAACTCGTGATACTATACCCAGTTAACAGTATGAAATATAACTGAGCCTCTCAACAGATGGCTCAACAATAACCCTTTAGTTAAACAATAACTATATACAAGTATTGCAGACAATCCGCACTTGGGATGGGCGCCCAGCATCCACTACGGACTACGAGAAATAGATTTACCGGTGAGTAAAATCTTATTTTCTCTGACGTCCTAAGTGGATGCTGGGACTCCGTAAGGACCATGGGGATTATACCAAAGCTCCCAAACGGGCGGGAGAGTGCGGATGACTCTGCAGCACCGAATGAGCAAACTCGAGGTCCTCCTCAGCCAGGGTATCAAACTTGTAGAATTTAGCAAATGTGTTTGACCCCGACCAAGTAGCTGCTCGGCAAAGTTGTAAAGCCGAGACCCCTCGGGCAGCCGCCCAAGAAGAGCCCACCTTCCTCGTGGAATGGGCTTTCACTGGTCTAGGATGCGGCAGTCCAGCCGCAGAATGTGCAAGCTGAATCGTACTACAGATCCAGCGAGCAATAGTCTGCTTTGAAGCAGGAGCACCCAGCTTGTTGGGTGCATACAGGATAAATAGCGAGTCAGTTTTCCTGACACCAGCTGTCCTGGAAACATAAATTTTCAGGGCCCTGACTACGTCCAACAACTTGGAATCCTCCAAGTCTTTAGTAGCCGCAGGCACCACAATAGGTTGGTTCAAATGAAAGGCTGATACCACCTTAGGGAGAAACTGGGGACGAGTCCTCAATTCTGCCCTATCCATATGGAAAATCAGATGAGGGCTTTTACATGACAAAGCCGCCAATTCTGACACACGCCTGGCCGAAGCCAAGGCCAACAGCATGACCACTTTCCACATGAGATATTTTAATTCCACGGTTTTAAGTGGCTCAAACCAATGTGACTTTAGAAAATCCAACACCACGTTGAGATCCCAAGGTGCCACTGGAGGCACAAAAGGGGGCTGAATATGCAGCACTCCCTTAACAAATGTCTGAACTTCAGGTAGGGAAGCCAGTTCTTTCTGGAAGAAAATCGATAAAGCCGAAATCTGGACCTTAATGGAACCCAATTTTAGGCCCATAGTCACCCCTGACTGTAGGAAGTGCAGAAAACGGCCCAGCTGAAATTCCTCCGTTGGGGCCTTCCTGGCCTCACACCACGCAACATATTTTCGCCATATGCGGTGATAATGGTTTGCGGTCACTTCTTTCCTAGCTTTAATCAGCGTAGGGATGATTTCCTCCGGAATGACCTTTTCCTTCAGGATCCGGCGTTCAACCGCCATGCCGTCAAACGCAGCCGCGGTAAGTCTTGGAACAGACAGGGCCCCTGCTGCAGCAGGTCCTGTCTGAGCGGCAGAGGCCATGGGTCCTCTGAGATCATTTCCTGAAGTTCCGGGTACCAAGCTCTTCTTGGCCAATCCGGAACAATAAGTATAGTTCTTACTCCTCTTTTCCTTATTATCCTCAGTACCTTGGGTATGAGAGGAAGAGGAGGGAACACATAAACCGACTGGAACACCCACGGTGTCCACAGCTATTGCCTGAGGGTCTCTCGACCTGGCGCAATATCTTTCTAGCTTTTTGTTTAGGCGGGACGCCATCATGTCCACCTGTGGCCGTTCCCAACGGTTTACAATCAGCTGGAAGACTTCTGGATGAAGTCCCCACTCTCCCGGGTGGAGGTCGTGCCTGCTGAGGAAGTCTGCTTCCCAGTTGTCCACTCCCGGAATGAACACTGCTGACAGTGCTAACACGTGATTTTCCGCCCATCGGAGAATCCTTGTGGCTTCTGCCATCGCCATCCTGCTTCTTGTGCCGCCCTGTCGGTTTACATGGGCGACTGCCGTGATGTTGTCTGACTGGATCAGTACCGGCTGGTTTTGAAGCAGGGGTCTTGCCTGACTTAGGGCATTGTAAATGGCCCTCAGTTCCAGAATATTTATGTGTAGGGAAGTCTCCTGACTTGACCATAGTCCTTGGAAGTTTCTTCCCTGTGTGACTGCCCCCCAGCCTTGAAGGCTGGCATCCGTGGTCACCAAGACCCAGTCCTGTATGCCGAATCTGCGGCCCTCTTGCAGATGAGCACTCTGCAGCCACCACAGCAGAGACACCCTGGTCCTTGGAGACAGGGTTATCAGCCGATGCATCTGAAGATGCGATCCGGACCAATTGTCCAACAGGTCCCACTGAAAAGTCCTTGCATGGAACCTGCCGAATGGAATTGCTTCGTAGGAAGCTACCATTTTTCCCAGGACTCGCGTGCAGTGATGCACCGACACCTGTTTTGGTTTCAGGAGGCCTCTGACTAGAGATGACAGCTCCCTGACTTTCTCCTCCGGGAGAAACACTTTTTACTGTTCTGTGTCCAGCACCATCCCCAGGAACAGTAGACGTGTCGTAGGGACCAGCTGTGACTTTGGAATATTTAGAATCCAACCGTGCTGTTGTAGCACCTCCCGAGATAGTGCTACCCCGACCAACAACTGCTCCCTGGACCTCGCCTTTATCAGGAGATCGTCCAAGTACGGGATAATTAAAACTCCCTTTTTTCGAAGGAGTATCATGATTTCGGCCATTACCTTGGTAAATACCCTCGGTGCCGTGGACAGACCAAACGGCAACGTCTGGAATTGGTAATGACAATCCTGTACCACAAATCTGAGGTACTCCTGGTGAGGATGGTAAATGGGGACATGCAGGTAAGCATCCTTGATGTCCAGTGATACCATGTAATCCCCCTCGTCCAGGCTTGAAATAACCGCCCTGAGCGATTCCATCTTGAAGTTGAATTTTTTTATATAAGTGTTCAAAGATTTCAAAATTAAAATGGGTCTCACCGAACCGTCCGGTTTCGGTACCACAAACATTGTGGAATAGTAACCCCGTCCTTGTTGAAGGAGGGGCACCTTGACTATCACCTGCTGGGAATACAGCTTGTGAATTGCCTCTAGCACTGCCTCCCTGTCTGAGGGAGTTGTTGGCAAGGCAGATTTGAGGAAACGGCGAGGGGGAGACGTCTCGAATTCCAGCTTGTACCCCTGAGATACCACTTGAAGAATCCAGGGATCCACCCGTGAGCGAGCCCACTGATTGCTGAAGTTCTTGAGACGGGCCCCCACCGTACCCGGCTCCGCCTGTGGAGCCCCAGCGTCATGCGGTGGACTTAGAGGAAGCGGGGTAGGAATTTTGTTCCTGGGAACTGGCTGTATGCTGCAGCTTTTTCCCTCTACCTCTGCCTCTGGGCAGAAAGGACGCGCCTTTAACCCGCTTGCCTTTCTGGGGCCGAAAGGACTGTACTTGATAATACGGTGCTTTCTTTGGCTGTGAGGGAACATGGGGTAAAAATGCTGACTTCCCAGCTGTCGCTGTGGAAACGAGGTCCGAGAGACCATCCCCAAACAACTCCTCACCCTTATAAGGCAAAACTTCCATGTGCCTTTTAGAATCTGCATCACCCGTCCACTGCCGACTCCATAATCCTCTCCTGGCAGAAATGGACATTACACTTATTTAAGATGCCAGCCGGCAAATATCCCTCTGTGCATCTCTCATGTATAAGACTGCGTCTTTTATATGCTCTATGGTTAGCAATATAGTGTCCCTGTCTAGGGTATCAATATTTTCTGACAGGGAATCTGACCACGCAGCTGCAGCACTGCACATCCATGCTGAAGCAATAGCTGGTCTCAGTATAATACCTGAGTGTGTATATACAGACTTCAGGATAGCCGCCTGCTTTCTATCAGCAGGCTCCTTTAGGGCGGCCGTGTCCGGAGACGGTAGTGCCACCTTCTTTGACAGACGTGTGAGCTCTTTATCCACCCTAGGGGATGTTTCCCAACGTGACCTATCCTCTGGCGGGAAAGGGTACGCCATTAGTAACCTTTTAGAAATTACTAGTTTCTTATCGGGGGAAGCCCAAGCTTCTTCACACACTTCATTTAATTCATCAGATGGGGGGAAAACCACTGGTAGTTTTTTCTCCCCAAACATAATACCCTTTTTTGTGGTTCCTGGGGTAATATCAGAAATGTGCAACACATTTTTCATTGCCGCAATCATGTAACGTGTGGTCCTATTGGAATGTACATTAGTCTCATCGTCGTCGACACTGGATTCAGTATCCGTGTCGACATCTGTGTCCGCCATCTGAGGTAGCGGGCGTTTTAGAGCCCCTGATGGCTTTTGAGACAGCTGGGCAGGCACAAGCTGAGAAGCCGGCTGTCCCACATCTGCTATGTCGTCAAACCTTTTATGCAAGGAGTTGACACTTTCACGTAATTCCTTCCACAAGTCCATCCACTCAGGTGTCGGCCCCTCAGGGGGTGACATCACATTTATCGGCACCTGCTCCGCCTCCTCATAAGCCTCCTCATCAAACATGTCGACACAGCCGTACCGACACACCGCACACACACAGGGAATGCTCTGACTGAGGACCGGACCCCACAAAGCCCTTTGGGGAGACAGAGAGAGAGTATGCCAGCACACACCAACAGCGCTATATAACACAGGGATTAACACTATAACTGAGTGATTTTTCCCAATAGCTGCTTGTATACACAATATTGCGCCTAAATTTAGTGCCCCCCTCTCTTTTTTACCCTATGTAGTCTGGAAACTGCAGGGGAGAGCCTGGGAGCGATCCTTCCAGCGGAGCTGTGAGGGAATATGGCGCCAGTGTGCTGAGGGAGATAGCCCCGCCCCTTTTTCGGCGGACTTCTCACGCTTTTTTCTATGTATATCTGGCAGGGGTATTTTACACATATATAGTCTCTATGACTATATTATGTGTTATTTGCCAGCCAAGGTACTCAATATTGCAGCCCAGGGCGCCCCCCCCCCCCCCCCCCCAGCGCCCTGCACCCATCAGTGACCGGAGTGTGAGGTGTGCATGGGAAGCAATGGCGCACAGCTGCAGTGCTGTGCGCTACCTTGATGAAGACCGAAGTCTTCTGCCGCCGATTTCCAGGACCCTCTTCTTGCTTCTGGCTCTGTAAGGGGGACGGCGGCGCGGCTCCGGGACCGGACGACCGAGGCTGGGCCTGTGTTCGATCCCTCTGGAGCTAATGGTGTCCAGTAGCCTAGAAGCCCAAGCTAGCTGCAAGCAGGTAGGTTCGCTTCTCTCCCCTTAGTCCCTCGTAGCAGTGAGTCTGTTGCCAGCAGATCTCACTGAAAATAAAAAACCTAAAATAAACTTTCTTTTTCTAAGAGCTCAGGAGAGCCCCTAGTGTGCATCCAGCTCAGCCGGGCACAAAATTATAACTGAGGTCTGGAGGAGGGTCATAGAGGGAGGAGCCAGTGCACACCAGGTAGTCCTAAAGCTTTCTTTAGTTGTGCCCAGTCTCCTGCGGAGCCGCTATTCCCCATGGTCCTTACGGAGTCCCAGCATCCACTTAGGACGTCAGAGAAATACTGATTACTATGATAATTGTTGCCAGGGGTGATAGGCCATTTAAGGTTGCATATGTGCCTAGAATGTTTCACAGCCTAATTTCACCATGTCCCTTTTTTTTATGAATGACTCTATTTGTGTAACACAGCAGTGAGAATCCTGAAATATTGTGATAGGAGGCAGGTTGGATATAATTGTCAGTACCCTCCTTGACTAGATCGTTATTTTATTATGTAAAAGGTTTTGATTATGCACAAAAAGTAAAAAACCTGGGTCTTTTCAATAATGATATGTCTAGAGGGATTAATTCTGTACATTTCCTCTGTGTCCAGGGATATGATATAAAACACAAGTTTTTTTGACCACTGTTGCCAGGGGCAACAGACCACCTGGCATTTATACGTGTATCTACCGTGCTTCACAGTCAGGATATATAAAAAACTCATTGCTGTTTCTTGGATGAATGACTATATTTGTTTATATAGCAATAAGAATTTAGAAGTATAAGATAGGAGGCTAACGGAATAATACAATCAGCATGTTGCATTATAATCATCGTTTAATTATGTAAAAGTTTACAACTATGATGAATCATTAATTTGTGTATATAGAAAACAAAACCTTAGCTTTATTTATGATGGTTGTTGAGAGAAATTTACTTTCTCTGTGATAAATATTATATGCTGATCTTTATTGTGGATAATGTGTTTTAGATGGCAACAGATGTTGCAAACAAGTGAAATATTGTAATAAAGCACACTTTCTTTAGAGACCAGCTACTATGTGGCATTAGAGGGCACAAGTTAAAGGGACAAATTCTCCTCACATTGTGTATTAAGATGAGGTTGAGGTGCTGTGAATGACGCAGCACGTATATGAAAAGTGAGCCGATGTGATATCCCTCTTTTTTTGTACTGAATTCAACAGTGCCTTCTGTCTCTTTCAACACCAGAACAGCATATAGTGTCAGTAACCCCCAAACTGGCTGCACTGATCGTAGTATCATCAGCCAGTGTTGGAGGTGAATGAGACACATTGCATATTGTCCTGGCACAGTCTGTATTTCCATAGACTAGCATGAGTAATGGTCTCTCAACACGCATATAATGCAATAGCACATGCGTGGCAGCAGAACCACGAAATTTGCTGCACAGTCTTGCCTTCTATACTTTCTGTATTTCTCTAATTTAAGAGCGTATTGTCATCCTTTATCAGTTCATCCTATTTTTTCAACACCAGAGCAGGTAGAGTGTCAGTAGCTCTCTCATTGGCTGCGCTGACCGCAGTGTCATCAACCAAAAGCAGAAGTGAATGAGACACTCTCCGTGGATGCTCCGGCACCGTCTGTGACTCTAGAGACTGGCACAAGTAAGGGTCTATCACCACGTATATAATGCTGTAGCACATACGAGGCAGCAGAACAACGAAACACGCCATAAGGTCTTGACTTATTGTTATTTGAGTCTCATTCATAAATTGACTCTCCCTTATTGATAGGGCTAAGGCCCGTTGGAGTTTACAAATCACCTGTACCTTTTAATCTGTTACATGTTGTATTGTGTCTATATTTCGCCTTTTTAGATGAAGAGAGTATAATCTCCAAGCAATTTTAATTTTTGATCTTTAATATAAGTTAAGTCTTATTATATTATTTTCTTTTTTCTCCCTTTTTTTGATCCTATGTTGTTGCACACGCATTAGAACACTTTTGAGTGCCCCATTTTAGGAGAGTTCTTGTCTACCTTTCTTTGGTATATTTTTGTGAAACATAATATGAACTGGGACACTGTAATGTGGCATAATATGGACTGAGACACTGTAGTGTGGCACAATATGAAGTGGAGGCACTATATTGTGGCATAAAATGAACTGAGGACATTGTATGTCAATGTGAATTGGGGTAACCAGGGCACTACTATGGGGTATAACATTAACTAAGACACTACCAGCAGCAGCATTACAGCGACACTGGGGGCATGGAGGAGGTGCATCAGGACTGTGTGGGTGAACCTCGGGAGCCACCTTCCATGAGTTGATGTTACACGTCAGCACGGAGGAAGCGCTGAGATATTATGTGGTACAGCCTGAGAGCAGCACCTGCACCTGATGAGACCTGCAGAAGCAGTCAGCGCAGTGTAAATGGAGGAGTCTGCATACTGCTCAGATACAGCCTTCAGTTTTTTGCTAGATGAATTCCGTGGCACCCTCCAGGGGCCGGCGCCCCTAGGCAGCCGCCTAAAGTTGTCTTAATGGTAGAGCCGGCCATGCATACGTAATGGTACACAGAGAAACTAAGATTTATTTATGAATTCTGATTATTGAAGTACAGAGATAATGATAGCTATATTACTTGTATTCTGTAAATCATTTGCTGGTTATCTTTAGGGTTGTCAGTTTCATTAACTTCCCATAACCTTCAGTCCTCACAAGTGCTTTCCCCCAACCAGCTAATAAATGTATGCTAATATTGGAGTGTTGCTCTTGTGAGGGAGCTGTGCTGCTCTTTGGGGCAGGGTCTCGTAAAAGAAATGTAGAGCAGTCACTTGCTGAATGTCATCTTATTATTACAAATATTATATTATTATTATTATTATTATTATTATTAATGAATTTGTATTTTAAGACAAAAGCCTTGACCCCATTAACAACTGGTTTCTTGTAAAATGGGCTCATTCAAGACACAGCAAACCGTAAAGAAGATGAACAGATTTTCTTATGAAGAGTTACCTGATAAAAGCGTGGTACCTCCATCCAGTCACTTGGTAGCTGGACAGACGGGCACAGGTATCTGCGCAGGTGTGGACGACAAGCAGGCAGTAGTGCACACACAGCCAGTAAAAAATTAGCAGTAGTGCGAATATTGAGCTCCTGGCGAGTGTAAAGAGCAACCTGCAGAGGCCAAAGAGTTACAATGTGAAAGACAGTAAGCCACAGGATCATAACATATGACAAGGGAAACAGCAAACTGAACAGGATGAGTTTCATTTAACAGCTGTCAGGATCCTGGTGGTCAGGATACCGACACCAGAATCCCAACAGCCGACAAGGCCAGCAGCCGGAGTCCCCGCGCAACAGGGCTATTCCCACTGTCCACGACAGCTATAGGGTGGGAAAACCGAGCCCGCAAGGGGACTCTTAGCGCTCATTCCGCTGCTTGCATTCTGGAGGGTGGGATGCCGGTGTTGGGATATTGACAACCGGCATCCCGTCAACCAGTCATCCATACTGAACCCAACTGAACAGTTATTGGGGGTAATTCCAAGTTGATTGCAGCTTCAAGTTTGTTAGCAGTTGGGTAAAACCATGTGCACTGCAGGGGAGGCAGATATAACATGTGCAGAGAGAGTTAGATTTGGGTGTGGTGTGTTCAATCTGCAATCTAAATTGCAGTGTAAAAATAAAGCAGCCAGTATTTACCCTGCACAGAAACAAAATAACCCACCCAAATCTAACTCTCTCTGCACATGTTATATCTGCCCCCCCTGCAGTGCACATGGTTTTGCCCAACTGCTAAAAAATTTCCTGCTGCAATCAACTTGGAATTACCCCCATTGTGCAGTTACCAGGGATTGTGTTATTCACTTGAAATTTCTGAAATCTTTCTAAAGCTCAGTAAATGGTAAAACAAGTAATTTCACCTTTAGCACAAACTCCGGATCCAAATCTGCTAGGTCTCTACACAAAGACAGAATGTCAGAACGGGTCAAGTCTGCAGGATCCGAAAATTTAGGCGAATTCACCAGTGAGCAGCAAACAGCAGAAACTAAAGCCATCTGGAATAAGGAGATTTATGGTAGACTTATCATGGTTAAATCTCTTTCTGCGAGGTATACTGGGTTCCACAGGGAATACCTCGGGGTGTAGAGATGGATCTTGATCCAGAGGCACCAACAGGCTAGAGCTTTAGACTGTCACAGAATGCATTGCGGGGCCTCCTCTATATAACCCCGCCTCCAGGCACTGTGAGCTCAGTTTTAGTTAACCAGTCCAATGTAGAAGCAGGTAAAAGAGAAGGCAGATGTTAGTCACATAGAACCACGTTCTCACGACAGGAGAAGGGACCAGCGGCTAATGCCATACAAACCCAAAGAAGCTATGTGAGTCAGGGTGGGCGCCCTGTGGAACCCAGTGTACCTTGCAGAAAGAGATTTAACCATGGTAAGTCTACCATAAATCTCCTTTTCTGAAGCGAGTTACACTGTGTTCCACAGGGAAAACATTGTGATGTCCTAAAGCATTTCCTCAAGGGAGGGAACGCACCTTAGCGGGTATGAGAACACGGCGTCCAAAGGAGGCGGAAGTATCTAAGGCATAGAATCTAATGAACGTGTTCACTGAGGACCACGTAGCCACCTTGCACAACTGTTATGCGGACGCGCCACGGCGGGCTGGCCAAGAAGGTCCAACAGACTGAGTAGAATGGGCCTTAATAGCAGCAGCAGCCGGGAGCCCGGCCTGCGCATAAGCTTGTGCAATCACCATTCTAATCCATATGGCCATGGCTTATTCGCAGGCCAGCCACGTTTGTGGAAACCAAAAAGTACAAAAAGGGTTTCTGACCTCCTGATAGAGGCAGTCCTCTCCACATAAACACGGAGAGCCCTTACCACGTCCAAAGACCGCTCTTTGGAGGACAAATCAGAAGAGATGAAGGCCGGAACCACAATCTCTTGGTTAAGGTAAAAAGATGACACCACTTTAGGTAAGTAACCTGGGTGAGTTCTCAGAACTGCCCGGTCACGATGGAATATCAGAAAGGGTGGAAGACAGGACACCCTCCTAGCTGAGGCAATAGCCAGCAGAAACAAGACCTTGGCTGTGAGCCATTTACGGTCCACTGACTCAAGAGGTTCAAATGGAGACTCTTGCAGGGGATTCAGGACAACAGACAGATCCCATGTAGCCACAGATGGGACATAGGGTTGAATCCGCAGTACACCCTGAGTGAATGTATGAACGTCAGGAATAGACCCAATTTTCCCCTGAAACCACACTGACAAGGCAGATATGTGAACCTTGAGGGAGGGCAGACGAAGTCCTAAATCTAGGCCTTGTTGCAAAAAAGCCAAAAGTCTGGAAGTACTAAACTTGTAAGCATCGTAATTCTTAGCAGCACACCAGGTAAAGTAAGAATTCCAGACCCTATAATAAATCTGTGCAGAAGCCGGTTTGCGGGCCTTTAGCATAGTTTGGATAACCGCCTCGGAAAATCCTTTGGCCTTCAGGAGTGAAGCTTCAAGAGCCATGCCATCACAGCCAGCCTGGCCAGGTCCGGGTAGACACAAGGGCCCTGAATGAGGAGGTCTGGGCTATCGATAGATCCTGCAGGTCTGAGAACCAATGCCGTCGGGGCCACGTGGAGAGACTAGAAGCAGTATTCATCCTTCTTGCTTGAACTTCCGTAGTACCCTGGGTAGGAGTGACACTGGAGGGAACACGTAGGGCAGCCGAAAGTTCCATGGAATTGCCAGTGCATCCACGAACGCTGCTTGACGGTCCCTTGTCCTTGATCCAAAGACCGGAACTTTGTGATTGTGTTGAGACGCCATCAGGTCAACATCTGGTAGGCCCCACCTGTCCACTGGGAGTTGAAAGACTTCTGGATGAAGACTTCACTTCGAGTGCCGCCTTGATGATTTATGTAAGCCACCGTGGTGGCGTTGTCTGATTGTACTTGAACAGGCCTGTTCTGTATCAGAGGCAGGGCAAGAGTCAAAGCATTGAACACTGCCCGCAATTCCAGAATGTTTATCGAGAGGAGAGATTCCTCCCTGGTCCACCGCCCCTGGAGAGAGTGTTGCTCCAGCACCGCACCCCAACCCCTCAGACTGGCATCCGTAGTCAGGAGGACCCATTTGGGAATCCAGAAGAGACGGCCCCTGCTCAACTGTTCGTCCCATAGCCACCAGCTCAGTGACAAACGAACCTCCGGAGTCAAGGAGATCATTTGAGACCTGATCCGATGAAGCAGGCCATCACACTTGGAAAGGATTAACCTCTGTAGAGGGCGGGAATGAAACTGAACGTACTCTACCATGTCAAACGCCGACACCATGGGATCTAATACTTCATCGCCAAGTGTATCGACACTCTTGGGTGAGAGAGGAAGCATCGTATCCTGTCCTGAAGTTTGTGGACTTTCTCTGGAGACAAACACAGTCTTTGGCTGTGTGTGTCCAGCATTGCCCCCAGGTGCAACATGCTTCAAGCAGGGACCAGATGTCACACACCAGGGGCAGCGGCCGCCGCACTTACCCCTGCGTGGCTGCTGGTCCGTTTGGCGGTCCTCACCTCCGGCGGTCCTCGGATCACGGCGTCTAGCTGGCGCGGCTCCCGGCGGTTCCCCGGAGCGTGGGCGCCGCCATGACAGCCGGCGTCACGTGGGCGGGGAGCAGGTGATGTCACTAACCCGCTCCACCAATCCAGTAGAGGCGGGAGATTCAAAACCAGACGCCGGGCAGAGCCTCGGCGCCTGAGTATTGTCTCTTTTCTGAAGTGGATGCCAGAGCTCCCGTACGCAGTGTGTTTCCCAGCAGCTATACTCCAGTGCATTTAGCATTCAGGGTGCCTTCCTGCAGCACAGTCTCCAGTGATCCGAGCAACTAGTGTGTTCCTCTGCAGTGCAGTTGCCAGCGCTCCCTGGATTCAGCATGGCCTGCGGGCCGAACCAACTTTGTGTTTCCAGCGTTCAGTGTCTTTAAAAACATCGCTCACAAATTCTTCAGTGTCTTTCACCATCGCTCACAAGTTCTTCATTCATCAGTGTCTTTAAAACATCGCTCATAAATTCTTCAGTGTCTTTCACCATCACTCACAAGGTCTTCATTCATCAGTGTCTTTAAAGCATCGCTCACAAATTCTTCAGTGTCTTCATCATCGCTCACAAGTTCTTCATTCATCAGTGTCTTTAAAAACATCGAAAAACAACTAATAAACAGCGCTAACTGAATGGTAGGTATTATTATATTGAGAGAAACAAGGTAATCTAAAAATCTAATTTATTCACAGAAATAATTCTGGTTAAAAAGATATACACATATATGTATACTCATTCGTACCCCCAGCTTCACAAGGCTGGAATTCACATGTACATTCTAAGAACAATAAAACAATAAGACATGCAGCATTCATATAATGTCCTCTCTCCAAGATCAAATATCAGGGATTTTATATATATATATATATATATATATATATATATATATACATACAGTTTTGTGGGCTACAGTCCATATAGAGAGGAGGATTTTCACCCTTTACAAATACCTTGGGACTGGTAAATATATGCATAATACCATTTAGGACCATTGCCATCGGTCCGTGACCATACATCTCTATATGGACTGTAGCCCACAGAACTGTATATATATAAAAAATCCCTGATATTTGATCTTGGAAAGAGGACATTATATGAATGCTGCATGTCTTATTGTTTTATTGTTCTTAGAATGTACATGTGAATTCCAGCCTTGTGAAGCTGGGGGTACGAATGAGTATACATATATGTGTATATCTTTTTAACCAGAATTATTTCTGTGAATAAATTAGATTTTTAGATTACCTTGTTTCTCTCAATATAATACCCACCATTCAATTAGCGCTGTTTATTAGTTGTTTTTCTGTGTTTATGCATTATTGTGGGGAGTGACTACCCCATAAAAACAGCTGCTAGGTAAACCTTCTCTAAGTAGCGCCTGTTTAGATATATATATATATATATATATATCTTTTTTACCTCTTTAAGAACATCGCTCACAAATTCTTCAGTGTCTTTCACCATCGCTCACAAGTTCTTCATTGTTCAGTGCTTTTAAACATTGCTCACAAATTCTCCAGTAGCCTTTTGACATTGCTCACAAGTTCACTTTCTTTCATGTGGGCTGTATTGCTCCCTTCCCTTAATAAAGTTCCTCAGCATTTTTCACCAATCCTAACTATCAGAGTCTTGTATGAGAAAATCCTATATCCGACCATCCCTGCTCCGACACACCTGTGGTTCCTTTTCCCGACCATCGGAAGAACCCCCGAGTCCACAACATCCCCAACCCAGGTCAGTGACACCAGAGAGGACGTCTTCCAGTTGACGAGCCACCCGTGGGCTTGTAGGAAGTTTACCATCAGTTGTAGATGACTGAGAAGGACATCTTGGGAGTTCGCCAGGATCAACAAGTCGTCCAGATACAGCAGGATCCCAAATTCCCTGACGACGCAGATGAGCCGTCATCACGGCCATAACCTTGGTGAAGATCCGAGGGGCCGTGGCCAGTCCAAATGGCCTAGAATTGATAATGAATGTTGCCAATAGCAAACCACAGATATTGCTGATGCGACATGGCAAAAGGTATATGCAGATAGGCATCTTGTATATCCAGGGATACCATATAATGTCCAGGTTCCATGGCCAGTATAATCGAGCGCAGCATTTCCATACGGAACTTGGACACTCTCACAAATTTGTTCAGTGATTTGAGGTTGAGTATAGGCCGGAAAGACCCATTCGGTTTCGGGACTAGAAACAGGGTCGAGTAGTATCCTTTGCGTCTCTGGAACAGGGGAACCGGCACTACCACTACTGTATACAGGAGGGAACGCACAACCAGGTGTAGAGCATGCGCCGTCAATGGGTCCGAAGGGACAACCATCGGTCTGAACTGGCGAGGGGGACGTCTCTCGAAAGAGACTGCATACCCGTGAGAGACGACTTCTCGCACCCATGCGTCTGAAGTGGTCTTTAAGCAGACCTGGGTGAATTGCAGAAGTGGGCCTCCCACCCTGGGATCCCCCAGGGGGAGGCCCGCCCCATCATGCAGCAGGCTTGTTTTATTTGGAAGCAAGCTGACGGGCAGCCCAGGATTGTTTTGCTTTGGGCTTACTGGTTTTGGGAGCATGAGCTTGTCTCGGTTATGCCTGACCTTTTGCTTTACCTTGAGGTCGAAAAGAACAAAAAGTGGTACTCTTTGCCTTCTGTGTAGAAGGATTAGTATTTGGGAGAAACGCAGTCTAAGCAGCCGCTAAGTCAGTCACAATCTTATTCAGATCCTCCCAAAACAAGATGTCTCCCTTAAAAGGGAGTACCTCCAAGGTCTTTTTGGAGTCCAGGTCCACCTTCCATGACCTCAACCACAGAATTCGGTGAGCCAGGATGGACGTAGTCGACGCCTTGGCCGCCATTACACCTGCCTCAGAGGACGCCTCCTGAATGTAATGGGAGGCAGTGGCAATATGAGACAGATATTGTCTGGCAGTGTCAGATATATCCTGAGGCAGCTCTAGTGCCTGAACCCATGCTTCAATTCCTTTTGCGGCCCAGGAGGCTGCTATAGTGGGTCTATGTACAGCACCTGTAAGGGAGTAAATAGACTTCAGGCATCCTTCAACACGCTTATCTGTCGGTTCCTTCAGTGAGGTGACAGTGGTGACAGGCAAAGTAGATGACAGCACAAGACGTGTGACATGGGAATCCACTGGCGGTGGATTTTCCCACTTGTTACACAACTCAGCGGAGAGAGGATAATGAGCTAGCATCTTTTTAGACAGGGAGAATTTCTTTCCTGGAGAAGACCAGGGTTCCTGACCTATGTCTACCAAATGGTCAGAATGTGGTAAGACTACTTAAGTTACCTTCTGACGTTTAAATTTATCAGGATCTACATCATCATTGATTTGTAGAATCAGCTTAATAGCCTCCACCAGGTCAGCGACATCAACTTGCGTTGTAGTTTCCTCGCCAGAAGCGAATGTATCAGTGTCTGACGGATCAGTATACTCCCCATCCTCATCAGAAGTATCATCTGAGATGTTAGTGGCTT
Organism: Pseudophryne corroboree; assembly: GCF_028390025.1. Lineage (NCBI taxonomy): Eukaryota > Metazoa > Chordata > Amphibia > Anura > Myobatrachidae > Pseudophryne > Pseudophryne corroboree. The sequence continues at coordinate 427,250,106 of NC_086444.1, read as the reverse complement.
GTGAGGAGGAGGCGGCCCGCTTAGATGACCCCTTGACCGCAGAGGGACTTGGGGTAAGATTGATTAAATTGTATCTGGGTAGACAGAGTATCCGCCCAGGGCAGATTAACCATAGACAATATGTGGCTGCAATGGAACAGGAGGTCCCATAGGGGGCGTAAGGCGTGTCACAAGCGTATTAAGCATATTGGAGAACACCCCCCCAAGGTCAGCTTCTGATTGGCTACAGGAGCAGCGGGCTGACTGGGTGATGTATGGCACATGTTACACAGATCATCATTTCCCCCTTAGGCAGATCCCTGGCGCATGCGCTGCATGATACAGGAGCGTCCACGGATTTCCCGCCCTTTGTGTTACACATTTTAGTGACTGTAACAGCAGAGCGTATGAGTATGATACAGCCAGACAGAGTACACTACCTGCGAATAAATCCCCTAGTATGTGACAGCGCACACAGTACACAACACCAGCATCTAAATCCGGTACTATGTGACTGCGTACACAGTACACAACACCAGCAAATAAATCCGGTATTATGTGACTGACTACACAGTAGAATACACTTAAAAGTAAATACTGTGCAGCACTATATATGAGACCCTGACGCTCCTAGTCCTAGGGTACAGAATACAGTGATAGATACAGCTGGGATACACTGAAAGTGAAAATCACACAGCAGATACAGGCACACACAGTCACAGTGACAATGCAGATAATTATTTTAGTCAGACAATAAAACTTCACTGGATTAGATATATATATATATATATATATATATATCTCAGAATTCTCGTACAATATATTCTGGTAGAGGTACACTTGTTCTTAACTAACGCGGTCTTAAAATGACATGTAGAATACTTAAGCGTCTGTAGAATCACAGCGCTGATAAATCAGGCGGATTTACAGAGGAGACTTTGCCCTGCAGTCCCGGAGACCAGTCGCAGCAACTGTTAGAAGATGGCACCCAGCGTCTCAGTCAGGGAGTGAGGGAGTGTGTGAGGCAGCTCCAGAGCGGGAACTCCAGCAGTAGGTTGCCCCCGTAGCTGGGGGAGGGGCTACAGGTCAAGCGCCTTAGCCCCTCTGCTAGTCCTCACCACCTGGTACTATGGAGCCTTATTAAAAATGGATAATGTATTATCCGACCTGTGCTCCCCTGCCCTGGTGGATATAGTGGGGTCCCTGTACGGTCACAGTGTCCACGCCAGTGTCGCGGTCCATCTACTAAAACTGCGACCGGAACGCGATTTAATGGCGGGTCCCGCCTGGGGGACCCTCTTACCTCCTCCCTGAGAAGCAGCCACGCGATCCAGGAGCGCGTCTGCGGTGGTGTGCCTAGGAACTGGAGCGTCTCCATCGCAAGTACCCGGGAACAGAGCCAGCAGGAGTATGCGGCGCCGCTGGGGAGGTGATGGAGCCGCAGCACAGTATGTCACCCTGACATATGAAGGGCTGCAGCCCTTGAAGTCTTCTAAATAGCTTTTTCAGGGCTGCCTGCGCAGCCCCCGTTAAGTGACCTGCTTATGCAGGCACCAACTCTAAAACTGAGCTCACAGTGCCTGGAGGCGGGGTTATATAGAGGAGGCCTCGCAATGCATCCTGGGACAGTCTAAAGCTTTAGCCTGTTGGTGCCTCTGGATCAAGATCCATCTCTACATCCCGATGTATTCCCTGTGGAACACAGTGTACCCTGCTGCAGAAATATATAGTAGAAAAATGTTAGCTCAAACAAATCATTCTTCTAAATGTACTGCCCTCTTTCACCAATATGTACAGGTAAACCTGTATAGACAAACAGCTGGGTCTGCATAGAGTAGTTCATACACTCAGCTCCTATGGATGGCAGAAAATATTCTGTATTTGTCCCTTCTTTCTTTCCTTCCTTTAGAAAGTACATTACAGTAGGTAATCTTATAAATCCAAATGCATAAGGAGTCTTAATACTAAAAAAAATTGGTAGTCTGTGCTGGAATCTGATCTTAGAGTTCTGTAATCACATCCACTGCAGTATTTCATGCCACAACACATTTTCACCATGAACGCTTTATCTATCATACCAATCAAAGGTTATAACTATAAAAGTACTTTTGTGTGGCTCGATACAGTTCTCACAAAACAGCAGCCATGCAGTCGCCAATGCACACGTTTGTGTTTAAAAAAAATCCTGTACTTTCTACCAACTGCTCTCTTTTGTCCAATGTGATTTTTTCCCCCTTTCCAAAAAATCTGTGAAAGATGGTTAGGAGATGTATGTAATACATACTGTACAGTATACCATTAGTTCACAGTATGAAAACAAATTTACAGTACAGTATCCATTTCCTAATAGCTATATACATATCTTCTCTGTAGGCTTCTATACAATCCACCAGTATGTTGTGTTTATAAATTATCCTTTGAAAACATGACCACTGGATGACTTGCAATATCACTATGATTTACACTTTGGGGACCTTATGCTACGTATTATTAATAGACTACAAACACAATAGGTTTGCTTTTTAGTCACTGACCTTTTTCTGCTTCAGTAAAGTCTCTGATTTTTGGTCATCTTGAGTATCAGATACCTTCCCCCCAATTTGTAGTACTTCCTGTGGAGAGTCAGCAGATGGGACAAGTCGAGATGACATCGTTTCCGAGGTAAGCTGTGATGTAAAGTAGGATTTTAATACCTACCAGTAAATCCTTTTCTCTTAGTCCGTAGAGGATGCTGGGGATGCTTCAAGAACCATGGGGTATAGATGGGATCAGCAGGAGACATGGGCACACTATAAGACTTTGAATGGGTGTGAACTGGTTCCTCCCTCTATACCCCTCCCCCAGACTCCAGTTATAGGAACTGTGCCCAGGGAGACGGACATTTTGAGGAAAAGGATTTATTTAATTATTTTAAACTAAGGTGAGATACATACCAGCTCACACCACTAACACGCCGTACAACATGGCATTCAACAACAACGCATGCAACGGCATGACCAACAACAGTCACAGATTGACTGAACTAACGCAACATGAGCATAACTATAACCAAACTGCAGATACAGCCCGCACTGGGACGGGCGCCCAGCATCCTCTACCGACTAAGAGAAAAGGATTTACCGGTAGGTATTAAAATCCTATTTTCTCATGCGTCCTAGAGGATGCTGGGGATGCTTCAAGAACCATGAGGTTTATACCAAAGCTCTAGAACGGGCGGGAGAGTGCGGATGACTCTGCAGCACCGATTGACCAGACAAGAGGTCCTCCTCAGCCAGGGTATCAAACTTGTAAAACTTTGCAAAGGTGTTTGAACCCGACCAAGTAGCAGCTCGGCAAAGTTGTAACGCCGAGACTCTCCGGCCAGCTGCCCAGGATGAGCCCACCTCATCCTGGTAGAATGGGCTTTCACCGATTTCGGTAACGGCAATCCTGCCGTAGAATGAGCCTGCTGAATCGTATTACAAATCCAGCACGCAATAGTCTGCTTAGCAGCAGGAGCCCCAATCTTGTTGGGAGCCCACAGGACAAACAGAGCCTCTGTTTTCCTAATCTGCGCCGTTCTGGTGACATAGATCTTCAAAGCTCTGACCACATCGAGAGACTTTGACTCCGCCAAGGCGTCAGTAGCCACTGGCACCACAATTGGCTGGTTAACATAAAATGATGAAACCACTCTTGGCATAAATTGCTGACGAGTTCTCAACTCCGCTCTATCAGCATGGAAAATCAAATAGGGGATTTTGTGAGACAAAGCCGCCAACTCAGACACTCGCCTTGCAGACGCCAAGGCCAACAACATGACCACTTTCCAAGTAAGGAATTTTAACTCAACCTTGCGCAAAGGTTCAAACCAATGTGATTGCAAGAATTGCAACACCACATTAAGGTCCCATTGTGCCACTGGGGGCACAAAGGGAGGTTGGATGTGCAGCACGCCTTTTACGAAGGTCTGAACTTCTGGAAGGGAGGCCAATTCTTTTTTTAAAAAAAGATCGACAAGGCCGAAATCTGTACTTTAATAGAGCCTAACTTTAGGCCCGCATCCACACCTGTTTGTAGGAAATGGAGCAAACGCCCCAGGTGAAATTCTTCCGTAGGAGCCTTCTTGGATTCACACCAAGACACATATTTTCTCCAAATACGGTGGTAAAGCTTTGCCGTTACTTCTTTTCTAGCCTGTGTAGGAATGACTTCACTGGGAATACCGTTTCGGGCTAGGATTTTGCGTTCAACAGTCACGCCGTCAAACGCAGCCGCGGTAAGTCCTGATACATGCACGGCCCCTGTTGTAACAGGTCCTCCCGAAGAGGAAGAGGCCAGGGATCTTCTATGAGCAACTCCTGAAGATCTGGATACCAGGCCCTTTTTGGCCAATCTGGAACAATGAGGATCACCTGAACCCTTGACCTTCTTATAATTTTTATCACCTTTGGAATGAGTGGAAGTGGAGGGAACACATAGACCAACTGAAACACCCACGGTGTCACTAGGGCGTCCACCGCTATCGCCTGAGGGTCCCTTGACCTGGAACAATATCTCTGAAGTTTCTTGTTGAGGCGGGACGCCATCATGTCCACTTGAGGAACTCCCCAACGACTTGTCACTTCTGCAAAGACCTCTTGATGAAGACCCCACTCTCCTGGATGGAGATCGTGTCTGCTGAGGAAGTCTGCTTCCCAGTTGTCCACTCCTGGAATGAAGACCGCTGCCAGAGCGCTGGCATGTCTTTCCGCCCAGCGAAGAATCTTCGTGGCCTCGGCCATCGCCGCTCTGCTCTTTGTTCCACCATGGCGGTTTATGTACGCCACTGCTGTCACGTTGTCTGACTGAATCAAGACCGGCAGACCTCGAAGAAGATGTTCTGCTTGCAGTATGCCGTTGTGGATGCTCTTAATTCCAGAATGTTTATGTGTAGACAAGCTTCCTGGCTTGACCAGTTTCCCTGAAAGTTTCTTCCCTGTGTGACTGCTCCCCAGCCTCGGAGGCTTGCATCTGTGGTCACCAGGATCCAATTCTGAATCCCGAACCTGCGTCCCTCCAGAAGGTGAGAACTGTGCAGCCACCACAGAAGGGAAATTCTGGTCCTGGGAGATAGAATTATTTTCCGGTGCATGTCCAAGTGAGACCCGGACCACTGGTCCAGCAGGTTCCACTGAAACACCCTGGCATGGAACCTGCCATACGGAATGGCCTCGTAGGCCGCCACCATCTTCCCCAGCAACCGAGTGCCGGTTTCAGAATCTGTTTTACCATGTTCTGTATTTCCAGAGCTTTTTCCAATGGAAGAAAAACTCTCTGCAATTCTGTATCCAGAATCATACCCAGGAACGACAGCCGTGTCGTTGGATCCAACTGTGATTTTGGCAAATTTAGGAGCCAACCGTGTTGTTGCAGAATCGTCAGTGAAAGAGCAAAATTCTTCATCAATTGCTCCTTGGATCTCGCCTTTATGAGGAGATCGTCCAAGTACGGGATAATTGTGATTCCCTGCTTGCGCAGGAGAACCATCATTTCCACCATTACTTTGGTGAAAATCCTCGGAGCCGTGGACAGACCAAACGGCAATGTCTGAAATTGGTAATGACAATCCTGCACAGCAAATCTCAGGTAAGCCTGATGTGGAGGATATATGGGGACATGTAAGTAGGCATCTTTTATGTTGACCGACACCATAAAATCCCCCTCCTCCAGACTGGAGATCACTGCTCGTAGAGACTCCATCTTGAACTTGAATTTTTTTAGAAAGAAATTGAGGGATTTTAGGGTTTAGAATTGGTCTGACTGAGCCATCCGGCTTCGGGACAACGAACAGGTTCTAATAAAAACCTTCCCCCTGTTGAGATGGGGGTACCGTGACAATCACTTGATTTTGACACAACTTTAGTATCGCAGCGCTTACTATCTCCCTTTCTGGAAGAGAAGCTGGCAATGCGATTTTAAAAATCGGTGAGGGGGCACGTCTTGAAACTCTAACTTGTACCATTGGGTTACTATGTCTACTATCCAAGGATCCAGGTCCGAGTGCACCCAGACCTGACTGAAGAGTTTGAGACGTGCCCCCACTGGAGCGGACTCCCGCAGAGGAGCCCCAGCGTCATGCGGTGGATTTGGTAGAAGCCGGAGAGGACTTCTGCTCCTGGGAACTTGCCACAGCCTGTGACCTTTTTCCCCGTCCTCTCCCCCTCACAGCAAGGAAGGAGGACCCACGTCCTTTTTTTAATTTATTGGGCCGAAAGGACTGCATCTGATAGTGAGACGATTTCTTCTGCTGTGCAGGTAAATAAGGTAAAAATGAAGACTTACCCGCGGTAGCCATAGACACTAGGTCAGTGAGGCCGTCGCCAAACAAGACCCTACCATTAAACGGAAGAGACTCCATCGCCTTCTTAGAGTCAGCATCAGCATTCCATTGATGTATCCACAACGTTCTCCTTGCTGGCATTGGCCCTTGAACCCAAAAGGCCAATATCCCTTACAGCTTCTTTTAAATATGCTGCAGCGTCCGTGATGTGACCCAGAGTCAAAAGCACACTATCCCTGTCTAGGGAATCTACCTCAGATGACAAGTTATCTGCTCACCGTTCAATAGCGCTACTCATCCATGCCGCAGCAACGGCAGGCCTGAGTAGCGACCCTGTAGTGACATAAATGGATTTTAGTGTATTTTCCTGCTTACGATCTGAAGGACCCTTTAGGGCTGCCGTGTCAGGGGACGGAAGCGCCACCTTTTTGGATAGACGCTATAACGCTTTGTCTACCGTGGGGATTGACTCCCACCTTTCCCTGTCCCCAGAGGGGAACGGATAAGCCACTGGAATTCTTTTGGGAACCTGTATCTTCTTGTCAGGATCTTCCCAAGCCTTTTCAAAAAGAGCGTTCAGTTCATGAGAGGGAGGAAACGTTACCTCAGGTTTCTTTCCTTTAAACATACAGACCCTAGTATCAGGAACAGCAGGGTCCTCAGTGATATGTAGTACGTCTTTTATTGCCACAATCATGTACTGAATACTCTTAGCCAGTTTTGGATGTAATCTGGCATCACTATAGTCGACAATGGAATCAGAGTCCGTGTCGGTATCTACTATCTGGGCAAATGCACGTTTCTGTGACCCCGAAGGGGCCTGGGTCTGTGACAAAGCATCTTCCATGGATTTCCTCCATGTTTGGTTCTTAGACTCAGATTTATCAAATCTCTTAGTCAACCTTAGTCACCTTTGCATTTAAAACACTCAACATATTCACCCAATCATCCGTCGGCGATGCCGACACGGTCACTCTCACAGTATTTTCTGTCCCCACTCCAGCCTCCTCCTGTGAAGAGCATTCAACCTAAGACATGTCGACACACACGTACCGACACCCACAACCACACTGGGGCTATAGGAGACAGACCCACAATAAAGCCTGCAAGAGGGACACAGAGAGAGTTCTGCCAGCCCACACCCAGCGCCTATCCCGGTACTGAGGTCAGTAAAATGACTGCCCAGACCTGTTAGCACTTTATATATAAACAAATCAGCACCAAATTATTTGTGCCCCCCCCCCCCCCCCTTTTTCACCCTGTTACTTGTACAGCAGTGCGGAGGACAGGCCAGCGTCTCTGCAGCTTCTGAGGAGAGAAAATGGCGCTGGTCAGAGCTGTGTGGGCGAAGCCCCGCTCACTACATGGCGCGCTTCAGTCCTGCTTAAAACTATGTTTATACTGGCGGGGGTCCCTTAACCAGTGCCCGGGGCACTGTTATAACACATGCCAGTCTGAATTTGAGGTCTCATGCTGCCCAGGGCGCCCCCGCCCTGCACCCTGCCGTGCTGTGGTATGTGTGGGAGCATGGCGCACAGCGCGGCCGCTGCGTGGTACCTCTTCTGCCGTCACTGAAGTCTTCTGATCTTCTCATACTCACCGGCTTCTATCTTCCGGCTTTGTGAGGGGGTTGACGCCGCGGCTCCGGGAACAAGCAGCTAGGCGTACCGTAGTGATCGAACCCTCTGGAGCTAATGGTGTCCAGTAGCCTAAGAAGCAGAGCCCTTGAACTCTTAAGAAGTAGGTCTGCTTCTCTCCCCTCACTCCCACGATGCAGGTCTCCCTGAAAATAACAAACCTAAATAAAGTCTTTTTCTGAGAAACTCTGGAGAGCTCCTCAGTGTGCATCAAGTCTCACTGGGCACAGAATCTAACTGGAGTCTGGAGGAGGGGCATAGAGGGAGAAGCCAGTTCACACACATTCAAAGTCTTATAGTGTGCCCATGTCTCCTGCGGATCCAGTCTATACCCCATGGTTCTTGAAGCATCCCCAGCATCCTCTAGGACGTATGAGAAAAGGAATTATTTAGCAAATCAATTCGTAGTGATGTGTATTACCACCTTGGTCTTTTGTATACTATACCTGGAAATCTGAAGTGGCCGTTTCACCAGACTGCAATTCTTGTGCCTGAGATTTAGGTAATGGCACACTGTCTTGCATCATCAGCTCTTCCTGTAATTCAGATTCCTTTTCCTTGTCAACAACCAAAGTTGGCAGCAGGTTTGAAGTAACGCTTTGGTGAATTGGTAACTTGGTTGTTCTCCTGCTGGGGAATATCTCACAGTACTGGTGCTCATTAGATTTCACAATTGAGTTTGGAGAAAGTATGGCAACATTAGAGATTTCAACGTTAGGGGTCGAAGAAGAGATAAGATGCGCAGGCACATTAGTAGGCAAAGAAGAGACAGAGGATGCTGCTTGTTTAAGGGGCAATGAAATATTAGCTGTTTCAACCTTTGTAGTCAAAGAAGCATTATGGTTCACAGCAGCACTGGAAAGTAAGGCACCGGAAGGCAAGGCAGAGAGGGAGGTTACTGCATGTTTAGGAGAAGATGAGAGGTTGGTATGTTCAGAGCAAGCAACATCTGATGTTAGACAAATATTTGATGTCTGCACGCTTGAAGAGGTCAGAGGTGAGCCTAACAGGTTAAAGGATGAAGTGGATAAAGACAATTTAGTGTCTACAGGTGTATGTGAACTTAGAGAAAGGCCACTATTCAGAAGGGTATTACAGGTCAGGGACACTTTTGATGATAGCATGGTTTGAGAGCACAGGCTGACATCACTGGACAAAATAGAGTTAGTGGTCGTAGTTAGGTTTGGGGATGCTTTTTCCCAGGAAGGATGAAGCATTGTATTCTTAGGTTCACTAGATTCCACATTAGACCGAAAAGCAGTGTTTAACCAATCAGAAACAGGCAATGTCAAAGCCAGTCTACGTCGAGGCTGAGATAGCTGCTTTGCCCCACGTAGACCAGCATTCTCCAGCGGAAGGACATCAGAGGAGGGCATGATGGAAGTCCTGATCCTAAAACACAAAACAGCAGCAGTTACTAAAATAATCACCTTCACCTGTGATAATGTACAAAGATACTCATGTAAACCAGTAATTCATTTTTATTTTTTTTAAATAAGTTGGACAGCTTACAAAATGCTATAGATACATATGAACCATATTTTTCATTTGTTTTTATTTTTAATGTATTTTAGATTTTTGTAGAAGACTTCTGTAATACTATCATTGTTTATTTATAAGGCACCACAAAAATGACAGCACTGTAGAGTGGGGAAGTAATGGGAGGCACTCGATATCCCGGCTGTCAGGATCCCGGTGCTCTGCATACTGGCGCCGGGATCCTGACAACAATTCTCCCTCTTGGGGTGTCCACAACACCCTTGGAGGGAGAATAAACGTGCCCATAGCATGGCGTGCACAGCGAGCCCGCAAGGGGCTCTTCTGCGCTCACCCCAATCCCGGCGCCAGGATGCTGGGCGCCGGGATCCCGAGCGCAGGTATCTCATAGTACACCCGAAGTAATGTATAGCATATAACAAAGATATACAGTCAGGCATGGTGGACATGCAGGAAGCATAGAACTCAGCATAAAATGTAATAGATATATGACAGTTGTCATAAAAAAACAAGTACATTGCAAAAGACAAGTGACAAGATGTATTAATGCGATTTTAATGGACCTCATTCATGCTTACCTGTGGAAATTTCCACCTGTATGTTCCATCCTCTTCTTGCCAGGACAGCGCCATGATACCCAGCTGTCCTGGTGATGTCATCACTTACTAGTAATGACCCGGGTGATGTAATGCTCATGTGCTACCACTGGCCTGGGCATGCGTAAGGAACCAGTAATGGAGAGGGATCCGAAGAATTTCACGTAACCCAACAAATCTAATAGTGGTGTTAGCTATCAGACACAAACTCTAGAAAGGTACTGTATGCTTTCCGGTGATTGATGGATGTGTCCACAACGTGGCCCCATCCCATAGTAACCTGTAGGGACTGCTGTGCTGTGGGACTGCAGCAGATATCTCTGCTATCTGCTGAGGTCCCTAATAATACATAAAGGGGATCCTTAAGTGATGCAAAACATCAGAGCAGATCAACCAATCGTATGAATGATTGGATGCGTACATGGACTGAAGAGAACCAATCACAAACAATTTGTGTAAGTAATAAATGGGTAAATGAGTGGTCGAGGGGAGTTTTTTTTAAATATATTTTTATTGAAAGAATTAAAATATGTAAACAAAGCACATAAAATAACAATATTGTAATTGTGGGAGAGTTGTATTTTATCAATAAAGCTTATATCATATTTCCTTTAGAGACCCCCATTCCCCCCTGCCCCTACATACACAAACACAAATGCTGGCGCCTATCCCCCATGATGGCAGTGTACAGATCGTGTGCATAGATGCCTCCTTTGCTCTGCCCTCCTGTGCCATCACCAGACACTCCTCTCCAGTACTCAGGGGTTATGAGGTGGCTTCTTCTATTTACTTCTTTGTCATGCAGGAATCCACAAACTCACTCCGCAATGTCCCTTGCTGAATGCCCACTTACTGCTCAGATCACAGCTGCTACACTGGTGACCGCTTCTCTCAAATACAGAGTGAGAGGCCTTACAGCTGCCCACTAAACAACCACTACCTGCAGGAGCTGCATCTGGCCAAGTCCCCTGTAAGTGGTTATAAATAGGAGTGGGTCCACATGTGGCTTTCTGATATTAATTCAACTGGACACTTAATAAATTCTTAATAGACAATAGCTATAAACCCCTATACAGCCGTACTGTGTGCACTGGAGCCGCCTTATGTAGACGATATAGAAATCAATTATTGGTTGGGGGGGTTAGGTTTAGCCTGCAAGGGGAGGGTTAGGCTCTGGCTGCAGGTTAGGGAAGTTAGGGATTAGGTGTAGCATAGTTGCCTACTAGGTGTCGGGATCCTGAGTGTTGGGATGCCGCTGACGGTATTTTGACTGCCGACATCTCAAGCACCGGGTTCCCGATACCATCCCAATTACGTGGCTCAGCACGGGATATATAAACCAGAAACCAAAGGTCTTTAGCAGACACTGTGACACGTTATTAGTTATAACGTGTCACAGTGTTATAACTTTCTTTGGCAGCATGTAGATTTGCATTGCTTGTCTAGGCAAAGGTCACTTGATAGCTCATGCTACTCAGAAAAGAAGTGACTCAGAAATTTTTATAAAACTCTTAAAAAGATACCTGTCTTGGACTTTGGAATAATCTTAAAAGAACATCAGACAAACATGAAGTGGCAGCAGCCATTTTAGAGCTGAACCAATAGCTATTAGTATTCTTAGTGCATAGAGTGTGCATCTGCATTTTTCTTTATCCAGTCCTTCCTATAGTTGGGGTGCTGATATTAGCATTAGCGATATTAGCACCCAAGGTCGTACTGCAATTTGCAATCACATCGGGTGAATGTATCAACCGCCACAGGCAGGGACAGGAGCTCCGAAAGGAACCCGTCCCTGCGATGTGCCAAGTGTGGTCCCGGGGCTGCTGCACATGTGCACAGCGGCTATTTCCGGTGGAGGGTTCCTGGGAAACCCTGCCGGAACTACAGCCCCGATCTGTGGCCCATAGGCTGCCGCAATCTGAGGATGAGTGTAGCTGTGGGGCCAATATCCGGAATGCCACCCGCCGACCCGATCACTATATGTATCTGCCAATCGATCGAACGTCTGCTATATCGCTCTGCATCTACTTAGCTGTAGAAGTCATGACTGATGGACACATGGATGGATGGGAATATATAAAGCTACAATGTTAGAGTAATACCCCTTTTACACCAACCAGCATATTACACGGGTTATTGCACATGAGCGTGCATAACCCGTGTTGCTGGTTGGTCTAAATGGGCCCAGTTGGAATAATCCGGCTCAGGTGACCCAGTATTCCAACTCGGGTAGTTTGCGGGGTTGAACACGGGTTCAACCCTGCAAGCTGTCCTGTGTAAACGGAAGCAGCTGTCCTGTGTAAACGGAAGCACCCTGCAAGCTGTCCTGTGTAAACGGAAGCAGCTCCCATTCACAGTGTATGGAAGGGCGGCGCTGGGAGATCATGTCCCAGCGCTGCCCCCGCCGCGTCACCGGCAACGTCACCAACCCAACAATATGCCAGGGTTGGTGACTGCAGAAGGAAAGGTCGCAGCCGGGCAGCAGCCGTGTCAGGCTCCCGGCTGCGACCTGCGTTTTAGGTGTAAAAGGGGTATTACAGTAAAGCATAACAACAGTGGTCAGGAAAGATACACCTCCCCTACCCCCCCCCCCCCCCCCCCCAAAAAAAATGCAATTAAGCCCACTAATCTCTACCCTGTGTTGTGCATGTTGCCCACCAGGCTCTTAATCATATACACAGACCATGGTGGAAAAAAGCACAAACTCAGTTTGATAAATTTTGTGTCTATACCACTTTTCCACCTAAATACCAGGTCCACTACACCTTCCACCAGGGTTATTCCCGGGTAGCCCTTTTCACACTGCAGCCGTGTACAGGGTTGCTTTTCTGACAGTGAGCCAGCTCTCTCTATGCTTTAAATGCTTTTTATGCTACCTGGGGTAACCCAGCAAAAACCCGGGTTACTGCTGCAGTGGAAAAGGGGTAGGCTAACATACTGTTCCTTTAAACATGGACACTCATGAATTACACAGGTTGTGAGGTTGGCTGACTTCAAGTCTGCGTTTCAGCTTGTTTTAACCACCCACAGATCCTGTGTAATTCATGAATGTTTCAGTTTAAATGGACAGGATAATAAGCCTGAAAAAATGGTCTAATACCCCTTTCAAACTAGCACAAAAGTCCAGAGTTTTTGCACGTGAACACGCATCAACCCGGGGTGTGTAATCATGCACTATTTCCTTGCAGTCCTCACAATACATTTGGATTGCTTTTTTTTTTATTTGAGCTGATATAAACATACCCTGCGGTTAGGATTACCACCTCATCCCTTTAATTCTGGACACATATTAATTACACAGGTTCTGTGGCTGATTATAACCAGGTGAAATGGAGTCTTGAAGTCAGCCAGCCACAGAACCTGTGTAATTAATATGTGTAAAGGGATGAGATGGTAACCCTACCTGCGGTATCACATCTGAGCAATCCTATATAATAAAAGCCAAGTCAAGCTCCTCACCTCTGTTATGAGCACTGGCGGCCACATGGACCAAATTACTCCTATGTGTGCTGGAAGCTGACACAGCTCAAAGTAAAAGTGATACAAAGGGGAGATGTTACAGCCTGCTGCCGCTGCTGCTGCTAATATTAATAATATTGATCTGTTTCACACTTGCTGCAAAGAGGACTGGGTAGAGAGAAAGAGTGGGGGTAGGGGTAGATAGGGACTGGGGAAGAAAGAGAGAGGGTGGGAGCATTAGGGCAGATGGGGACTGGGGAGAGAGAGGGGGTAGGAGCAGAAATGGCATGGAGGGGGAGTGGTTGTGTCAGATAGGGACTGGGGAGAAAGTGGAGTGGTAGGGGCAGATAGGGACAGTAGAGAGAGAGATGCAGTTTTTTTTGAATAAAGTCACCTCTATGGTGCCAGCGTGAGCCACTAGAGGGTGCCCAACGGAACTCCGTTCAGATCACGGACACACACGCACTCCCTATGTACACTGCACCCTTCCTCTATATACTGCCCTTATATACTGCTCCACCCACCATATACTGCCCCTTTATGCACACTGCACCCCGATACACCTCCATATAGTGCCCCTATATACAGGGCACCCTCTCCTCCATATACTATGCTGTAACTCCAGGTTACTTGCCACCTCGGGACTCAGCAACAAGTAGCAGCAGTAACCAGGAAACGGATGCAGGAACCACTGCACGGTCCCACAGCCAGAGCCAGATTAAGGGGGGCGGGGGGGGGGGGGGGGGGGGGGGGGAGGTCACAGGGGGTAAGTACCCCCTGGGCCCCTGTGTCTAAGGGGTCCCCCGTCCTCAGATGCTATCTCCTTTGCAGGGACGATTCTGCTCAAGCCTGCAGCACCATAGAAGCTTAGAACACTGCAGTCATTAGGACCCAAAGGAAGCACTACACAGCTTCCTTCAGGACTTCAGAACAAGATGCTGCATCAAGATAATACGACCCCAAACTCCCAGAAGATCATCCACATTCCACAGGCTTGCATTCAGCGCTTTCACTATCATCTATCTCCAATCTCTCTCTGTCTGTCTCTATCTAATCTATCTATCTATCTAACTGTGAAGGTCTGACTGTCTGATCTATCTAATTTCTGTCTGCCTATCTGTCTATCTTAATAAATACCTATAGATATGTATAGGCAATTAGATATACACTATAGATGTGTGTGTATGTGCAGTGGTGCAAGTAGAAAAAAAGTCTTACAGGTACTGTGTGCTCGCGCCAAAAAATGGGTGCAGCCAAATGCCACATGGGGCATGGCCAATGAAAATGGGCGCGTGATACACATATGGGGGGAGGGGCAGATACACATATGACCCCTGTCGAAGTAAAAAATATTACATAGAAAGAACATACAAACTCTACACACATATAAGTCGCTATATTTGCAAATACGCGCAGCGAGCACAGCAATATATGGTAACACACGCATTTACACGGACATGCCACAGAGATGGATTCAACACTTATTTCATACAGTACATAATTATAATAATATCAAGCGCCAGACATCATAATGATTTAAAATTATATAAGGAGTAATGTCATGTATGTGTATTATTTGAACGAAGCCAGATACACCGGTCATATTTTGTATTAAAGCAACCAGATTAATATGTAGATTCATTTGATACTTGTTATTAAGTTGTAGGACAATGCAACAAATAGTTATGATTAAATGTATGAAAGCTAAAATCACTCTTATTAGGACAATGGACAGGAAACTCAGGCCAGCCCCTTTGATTGTCTTCAAGGCTGAACCTGGTTAGCATACGAACAAACCAGTGACTCATCATGAATGAGAAAGTTCCCTCCCTTAGACTAGATGTGTGCGCCTGGCGTCTGCAGTATATATTAGAGTGGGCATTTAAATATTTGTTAGAAAGCAATTTGGTATTTACAGATGAGGGCTCTTACGGGATATCATGGTCTTAAAGATGAACTGTACATTATAAACGCAACGCTGTGGTCGATCAGCTTGTGGTGGACGCATCGTGAAGCTGAGAAAATCATATCCGTGTGTATTGTTGTGTTATCAGTAAGCCAATGATATGAAAAAATTCAAGGGACAATGGCCCTCATTCCGAGTTGTTCGCTCGCAAGGCGATTTTAGCAGAGTTACACACGCTAAGCCGCCGCCTACTGGGAGTGAATCTTAGCTTCTTAAAATTGCGAACGACGTATTCGCAATATTGCGATTACAAACTACTTAGCAGTTTCAGAGTAGCTTCAGACTTACTCGGCATCTGCGATCAGTTCAGTGCTTGTCGTTCCTGGTTTGACGTCACAAACACACCCAGCGTTCGCCCAGACACTCCCCCGTTTCTCCAGCCACTCCCGTGTTTTTTCCGGAAACGGTAGCGTTTTTATCCACACGCCCATAAAACGCCGTGTTTCCGCCCAGTAACACCCATTTCCTGTCAATCACATTACGATCGCCGGAGCGAAGAAAAAGCCGTGAGTAAAAAAACTATCTTCATAGCAAAATTACTTGGCGCAGTCGCAGTGCGAACATTGCGCATGCGTACTAAGCAGAAAAACGCTGCGATGCGAAGAAAATTACTGAGCGAACGACTCGGAATGAGGGCCAATGTCTTTCTCATAATATTTAAGATGCTAAAATGTATTTTTATTGTTGCAAAACAAAGTTCAAATAACTCATAGTGTTTGATTCAGATTGGATTGTTTATCTGTTGAGTAGGTTTAAAAGTACATTTAAAAGTTGCTGCATAGCCTTGATATAGTTTTTTTTTTTAACTCAGGCCTATAATAACTTCTGGTGCTTGTATAATGTGTGATTTCTTTGTGACAAGGGAAGCCGCATGGTCTGTCCTCCATTTTGGACCAACCACATGGCCTGTCCACCATTTTGTGTAAACCTCATGGATGTGGAAGGGGGAGGAGCAGTGGCCATTTTAGGAAGGTCATTTTCTAAATAGCTGATTTTCAGTCTGCTCAGAACAATCAGTTTCCCTTGTCACATCAAGCACCATTTATGAGTTACCAATGCATTTATTTAACCCATGCCATAGTCAATTACAAATAGTTTCAATTGGGCCTAGTGAGAATAAATGGTGAGATAAGTTTTTTTTTTCTCTTTCCTTCTTGTCTGTGCGTAATTACTTTACATCAAGTGGGGGGTTGCACACAGATTGAAAAAGGAAAGAAAGAGGTTTGGTTTTGTTTTTTGTTTTTTTTTTCTTTTCCTTCCAAGACTTGTAGAATATGCTTACTAGGGAGGATAGCCATTGAAATGCAAATTAACAGCAAATAGCTTTCATATGGAAATAAGAGGTAAGGTGTCTCATAGGAGACCAGTGAATGGTACATATATATAATATTATTATAATTATGTGTATATTTATATCAGTGTATGTTCTGCAAGATAGCTATCCAATCTGAATCATATCATTTAAATTATTGATTATTGCTAGATTCATTTAGATCTGTGTGAAACCGGATACATTTGTTGCTATATAGGTAAAACTGAAATAACAGTGTTTAAGAAGTAAATATAAAGCACAACATGCAAGTCTGGCCCGGTCGTTAAAGGTTTATACAGGAAAAAAAACTGGGTGTTGTGTTAAGTGAGCGATTATAGTTAGTATTGCTCACATTTATAGAGACTGTGTGGTTTGTTTTATTGCGTACGCACATTGGTACACGTGGTACGGAACGTGAGGACAGCGTACAAAAACGTGCACGTGGCGCAAGGCCGCACACGTGGCATAGGGGTACGCACGGTTGCGTAATTACGCAAGCTTGCGTAGGGTTGTGTGTGCATAATAAAACCACACTATATTTGTTCAATTAAGGTGTGACAGTAGCCACGCTACAATAGCACAAAACTACCCGGTTTCTAAAGCAGATTAGTATAAAACTTTTGTTTAAACTGTATTGCCTCTGGGGGTAAAGCTGCCAATCAGAACGAGTGAAAATTTTCTGTACAGAAAAACAAAGCGTATTTGAATGAGTGAAAGCAGGAGTGAGTGGAGCTGAACCCAGGAACTAAGTGGTCTAAGTGGTCTAAGTGGTAACACTAGGTTAGTAGTGGCCCGGTGGCGTAGGGTTCGCTACCTTGCGTGACTAAGTGGTCTTAGTGGTCTTACTGATCCCATACAACTAAGTGGTCTGGAGTGGTCTAGGCTAAGTGGTCTACAGCAATCGTAGGGTATATAGATAACTAGTATCTATAGGCTGTGCTATTGCATCGCATGTCCGTGTGTTCTGCACAGCACAACGTGATACCATTGTGTCATATGTGCTGTGGAAGAGCATACGCAGACGTGATTGTATAGACAAAGGGGGTTTTCTTTGATAACGTCGGGAAATCTCCCTGGTGGGCTTCACTGGAAAGGGTGAAGGATAGTTATCTAATGTCTCTGTTTTTCACCCTACAAACAATTCCAGTTGAAAGATACCGAAAAGGAATTTTTTGCTGCCTCTCTCAGGAAAATATTCCAACAGAGCTTCCACCGAAAAAAATTACGGTGCTGTAAGGTCTGATAGGAGCCCTAAGTTGGGTACATCGCCTTCGCTATCGACAGTGTATGGTAGTACCGGCCAACGTGGGCGAGAGTGGGTGGAAGCGCTCGGAGAACTTTCACCGTCGCCTTATATTGAGTATTTTGGTATTTGTGGGAATAGCCGAGAAGGCAAGACCCACAAATTATGGGAGCCAGTTGCTCAACTA
Organism: Pseudophryne corroboree; assembly: GCF_028390025.1. Classification (NCBI taxonomy): domain Eukaryota; kingdom Metazoa; phylum Chordata; class Amphibia; order Anura; family Myobatrachidae; genus Pseudophryne; species Pseudophryne corroboree. The sequence goes on along the minus strand of NC_086444.1, from coordinate 427,231,929 downwards.
AGGGACGTATAGTAGGCAGGGTTCAGGCAGAAGAGTTGGGATCGAGAAGGTCAGACTCGGGACCGAGAAGGTCAGATTATGTGTGGAAAATATGGTTCACACGCTGAAGTTTTTTTGCAATGAATGGTTACATATGACTGACAAAGATAGGGTACCATTCCCTAGGGTGGGCAGCTTTGAACCAGAGGTATTGCAGTACTTAAGGATAAGTATATGTCTGATAAAATCCCGAAAACAAAGGGTCAGACATACAAATTGTTTACACCTGTGGCAGCAAGAGGGGTTGGTGAGTTTTATCCTAAGGTATTGCAGGTGGTATGTCTAACCAAAGTCATATAAGACAAGAATGGAAATATAAGAACTGTTTGAACTTGTAGCAACAATAAACAAGTATGAAAAAAAAAAAAAAAAGAGAGAATGCAAGTACACCGCCATATGTAGATGTGGAAGCAGTTACGGCCAGCATACAAACTATAGAAAATAATAAAAATATGAAAAATATGACTGTAACCTATATATATGTACTAATGAATGTTGAAGTTTTATTTAGGAGGAGAAGGTGACCTGATTGTTTTCAGCCATTTCTCATGCACCCAGAGGAGTATCCAACCGGTAAAAGAAGAGCAGTAGCCTGCGGAGGAAGTGGCTGAGACCAGTGGAACAGGTAAGTATGGTATCATTCGTGTACATATATAGTAAAACCCCCCCCCAAAAAAAAAAAAATCAAGAAAGTAACGTCAGAAATGGAGAAAAACCTGTCCGCACATTAGTATTTGCCAGTAGGAAAGCGGACAGAGACAAGGTAACCCCCGGGTATTTCTTTCAGTTACCATATAAGAAGTATTCATTCCTAGTAATGCCCCTAGTCAAGATGAGCTCGGAAATGTTTGTTGGACCATGTACAGACCCTTAATACGGGATGAGAAGGATTGAATTAATACTTCGCACGACCTAGATGCTTGTTAAACTAAACTTTTTTTTTTGTCTTTTGCAGTAATAGAAAACTCTCCATCTGGATAAGATCACTGGTAAACACTAATTCGGCAAATGGGAGGTGGCTGTCTCTGTGCTAATGGACGGGCTCAATAAGGCATTGAGGGTCAGGGTGCAGACTTCTTTGCCAAATTGGAAAGGGGTAACAGTAGCTAATCTTAGAGAGTGTGCTATTAAACATCACAAGAATAGTGCTAAGCGCAGAGAACAACAGGTGAGAGGTTGAGGACGATAAGTATACTAGCACATACAGGAAAGACCCATCAGTCCAAACCCCAGATCCCAAATGGTCAATAAAATATGATACACTTGTAGGAAGGAAGGGCATTTTGCCAGAGATTATAGGAGTAGTAGAACACATAGTCAATATAGACCCCCTAGACAGAAAACACAAGCCACATTATTAAACACATAGACGGGACCAAGGGACATATAGTAAGGAATCATAAGCCATATAGAAAACACAGATTCGGGCAATGGGAAGAACAAAATAAATGCAACATTACCCTTTGACAAAACTTGCTGGGGTTAAGATGGGGCCTCTAAACTTTTGCTTCTTTTTTCCTAGCAGAAATGGCCCCTGATTAACTTAATTTTGTTAGATATGATGTACATATACTGTGCTCCCGCTCAGAAAGTACAAAGTATGTTAGACACCCACGAAGACTAATGTTACATATCACTGTTCTAGATGCATGTCCATCACAGGTAGAGGAAATTATCTCACAGATACCGGGTTCCCTATGAATTTAGGATGGACAGGACACTGGATTGATGGCTGGGATAGTCCCAATAGCGATACGACAAACACAGAATTTTTTTGTAAGGGGAGTAGACCAAGTAGAGAATCACTTCCCCGTAGTGCCCAATCCAGTTGTCAAATTTTTATAAAATCTTCTTCACCTCTACAAACTCATCTGTCACCAACCTCTATTCTGTTCTCTACAGTTTCCTCTTCATCTTTTGCGTTCACACAGGGTGGTACAATACATGGACCCAAGTATAGTTCAAACTCCAAAAGGCTAGGTCCTTCAGAGTTCTGCCCAAACCCAGTATATCACAGCACGATAACACCAATATTACTGCAGTGTACCTTGTCATGCACAAATGGTGGAGAATGGGATTACTGGTGAAGGGAAATTTTGTATAGACACTGATATGCCTGTTGATGAATGGCAAACCTGACATTTTCTTTTTCATTTTCTTCTTCCTTCTCTCCTGTAGAGATGTTTCTTTTTTCTTTCTTTTTTTTTTTGAGTTATGCTCATGGTACTCTACATTGCAAACACACGATAAAAAATAAAAATGAAAAATTTGTGTTCCCTACAGGAAAAGGCAGTTTGGAGGACAAAGGGGTATGGCCAGGAGTCCTCAGGACTGTGGACAGGTGGACACGGTAAGCCAGTAGCCCCCAGAGCATACCTTCCAAGTCTAGCTGAGGTGGCACAAGGTCTGACTCATCTAGGCAAAGAGGGTATGTGCAAGCTGATGAGAGCCTACTGGTGTGCGCCAGGATTCTATTCTCATGCAGGTAAGACAGCAATGACCTATCTTACTTGCTTGAGGAAGAATATTGGTAAGGCAATACCAACAGAGCCATCCCATATCCCTCCTGCAGACAGATCTTTTCAGGAAATACAAATCGACTTCGCACAGTTAACACCCTTTAGGAATTATTGTTATGAATTGGTGTGCACTGATGTTTTCTCAAACTGGGTAGAGGCATTTCCTGCCGCCACGGATGCTGCTGTGTTTACCGCAAAGAAAATAAGATTTGAAACTTACCGGTAAATCTTTTTCTCCTAGTCCGTAGAGGATGCTGGGGACTCCGTAAGGACCATGGGGTATAGACGGGCTCCGCAGGAGACATGGGCACTATAAAGAACTTTTAGTATGGGTGTGCACTGGCTCCTCCCTCTATGCCCCTCCTCCAGACCTCAGTTAGAGAAACTGTGCCCAGAGGGGATGGACAACATGAGGAAAGGATTTTGTTAATCTAAGGGCAAGATTCATACCAGCCCACACCAATCATACCATACCAATGATACCATATACCATATAACCTGGAAAATACGCAACCAGTTAACAGTATGAACAAAAAACAGTATCAGTCAACTGTAACATAACCCTTATGTAAGCAACAACTATATACAAGTCTTGCAGATTTAGGCCGCACTGGGATGGGCGCCCAGCATCCTCTACGGACTAGGAGAAAAAGATTTGCCGGTAGGTTTAAAATCTTATTTTCTCTTACGTCCTAGAGGATGCTGGGGACTCCGTAAGGACCATGGGGTTTATACCAAAGCTCCGGGTGGGAGAGTGCGGATGACTCTGCAGAACCGACTGAGCAAACGCAAGGTCCTCATCAGCCAGGGTATCAAACTTGTAGAATTTTGCAAACGTGTTTGAACCCGACCAAGTAGCTACTCGGCAAAGCTGTAATGCCGAGACGCCTCGGGCAGTCGCCCAAGAAGAGCCCACCTTCCTAGTGGAATGGGCCTTTACCGAATTTGGTAACGGCAATCCAGCCGTAGAATGAGCCTGCTGAATCGTGTTACAGATCCAGCGAGCAATAGTCTGCTTAGAAGCAGGAGCGCCAACTTTGTTGGCTGCATACAGGACAAACAGAGCCTCTGTTTTCCTAACCCTAGCCGTCCTGGCTACATAAATTTTCAAGGCCCTGACTACATCCAGGGACTTGGAGTCCTCCAAGTTCCCCGTAGCCACAGGCACCACAATAGGTTGGTTCATATGAAATGAAGAAACCACCTTAGGCAAAAATTGAGGACGAGTCCTCAACTCCGCTCTATCCACATGGAAAATCAAATAGGGGCTCTTGTGGGACAAGGCCGCCAATTCGGACACCCGCCTTGCAGATGCCAAGGCCAATAACATGACCACCTTCCACGTGAGAAACTTTAATTCAACCGTTTGAAGAGGTTCAAACCAGTGAGATTTTAGGAAACTTAACACCCCGTTAAGGTCCCACGGTGCCACTGGGGGCACAAAGGGGGGCTGGATGTGCAGCACTCCCTTCACAAACGTCTGGACTTCTGGGAGAGAAGTTAATTCCTTCTGGAAAAATATAGATAGGCTCCATTAAGGTACAGATTTCGGCCCTAACTTCAGGCCCATATCCACTCCTGTCTGTAGAAAGTGGAGAAAATGGCCCAGATGGAAATCTTCCGTAGGAGCATTCTTGGCTTCACACCAAGATACATACTTCCTCCAGATACGGTGATAATGTTTTGCCGTCACCTCCTTCCAAGCCTATATCAGAGTAGGGATGACTTCCTCCGGAATACCTTTCCCAGCTAGAATTCGGTGTTCAACCGCCATGCCGTCAAACGTAACCGCGGTAAGTCTTGGAACACACAGGGGCCCTGCTGTAACAGGTCCTCCCTGAGAGGAAGAGGCCACGGATCTCCTGTGAGCATTTCCTGAAGATCTGAGTACCAGGCCCTTCGAGGCCAATCTGGAACAATGAGTATTGTCTGCACTCTTTTTCGTCTTATGATTCTCAATATTTTTGAGATGAGAGGAAGAGGAGGGAACACATAGACCGACTGAAACACCCATGGTGTCACCAGGGCGTCCACCTAGGAATGATAGCCGAGTCGTTGGAACCAACTGTGACTTTGGCAGATTGAGAATCCAACCGTGCTGTTGCAGAACTCTCAGGGAGAGCGACACGCTCTTCAGCAATTGATCTCTCGATCTCGCCTTTATCAGGAGATCGTCCAAGTATGGGATAATTGTGACTCCCTGCCTGCGCAGGAGCACCATCATCTCCACTATCACCTTGGTGAAAATCCTCGGGGCCGCGGAAAGCCCAAACGGCAACGTCTGAAACTGGTAATGACAGTCCTGTATTGCGAATCTCAGGTACTCCTGATGAGGGGGATATATGGGGACATGAAGGTATGCATCCTATGTCCAGTGACACCATAAAATCCCTCCCTTCCAGGCTGGATATTACAGCTCGGAGCGATTCCATCTTGAATTTGAACTTTTTCAAGTACAGGTTTAGGTATTTTAGATTTAAAATGGGTCTGACCGAACCATCCGGCTTCGGGACCACGAACAGGGTTGAATAGTACCCTTTTCCCTGTTGGACCAGGGGAACCTTGACAATCACCTGCTGCTGACACAGCTTTTGAATTACAGCTAACACTACTTTCCTCTCCGGGGGTGAAGCTGGCAAGGCCGACTTGAAAAATCGGCGAGGGGGCACCTCTTCGAATTCCAGCTTGTAGCCTTGGGAAACAATTTCCATAGCCCAAGGATCCACATCTGAAAGAACCCAGATCTGGCTGAAAAGTCGAAGATGTGCCCCCACTGGTGCGGACTCCCTCAGTGGAGACCCAGCGTCATGCGGTGGACTTTGTAGAAGCCGGGGAGGACTTCTGCTACTGGGAACTAGCCGAAGCAGGCGTTCTCTTTCCTCTACCCTTACCTCTGGCAAGGAAGGAGGAGCCCCGACCTCTTCTGGACTTATGCGACCGAAAGGACTGCATCTGATACTGTGGAGTTTTCTTTTGCTGTTGGGGAACAAAAAGGTAAAAAGGTAGATTTACCCGCGGTAGCTGTGGAAACCAGGTCCGCGAGCCCATCCCCAAACAACACTTCACCCTTGTAAGGTAAAACCTCCATATGCTTCTTTGAGTCTCAATCACCCGTCCATTGGCGGGTCCATAGAGCTCATCTCGCAGAAATAGCCATGGCATTGGCTCTGGAACCCAGCAGCCCAACGTCTCTTTGAGCGTCCCTCATATATAAGACTGCGTCTTTAATGTGGGCTAAAGGTCAATAAAATGGTATCCCTGTCCAGGGTATCAAGGTCCGCTGACAAGGTCTCTGTCCACGCTGCAACTGCACTACACACCCATGCCGATGCTATTGCCGGTCTGAGCAAAGCACCTGTATGCGCATAAATAGACTTTAAAGTCGTTTCCTGTCTGCGATCAGCAGGATCCTTGAGGGCTGCCGTGTCCGGAGACGGTAGCGCCACCTTCTTGGACAGGCGTGTTAAAGCCTTGTCCACCCTGGGAGAGGATTCCCAACGTACCCTGTCCTGTGCAGGGAAAGGATACGCCATAAGAACCCTTTTGGGAATCTGCACTTTTTTATCTGGAGTTTCCCAAGCCTTTTCAAATAACTCGTTAAGCTCATGGGATGGGGGAAAGGTTACCTCAGGTTTCTTTTCCTTATACATGCGCACCAGAGGCGGAACTACCGCCAGTGCAACCAAAGCCGCCCGGACAGGAGAGGAGAGCAGCGCAGGCAGCGGACACGGGGGAAGGAGGAGGAGGGAGGTGGAGGAGGGAGCCGCAGCAGCGCTGTGTTATAGGTTGAGGGCCGGCGCTGCTGCTGCTGTCCCTCTCACTGGCGCACGCGTACCCAGAAACCCCCCTGATTAACTTAAAAGTTTTTTTTCTGATCGCGGGTCACGGCCGTAGCTCCGCCCATCCGCGGCATTAGGCTCCGCCCACTCGCGGCATTTTACCCGCGATTCGCGGGCCTGTGGGGAGGGGGTGTCATCATTCCAGGCAGGATCCCTAGTTCTGGAGAGAAGATTCATCGGGTTTCCTAGTCCTGCCAATAGCCATAAAATCATGTGAATTAATCCATCAAAGCAGCAGTGTACGTGTGTGTGTGTGTGTGTGTGTGTGTGTGTGTGTGTGTGTGTGTGTGTGTGTGTGTGTGTGTGTGTGGAAGGAGGGGGGGTGTAAAAATAAGAATTTACTTACCGATAATTCTATTTCTCATAGTCCGTAGTGGATGCTGGGGACTCCGTAAGGACCATGGGGAATAGCGGCTCCGCAGGAGACTGGGTACATCTAAAGAAAGCTTTAGGACTATCTGGTGTGCACTGGCTCCTCCCCCTATGACCCTCCTCCAAGCCTCAGTTAGGATACTGTGCCCGGACGAGCGTACACAATAAGGAAGGATTTTGAATCCCGGATAAGACTCATACCAGCCACACCAATCACACCGTATAACCTGTGATCTGAACCCAGTTAACAGCATGATAACAGAGGAGCCTCTGAAAGATGGCTCACAACAATAATAACCCGATTTTTGTAACAATAACTATGTACAAGTATTGCAGACAATCCGCACTTGGGATGGGCGCCCAGCATCCACTACGGACTATGAGAAATAGAATTATCGGTAAGTAAATTCTTATTTTCTCTAACGTCCTAAGTGGATGCTGGGGACTCCGTAAGGACCATGGGGATTATACCAAAGCTCCCAAACGGGCGGGAGAGTGCGGATGACTCTGCAGCACCAAATGAGAGAACTCCAGGTCCTCCTCAGCCAGGATATCAATTTTGTAGAATTTTACAAACGTATTTGCTCCTGACCAAGTAGCTGCTCGGCAAAGTTGTAAAGCCGAGACCCCTCGGGCAGCCGCCCAAGATGAGCCCACCTTCCTTGTGGAGTGGGCATTTACAGATTTTTGGCTGTGGCAGGCCTGCCACAGAATGTGCAAGCTGAATTGTACTACAAATCCAACGAGCAATAGTCTGCTTAGAAGCAGGAGCACCCAGCTTGTTGGGTGCACACAGGATAAACAGCGAGTCAGATTTCCTGACTCCAGCCGTCCTGGAAACATATATTTTCAGGGCACTGACAACGTCTAGCAACTTGGAGGCCTCCAAGTCCCTAGTAGCCTCAGGCACCACCAATAGGTTGGTTCAGGTGAGACGCTAAAACCACCTTGGGGAGAAACTGAGGACGAGTCCTCAATTCCGCCCTGTCCGAATGGAAAATCAGATAAGGGCTTTTTCAGGATAAAGCCGCCAATTCTGACACGCGCCTGGCCCAGGCCAGGGCCAACAGCATGACCACTTTCCATGTGAGATATTTTAACTCCACAGATTTAAGTGGTTCAAACCAATGTGACTTTTGGAACCCAAAACTACATTGAGATCCCAAAGTGCCACTAGAGGCACAAAAGGAGGCTGTATATGCAGTACCCCTTTTACAAACGTCTGAACTTCAGGGACTGAAGCTAGTTCTTTTTGGAAGAAAATTGACAGGGCCGAAATTTGAACCTTAATGGACCCCAATTTCAGGCCCATAGACACTCCTGTTTGCAGGAAATGTAGGAATCGACCCAGCTGAATTTCCTCCGTCGGGCCTTACTGGCCTCGCACCACGCAACATATTTTCGCCAATTGCGGTGATAATGTTTTTGCGGTTACATCCTTCCTGGCTTTGATCAGGATAGGGATGACTTCATCCGGAATGCCTTTTTTCCTTCAGGATCCGGCGTTCAACCGCCATGCCGTCAAACGCAGCCGCGGTAAGTCTTGGAACAGACAGGGTCCTTGCTGGAGCAGGTCCCTTCTTAGAGGTAGAGGCCACGGATCCTCCGTGAGCATCTCTTGAAGTTCCGGTTACCAAGTCCTTCTTGGCCAATCCGGAACCACGAATATAGTGCTTAATCCTCTCCATCTTATCAATCTCAGTACCCTGGGTATGAGAGGCAGAGGAGGGAACACATACCCTGACTGGTACACCCACGGTGTTACCAGAGCGTCTACAGCTTATTGCCTGAGGGTCCCTGGACCTGGCGCAATACCTGTCGAGTTTTTAATCATGTGGAAGACTTCTGGGTGAAGTCCCCACTCTCCCGGGTGGAGGTCGTGCTGAGGAAGTCTGCTTCCCAGTTGTCCACTCCCGGAATGAATACTGCTGACAGTGCTATCACATGATTTTCCGCCCAGCGAAGAATCCTTGCAGCTTCTGCCATTGCCCTCCTGCTTTTTGTGTCACCCTGTCTGTTTACGTGGGTGACTGCCGTGATGTTGTCCGACTGGATCAACACCGGCTGACCTTGAAGCAGAGGTCTTGCTAAGCTTAGAGCATTGTAAATGTCCCTTAGCTTCAGGATATTTATGTGAAGTGATGTCTCCAGGCTTGACCATAAGCCCTGGATATTCCTTCCCTGTGTGACTGCTCCCCAGCCTCGCAGGCTGGCATCCGTGGTCACCAGGACCCAGTCCTGAATGCCTAATCTGCGGCCCTCTAGAAGATGAGCACTCTACAACCACCACAGGAGGGACACCCTTGTCCTTGGTGACAGGGTTATCCGCTGATGCATCTGAAGATGCGATCCGGACCATTTGTCCAGCAGGTCCCACTGGAAAGTTCTTGCGTGGAATCTGCCGAATGGGATTGCTTCGTAGGAAGCCACCATTTTACCCAGAACCCTTGTGCATTGATGCACTGAGACTTGGCTCGGTTTTAGGAGGTTCCTGACTAGCTCGGATAACTCCCTGGCTTTCTCCTCCGGGAGAAACACCTTTTTCTGGACTGTGTCCAGGATCATCCCTAGGAACAGAAGACACGTCGTCGGAACCAGGTGCGATTTTGGAATATTGAGAATCCAATCGTGCTGCCGCAACACTACCTGAGATAGTGCTACACCGACCTCCAACTGTTCCCTGGATCTTACCCTTATCAGGGAATTGTCCAAGGAAGGGATAACTAAAATTCACTTCCTTCGAAGGAATATCATCATTTCGGCCATTACCTTGGTAAAGACCCGGGGTGCCGTGTACCATCCATACGGCAGCGTCTGAACTGATAGTGACAGTTCTGTACCATAAACCTGAGGTACCCTTGGTGAGAAGGGTAAATTTTGACATGAAGGTAAGCATCCTTGATGTCCCGAGACATCATGTAGTCCCTTTCTTCCAGGTTCGCAATCACTGCTCTGAGTGACTCAATCTTGAATTTGAACCTCTGTACGTAAGTGTTCAAAGATTTTAGATTTAGAATCGGTCTCACCGAGCCGTCCGGCTTCGGTACCACAACAGTGTGGAATAATACCCCGTTCCCTGTTGCAGGAGGGGTATCTTGATTATCACCTGCTGGGAATACAGCTTGTGAATGGCTTCCAAAACTGTCTCCCTGTCAGAAGGAGACATCGGTAAAGCCGACTTTAGGAAACGGCGAGGGGGAGACGTCTCGAATTCTAATTTGTACCCCTGAGATATCACCTGAAGGATCCAGGGGTCTACTTGCGAGTGAGCCCACTGCGCGCTGAAATTCATTGAGACGGGCCCCCCACCGTGCCTGATTCTGCTTGTAAAGCCCAAGCGTATACTGAGGGCTTGGCAGAGGCGGGAGAGGGTTTCTGTTCCTGGGAACTGGCTGATTTCTGCAGCCTTTTTCCTCTCCCTCTGTCACGGGGCAGAAATGAGGAACCTTTTGCCCGCTTGTCCACGAAAAGACTGCGCCTGATAATACGGCGTCTTCTCGTGTTGAGAGGCGACCTGGGGTACAAATGTGGAATTCCCAGCTGTTGCCGTGGCCACCAGGTCTGAAAGACCGACCCCAAATAACTCCTCCCTTAATAAAGCAATACTTCCAAATGCCGTTTGGAATACGCATCACCTGACCACTGATGTGTCCATAACCCTCTACTGGTAGAAATGGACAATGCGCTTAGACTTGATGCCAGTCGGCAAATATTCCGCTGTGCATCACGCATATATAAAAATGCATCTTTTAAATGCTCTATAGGCAAAAATATACTGTCCCTATCTAGGGTATCAATATTTTCAGTCAGGGAATCCGACCACGCCAACCCAGCACTGCACATCCAGGCTGAGGCGATTGCTGGTCGCAGTATAACACCAGTATGTGTGTAAATATCTTTTAGGATACCCTCCTGCTTTCTATCAGCAGGATCCTTAAGGGCGGCCATCTCAGGCGAAGGTAGAGCCCTTACAAGCGTGTGAGCGCTTTATCCCCCCTAGGGGTTGTTTCCCAACGCACCCTAACCTCTGGCGGGAAAGGATATAATGCCAATAACATTTTAGAAATTATCCGTTGTTATCGGGGGAAACCCACGCATCATCACACACCTCATTTAATTTCTCAGATTCAGGAAAACTACAGGTAGTTTTTCCTCACCGAACATAATACCCCTTTTTTGGTGGTACTCGTATTATCAGAAATGTGTAAAACATTTTTCATTGCCTCAATCATGTAACGTGTGGCCCTACTGGAAGTCACATTCGTCTCTTCACCGTCGACACTGGAGTCAGTATCCGTGTCGGCGTCTATATCTGCCATCTGAGGTAACGGGCGCTTTAGAGCCCCTGACGGCCTATGAGACGTCTGGACAGGCACAAGCTGAGTAGCCGGCTGTCTGATGTCAACCACTGTCTTTTATACAGAGCTGACACTGTCACGTAATTCCTTCCAACAGTTCATCCACTCAGGTGTCGACCCCCTAGGGGGTGACATCACTATTACAGGCAATCTGCTCCGTCTCCACATCATTTTTCTCCTCATACATGTCGACACAAAAGTACCGACATACAGCACACACACAGGGAATGCTCTGATAGAGGACAGGACCCCACTAGCCCTTTGGGGAGACAGAGGGAGAGTTTGCCAGCACACACCAGAGCGCTATATATATATACAGGGATAACCCTATATAAGTGTTTTTCCCCTTATAGCTGCTGTATAGTTAATACTGCGCCTAATTAGTGCCCCCCTCTCTTTTTTTAACCCTTTCTGTAGTGTAGTGACTGCAGGGGAGAGACAGGGAGCTTCCCTCCAACGGAGCTGTGAGGGAAAATGGCGCCAGTGTGCTGAGGAGATAGGCTCCGCCCCTTTTTCGCGGACTTTTCTCCTGCTTTTTTATGGATTCTGGCAGGGGTTAAATGCATCCATATAGCCCAGGAGCTATATGTGATGCATTTTTTTTTGCCATCCAAGGTGTTTTTATTGCGTCTCAGGGCGGCCCCCCCCAGCGCCCTGCACCCTCAGTGACCGAAGTGTGAAGTGTGCTGAGAGCAATGGCGCACAGCTGCAGTGCTGTGCGCTACCTTGTTGAAGACAGGACGTCTTCTGCCGCCGATTTTCCGGACCTCTTCTGCCTTCTGGCTCTGTAAGGGGGCCGGCGGCGCGGCTCTGGGACCCATCCAAGCTGGGCCTGTGATCGTCCCTCTGGAGCTAATGTCCAGTAGCCTAAGAAGCCCAATCCACTCTGCACGCAGGTGAGTTCTTCCCTTAGTCCCTCGATGCAGTGAGCCTGTTGCCAGCAGGTCTCACTGAAAATAAAAAACCTAATCTAAAACTTTCACTAAGAAGCTCAGGAGAGCCCCTAGTGTGCACCCTTCTCGTTCGGGCACAGAGATCTAACTGAGGCTTGGAGGAGGGTCATAGGGGGAGGAGCCAGTGCACACCAGATAGTCCTAAAGCTTTCTTTAGATGTGCCCAGTCTCCTGCGGAGCCGCTATTCCCCATGGTCCTTACGGAGTCCCCAGCATCCACTTAGGACGTTAGAGAAATAGGTCTGTGCATTATGGTATAGTTCAGTTATACACCCAGAATATGCACATGTGCACAGATGTTCATTATGCTCAAATCTGCCTATTTGTCCTAGAGCTTGTCACATGGGCCCTGAAACGTTGGTTATTTCATGACACCTCAATATACGATCAATTATTTGCAGGGGGTGCATGTTGTGGCTGGGGGGGGGGGGGGGGACTGTCTGCCGTAATGTGTAAAAAGGCACGCTGTCTGCCGTAATGTGTATCAAGGGCACGCTGTCTGCCGTTATGTGTAAAAAGGGGACGCTGTCTGCCGTTATGTGTAAAAAAGGGGACGCTGTCTGCCGTTATGTGTAAAAAAGGGGACGCTGTCTGCCGTTATGTGTAAAAAAGGGGACGCTGTCTGCCGTTATGTGTAAAAAGGGGGGCGCTGTCTGCCGTAATGTGTAAAAAGACACGCTGTCTGCCGTTATGTGTAAAAAGGCACGCTGTCTGCCGTAATGTGTAACAAGGGCACGCTGTCTGCCGTTATGTGTAAAAAGGGGACGCTGTCTGGCGTTATGTGTAAAAAGGGGGACGCTGTCTGGCGTTATGTGTAAAAAGGCACGCTGTCTGCAGTTATGTGTAACAAGGGCACGCTGTCTGCCGTTATGTGTAACAAGGGGACGCTGTCTGCCGTTATGTGTAACAAGGGGGATGCTGTCTGCCGTTATGTGTAAAAAGGGGGACGCTGTCTGCCGTAATGTGTAAAAAGGGGAATCTGTCCGCCGTAAGGTGTAAAAGGGTCTCTACCTGGTGTAGTGGTGCTACTGTGCGGTGTTATTTGAATAATGGAGACTACTGTGCACCGTTTTATGAATTGGTATTATTTTGTGGCCACACCCCTTCCCCATGAAGCCACGCCCCTATGTATTTTTGCGCGCCGTAGCCCCTGCTTTGCATGCAGGGCTGGGACTCCAATGCTGTTTCTTGCACAGGGTGCTAAAATGTCTAGTTATGGCACTGTTGCTAGGTATCCATTTCTCTCTGGCCCTGACCAGGTCCCCCTCACCAGATCCTCTCCAGGGGTGAGGGGGTGGACTTGGATGGGATGAGAGCGGGGGGGGCCCAAAGCATTTTGTCGCACCTGGGCCCACCGCTCGCTAGTTCCGCAACTGATGCGCACCCTCATGTCAGGGACAGAGGGGTCATCAGTGATATGCAAAATATCTTTTATTGCAATAATCATATACTGAATAATTTTTGCCACCCTTGGGTGTAATTTTGCATCATCGTAGTCGACACTGGAGTCAGAATCCGTGTCGGTATCAGTATCTGCTATTTGGGATAGGGGACGTTTCTTAGACCCAGAAGGGCCCTGTGACCCAGTCCAAACCATGGATTGACTCCCTGCTTTTTCCCTGGACTCTGCTTTGTCCATTCTCTTATGTAATCAGAATCAGAATCAGAATCAGCTTTATTGGCCAGGTGTACTCACGTACACTAGGAATTCTTTGTGGTACAATGCATCGCCAAGCAGCAACATGAAGGGGGAATACATAGCATACGAAGGGGGATGATAAGGGGGGTAATGAGGTCACACTTGCATTTAACATATGCCACATGTCCATCCAATCATGAGTCGGCGTTGCCGACGGAGACACACCACTCATCTGCTCCACCTCCTCCTTGGACGAGCCTTCCGCTTCAGACATGCCGACACGCACGTACCAACGCCCCCACACACACAGGGATATATCTATAAGGGGACAATTCCCCAACAAGGCCCTTTGGAGAGACAGAGAGAGAGTATGCCAGCACACACCCAGCGCCAACTGACACTGGAATAAAAACCCAGATATAGCGCTTTTTATATGTATAATAAATGTGTACACTCACTGCGCCTTACAAATGCCCCCCCCCCCCTCTTTTCAGCCCTCTGTCACCGTGTTCAGCAGGGGAGAGTCCGGGGAGCCAGCTTCTCTGCAGCGTTCTGTGGAGAATATGGCGCTGTTAGTGCTGAGGGATCAAGCTCCGCCCCCTCCAGCGGCGGGCTTCGGTCCCGCTTCAATATACAAAAAATGGCGGGAGATTTTTTCATTTACTGCAGCCTAAAGTACCCTGTTGCCAGTCCAGAGGTTTTAATTGCTGCCCAGGGCGCCCCCCCCTGCGCCCTGCACCCATCAGTGCCTTCAGTGTGCGAGTACTGTGTGGGTGCAATGGCGAGCAGCGTTACCGCTGCGCACTTACCTCAGTGAAGATCTGAAGTCTTATGCCGCCTTGTAGTCTTCTTTTCTTCTCATACTCACCCGGCTTCTATCTTCCGGCTCTGCGAGGAGGACGGCGGCGCGGCTCTGGGACGAACGGAGCTAATGGTGTCCAGTAGCCTAAGAAGCAGAGCCCATCATTTAAGTAGGTCTGCTTCTCTCTCCTCAGTCCCACGATGCAGGGAGCCTGTTGCCAGCAGTGCTCCCTGAAAATAAAAAAACCTAACAAAATTCTTTTTCAGAGAAACTTAGGAGAGCTCCCCTGTAATGCACCCTATCTCCTCTGGGCACAAAATCTAACTGAGATCTGGAGGAGGTACATAGAGGGAGGAGCCAGTGCACACCCATACTAAAAGTTCTTTATAGTGCCCATGTCTCCTGCGGAGCCCGTCTATACCTCATGGTCCTTACGGAGTCCCCAGCATCCTCTAGGACGTAAGAGAAAAATTGCGCAGAAATTTGTGTGTAGATAATGGTACCCCTAGAAGTAGGAGCAAAGCTTGAAATTGTACTATTGTGATCATAGATACTGCCACTAGTATTATGTAGCATCGGAACCACTCCGAGATCTTCACTTAACAAATCACCCTCTTCGAAATTTGTTTTTGTTTTTGTGTCTTTGTCACGGCGCCGCGGTCTCCATACTTACCTCTCCGAGCGCGCTGGGTCTCCGTGCGGCCATCCTCACTGGCGGGTCCCGGCGTCCAGCGCTCCGTCCAGCCAGCGTGTGCGTCCGACGTCCTCGGGAGGTGCGGGTGACGTCATCGGCCCGTCCTCCAATCAGGTCCTGGCGGGAAGTTCAAATTAGGACGCCGGGCAGTGCTCCAGCGCCTGAGTATCATTGTTGCTACTGTACCTGTGATCTCCAGTGCTCCGTGCCTCCAAGCACCTCCGTGCCTCCAGCACCTCCGCGCCTCCAGCACCTCCGTGCCTCCAAGCACCTCCAAGCACCTCCGTGCCTCCAAGCACCTCCGTGCCTCCAAGCACCTCCGTGCCTCCAGCACCTCCGTGCCTCCAAGCACATCCGTGCCTCCAAGCACCTCCGTGCCTCCAGCACCTCCGTGCCTCCAAGCACCTCCGTGCCTCCAAGCACCTCCGTGCCTTCAGCACCTCCGTGTCTCCACGCGCTTCAGCGCCTACAAACACTTCTGTGTCTCCAAGTCCAGTGCACGTTAGTGCAGTTGTGTCTCCAGCACCTAGTATTCTTCTGTGATTCACCAGCACCTTTCCAGTTCTCTCTTTTAGGAGACCTTCAGCGTCCACACGTGCCTCCTGTCCGCCGACCTGATCCTGCATGAGGAAAACTTACATCCGGCCATCTCTGCTGCGGCCCAGTTGCAGTTCCACTTCCCGGTCACCGGAAGAAACCCTGAGTCCACAACCCTCCCAAACCAGGTCAGTGATAGTATACTCAGGCCACATGGACCTGGGGAATCGGAACACGGACTCAAGTGCCATCCAGAACCTGGCTTCCCGAGTACAAAGTCAGGAAGCGGCACAAGGTCAGGTGATGCAGTACCTCCAGGAGTTGTCCGGGCGTCTGGATCAGATTCAGGCGTCTCTAGCCTCAGTAATTCCGGCACCAGTTCCAGTAGCTGCACCAGTTGCCACCTCCAGCAATGTCCAACCATCGGCCGGTGCCACGCCGCGCCTTCAGCTGCCTACGCCGTCCCGTTATAATGGGAATCCTAAAAATTGTCGTGGTTTCTTAAACCAATGCGAGGTACATTTCGAGCTACTAGCACACAACTTTCCTACAGACCGGTCCAAGGTAGCATATATTATTTCTCTGCTGGAAGGATCAGCCATGGATTGGGTGTCTCCTTTATGGGAACGTTCTGATTCACTGGTTTCCAATTACTCCGAATTCATCACGTCTTTTCGACGAATTTTTGACGAGCCCGGCAGGATACCCTCGGCCTCTTCTGACTTACTCCGCATCCGTCAAGGCTCCCGATCCGTGGGTCAGTATGTGGTTCATTTCCAAACCATTGCCTCTGAACTTCGTTGGAATAATGAGGCTCTGAGAGCTGCTTTCTGGAACGGTCTTTCTGATCGCCTGAAGGATGAGTTGGTCACTCGAGAGCTTCCGGATTCTTTAGAGGAATTGATCTCTCTCTGTGTCAAGGTAAATCTCCGGATGCAGGAACGTGGAGGTGAACGTAGTCGATCGGATCGTTCCAGGTTCCGGCTTCCTCCTGCAAGGCAAGCGGTGGTCCCAAGTCCGGACGAACCCATGCAGATTAACCGATCCCGATTGTCCCCGGAGGAGCGGCAGCGTCGTCATGAGGGTAAGCTCTGCCTGTACTGCGGAGCTGCGGGTCACTTCATCAAGTCCTGCAAATCCCGTCCGGGAAACGAGAAGGCCTAGCTTGTTCCGGAGGAGTCAAGTTGGGGGTTACGACCAAATCTTCTCCCACTTCGGACTGTTTGCTTCCTGTAACGTTAATCACCAAGGCTACTTCCAAGTCTTTTGAAGCCCTGTTGGACTCCGGGGCTGCGGGGAATTTCGTTTCTTCTCTCTGTGTCCAAAGCCTGAATTTGGAAGTACGGTCCATCGAACGGCCTATTTCCTTGACAGCCATCAATGGTACTAGGATATCCAAGGGTATCATAACAGAACGCACGGTTCCAGTTAAACTACAGGTCGGGGCTCTACATCAAGAATATTTGGAGTTCCTGGTGATCCCGGAAATGCATCACGATCTGGTTCTCGGAATACCTTGGCTCAAAAGTCACAATCCCCATATCGATTGGAAGACCACACAGATTCGGTCTTGGGGTTCTTTTTGTCACGCCAACTGTCTCACCCCTGTCTGTCCGCTTCGTGTTTCTTCTAAGGCGGAGGAAGAACCTATCCCAGAGGCGTACCAAGAATTTAGAGATGTGTTTTCGGAACAAGCAGCTGACCAGTTACCACCCCACAGGGCTTGGGACTGCCCCATTGACCTTATCCCTGGGAAAATGCCACCTCGGGGTCGCATTTATCCTCTCTCCCTTCCAGAGACACAAGCTATGTTTGACTATATCAAATCCAATCTTCACAAGGGATTCATCCGTCCCTCTACCTCCCCGGCTGGAGCGGGCTTCTTCTTCGTGAAAAAAAAGGACGAAGGGTTAAGACCATGTATCGACTACCGCGGCCTAAATGATATTACCATCAAAAATAAATACCCCTTGCCTCTAATCACAGAGCTATTTGATAGAGTTCGCGGTGCCCACGTTTTTTCCAAGCTCGATTTGAGGGGGGCCTATAACCTTATACGCATCAGAGAGGGAGATGAATGGAAGACCGCCTTCAATACCCGGGATGGGCATTATGAGTATCTGGTGATGCCGTTCGGTCTTAGCAATGCTCCTGCTGTCTTCCAGGGATTCGTCAACGAAATCTTCCGAGACATGTTATACCTAAGTGTCGTGGTGTATTTGGATGACATCCTGATTTTTTCAAAAGACCTTGCGGAACACAGGATACAAGTGCGGATTGATCCGCACAATGATCAGAAATACACCAATGAGGTGACAGTACAGTACCTTATTGAGATGAGCCAGCATTTGAGAACTTGACAAAAGAACTTGAAACTGTTGATTGCTGGTATGCCAAATACTAACTGTCTTGATTGTGAACCAAGAGACTGTGTGAATGTTCTTACGCTCAGGTTGCCTAATAGGTGGGAAGGACCACACCAAGTTTTGTTGACAGCACTATCCAAGTGAAAGTAGCCGTGAGAGAGACTTGGGTCGACGATTCCCATTGCAGGAAAGTCGGTAGTCCGGAAGGAACTCGTAAATGGAGTGAGATCGCAAAAGTATCACCAGAGACTCTGTTCCGTGAAGACTGAGAGGCGGCACTGTTGAACACTACCTGAGCGTACTAAAGGATTGCAGAAAGACCAGTCATTGTAATTGATTTGTTATGAACAAGAGTTGTTTTGTTCTATTTCTCTTTTCTCTCTTTCCCGCTGACAAACATTTTTTTTCAGAATATTCTATTTTTGTGAGGTTTTTTTATGAGGAGTCGAGTGTGGGACTGGAACTGGTTCTGGAGGAAGGAGTGATTTCCTTATAGAATCCCAGGATTAGCCGATCAGTTTGTTAAAGTCAGAGAAAAATCAAAGCTCTAGTAGTTATGGAGTTCGGAGGTAATCAGGAACAATCAGACAATGGCTAATCACACATTGCAGATAAAGAGCTCATTAATATATGTGGAAGAAAGGTTTATGAGTGGCTCTCCCCGAACACTGAAGGTTTATGTTATTTAGGAAGGACATTACTTATAACCCTTGTTCAATTATTAAACAGACCTAGCATATGTTCCAGAAATGGAAGCAATGTTCAGAGAATGATAGGAATATGTAGATCATGAAAATTTTATATGTCACTTTCACGATTTGTTTGTGTCTTCTTCATCTACCCAGCAGAACCTCAATCGAATCCAAACATCAGTGTACAAAGATGTAGGTACATGTATGTGTGAAATGTTCGTCGCAAATCAGACATTATAGGCCAAAGCACTGTCCCAGCATACTCTATAGGTTGAATGTTGTCCCACACCCAACCAGTGGTCCCGTGACCGCCGAGTGCATATAGAGGACGTCTCGTCCTCCTCCCTGTCTTCCCCAAATATAGTCAAGTGTCTGATTTGCGAAATGAATACATACTTGTGTCTAGGTCACCGATTATTGTCCGAAATATTTTTTTCTTAGGTTAATAATTGATGGCAGTTATTGTTTACTGCCAAAGGGTGGACTGTCGAAGTAAAAAATATTACATAGAAAGAACATACAAACTCTACACACATATAAGTCGCTATACTTGCAAATACGCGCAGCGAGCACAGCAATATATGGTAACACACGCATTTACACGGACATGCCACAGAGATGGATTTGACACTTATTTCATACAGTACATAATTATAATAATATCAAGCGCCAGACATCATAATGATTTAAAATAAGAATTTACTTACCGATAATTCTATTTCTCGGAGTCCGTAGTGGATGCTGGGGTTCCTGAAAGGACCATGGGGAATAGCGGCTCCGCAGGAGACAGGGCACAAAAAGTAAAGCTTTTCCAGATCAGGTGGTGTGCACTGGCTCCTCCCCCTATGACCCTCCTCCAGACTCCAGTTAGGTACTGTGCCCGGACGAGCGTACACAATAAGGGAGGATTTTGAATCCCGGGTAAGACTCATACCAGTCACACCAATCACACCGTACAACTTGTGATCTAAACCCAGTTAACAGTATGATAACAGAGGAGCCTCTGAAAGATGGCTCCCTAAACAATAACCCGAATTAGTTAACAATAACTATGTACAAGTATTGCAGATAATCCGCACTTGGGATGGGCGCCCAGCATCCACTACGGACTCCGAGAAATAGAATTATCGGTAAGTAAATTCTTATTTTCTCTATCGTCCTAGTGGATGCTGGGGTTCCTGAAAGGACCATGGGGATTATACCAAAGCTCCCAAACGGGCGGGAGAGTGCGGATGACTCTGCAGCACCGAATGAGAGAACTCCAGGTCCTCTTTTGCCAGGGTATCAAATTTGTAGAATTTTACAAACGTGTTCTCCCCTGACCACGTAGCTGCTCGGCAGAGTTGTAATGCCGAGACCCCTCGGGCAGCCGCCCAAGATGAGCCCACCTTCCTTGTGGAATGGGCCTTAACAGATTTAGGCTGTGGCAGGCCTGCCACAGAATGTGCAAGTTGAATTGTGTTACAAATCCAACGAGCAATCGACTGCTTAGAAGCAGGCGCACCCAACTTGTTGGGTGCATACAGTATAAACAGCGAGTCAGATTTTCTGACTCCAGCCGTCCTTGAAATGTATATTTTTAAAGCTCTGACAACGTCCAACAACTTGGAGTCCTCCAAGTCGCTTGTAGCCGCAGGCACTACAATAGGCTGGTTCAGGTGAAACGCTGATACCACCTTAGGGAGAAAATGCGGACGCGTCCGCAGCTCTGCCCTATCCGAATGGAAAATTAAATAAGGGCTTTTATAAGATAAAGCCGCCAGTTCAGATACTCTCCTGGCGGAAGCCAGGGCCAGTAACATAGTCACTTTCCATGTGAGATATTTCAAATCCACATTTTTTAGTGGTTCAAACCAATGGGATTTGAGGAAATCTAAAACTACATTTAGATCCCACGGTGCCACCGGAGGCACCACAGGAGGCTGTATATGCAGTACTCCTTTGACAAAAGTCTGGACCTCAGGGACTGAGGCCAATTCTTTTTGGAAGAATATTGACAGGGCCGAAATTTGAACCTTAATAGATCCCAATTTGAGACCCATAGACAATCCTGATTGCAGGAAATGTAGGAAACGACCCAGTTGAAATTCCTCCGTCGGAGCACTCCGATCCTCGCACCACGCAACATATTTCCGCCAAATGCGGTGATAATGCTTCGCGGTGACTTCCTTTCTTGCCTTAATCAAGGTAGGAATGACTTCTTCTGGAATGCCTTTTCCTTTTAGGATCTGGCGTTCAACCGCCATGCCGTCAAACGCAGCCGCGGTAAGTCTTGAAAGAGGCAGGGACCCTGTTGAAGCAGGTACCTTCTCAGAGGTAGAGGCCACGGATCGTCCGTGACCATCTCTTGAAGTTCCGGGTACCAAGACCTTCTTGGCCAATCCGGAGCCACTAGTATCGTTCTTACTCCGCTTTGCCGTATGATTCTCAATACCTTTGGTATGAGAGGCAGAGGAGGAAACACATACACCGACTGGTACACCCAAGGTGTTACCAGCGCGTCCACAGCTATTGCCTGCGGATCTCTTGACCTGGCGCAATACCTGTCCAGTTTTTTGTTGAGGCGAGACGCCATCATGTCCACCATTGGTCTTTCCCAACGGTTTATTAGCATGTGGAAAACTTCTGGATGAAGTCCCCACTCTCCCGGGTGAAGATCGTGTCTGCTGAGGAAGTCTGCTTCCCAGTTGTCCACGCCCGGGATGAACACTGCTGACAGTGCTATCACGTGATTCTCCGCCCAGCGAAGGATCCTGGCAGCTTCTGCCATTGCACTCCTGCTTCTTGTGCCGCCCTGTCTGTTTACATGGGCGACTGCCGTGATGTTGTCCGACTGGATCAACACCGGTCTTCCTTGAAGCAGAGGTTCCGCCTGGCTTAGAGCATTGTAGATTGCTCTTAGTTCCAGAATGTTTATGTGAAGAGACTTTTCCAGGCTCGACCACACTCCCTGGAAGTTTCTTCCTTGTGTGACTGCTCCCCAGCCTCTCAGGCTGGCGTCCGTGGTCACCAGGATCCAATCCTGTATGCCGAATCTGCGGCCCTCCAATAGATGAGCCCTCTGCAACCACCACAGAAGAGATACCCTTGTCCTTGGAGACAGGGTTATCCGCAGGTGCATCTGAAGATGCGACCCTGACCATTTGTCCAACAGATCCCTTTGGAAAATTCTTGCATGGAATCTGCCGAATGGAATTGTTTCGTAAGAAGCCACCATTTTTCCCAGGACTCTTGTGTCCAGAATCATCCCTAGGAACAGCAGACGAGTTGTCGGCATTAATTGGGATTTTGGAATATTCAGAATCCATCCGTGCTGCTTTAGCACCTCTTGAGATAGTGCTAATCCCATCTCTAGCTGTCCTCTGGACCTTGCCCTTATTAGGAGATCGTCCAAGTATGGGATAATTAATACGCCTTTTCTTCGAAGAAGAATCATCATCTCGGCCATTACCTTTGTAAAGACCCGAGGTGCCGTGGACAAACCAAACGGCAGCGTCTGAAACTGATAGTGACAGTTTTGTACAACGAACCTGAGGTACCCCTGGTGTGAGGGGTAAATTGGAACGTGGAGATACGCATCCTTGATGTCCAAGGATACCATAAAGTCCCCTTCTTCCAGGTTCGCTATCACTGCTCTGAGTGACTCCATCTTGAACTTGAACTTCTTTATGTACAGGTTCAAGGACTTCAGATTTAGAATAGGCCTTACCGAGCCATCCGGCTTCGGTACCACAAATAGAGTGGAATAATACCCCTTCCCTTGTTGTAGAAGAGGTACCTTGACTATCACCTGCTGAGAGTACAGCTTGTGAATGGCTTCCAAAACCGTCTCCCTTTCGGAGGGGGACGTTGGTAAAGCAGACTTCAGGAAACGGCGAGGTGGATCTGTCTCTAATTCCAACCTGTACCCCTGAGATATTATCTGCAGGATACAGGGATCTACCTGCGAGTGAGCCCACTGCGCGCTGTAATTTTTGAGACGACCGCCCACCATCCCCGAGTCCGCTTGAGAAGCCCCAGCGTCATGCTGAGGCTTTTGTAGAAGCCGGGGAGGGCTTCTGTTCCTGGGAAGGAGCTGCCTGTTGCTGTCTCTTCCCTCGACCTCTGCCTCGTGGCAGATATGAATAGCCCTTTGCTCTCTTATTTTTAAAGGAACGAAAGGGCTGCGGTTGAAAAGTCGGTGCCTTTTTCTGTTGGGGAGTGACTTGAGGTAGAAAGGTGGATTTCCCGGCTGTAGCCGTGGCCACTAAATCTGATAGACCGACTCCAAATAACTCCTCCCCTTTATACGGCAAAACTTCCATATGCCGTTTTGAATCCGCATCGCCTGTCCACTGTCGCGTCCATAAAGCTCTTCTGGCCGAAATGGAGATAGCACTTACCCGTGATGCCAGTGTGCAGATATCCCTCTGTGCATCACGCATATAAAGAAATGCATCCTTTATTTGTTCTAACGACAGTAAAATATTGTCCCTGTCCAGGGTATCAATATTTTCAATCAGGGACTCTGACCAAACTACCCCAGCACTGCACATCCAGGCAGTCGCTATAGCTGGTCGTAGTATAACACCTGCATGTGTGTATATACTTTTTTGGATATTTTCCATCCTCCTATCTGATGGATCTTTAAGTGCGGCCGTCTCAGGAGAGGGTAACGCCACTTGTTTAGATAAGCGTGTTAGCGCCTTGTCCACCCTAGGAGGTGTTTCCCAGCGCTCCCTAACCTCTGGCGGGAAAGGGTATAATGCCAATAATTTCTTTGAAATTATCAGCTTTTTATCAGGGGCAACCCACGCTTCATCACACACGTCATTTAATTCTTCTGATTCAGGAAAAACTATAGGTAGTTTTTTCATACCCCACATAATACCCTGTTTAGTGGTACCTGTAGTATCAGCTAAATGTAACGCCTCCTTCATTGCCAAAATCATATAACGTGTGGCCCTACTGGAAAATACGGTTGATTCGTCACCGTCACCACTGGAATCAGTGCCTGTGTCTGGGTCTGTGTCGACCGACTGAGGCAAATGGCGTTTCACAGCCCCTGACGGTGTTTGAGGCGCCTGGACAGGCACTAATTGATTGTCCGGCCGCCTCATGTCGTCAAACGACTGCTTAAGCGAGTTGACGCTATCCCGTAATTCCACAAATAAAGGCATCCATTCTGGTGTCGACCCCCTAGGAGGTGACATCCCCATATTTGGCAATTGCTCCGCCTCCACACCAATATCGTCCTCATACATGTCGACACACACGTACCGACACACAGCAGACACACAGGGAATGCTCTACACGAAGACAGGACCCACTAGCCCTTTGGGGAGACAGAGGGAGAGTCTGCCAGCACACACCAAAAAAGCGCTATATATGACAGGGATAGCCTTATAATAAGTGCTCCCTTATAGCTGCTTTATATATATCAAAATATTGCCATTAAATTTGCCCCCCCTCTCTGTTTTACCCTGTTTCTGTAGTGCAGTGCAGGGGAGAGACCTGGGAGCCGTCCTGACCAGCGGAGCTGTGAGAGGAAATGGCGCCGTGTGCTGAGGAGATAGGCCCCGCCCCTTTTCCGGCGGGCTCGTCTCCCGCTATTTTGTGAATCCAAGCAGGGGTTAAATATCTCCATATAGCCTCTGGGGGCTATATGTGAGGTATTTTTAGCCTTTTAATAGGTTTTCATTTGCCTCCCATTGCGCCCCCCCCCCAGCGCCCTGCACCCTCAGTGACTGCGTGTGAAGTGTGCTGAGAGGAAAATGGCGCACAGCTGCAGTGCTGTGCGCTACCTTTAGAAGACTGCAGGAGTCTTCAGCCGCCGATTCTGGACCTCTTCTTACTTCAGCATCTGCAAGGGGGCCGGCGGCGCGGCTCCGGTGACCATCCAGGCTGTACCTGTGATCGTCCCTCTGGAGCTGATGTCCAGTAGCCAAGAAGCCAATCCATCCTGCACGCAGGTGAGTTCACTTCTTCTCCCCTCTGTCCCTCGTTGCAGTGATCCTGTTGCCAGCAGGAATCACTGTAAAATAAAAAACCTAAGCTAAACTTTCTCTAAGCAGCTCTTTATGAGAGCCACCTAGAATTGCACCCTTCTCGGCCGGGCACAAAAATCTAACTGGAGTCTGGAGGAGGGTCATAGGGGGAGGAGCCAGTGCACACCACCTGATCTGGAAAAGCTTTACTTTTTGTGCCCTGTCTCCTGCGGAGCCGCTATTCCCCATGGTCCTTTCAGGAACCCCAGCATCCACTAGGACGATAGAGAAAATTATATAAGGAGTAATGTCATGTATGTGTATTATTTGAACGAAGCCAGATACACCTGTCATATTTGGTATTAAAGCAACCAGATTAATGTGTAGATTCATTTGATACTTGTTATTAAGTTGTAGGACATTGCAACAAATAGTTATGATTAAATGTATGAAAGCTAAAATCACTCTTATTAGGACAATGGACAGGAAACTCTGGCCAGCCCCTTTGATTGTCTTCAAGGCTGAATCTGGTTAGCATACGAACAAACCAGTGACTCATCATGAATGAGAAAGTTCCCTCCCTTAGACTAGATGTGTGCACTACCCCCAAACTAGATAACACATTGCTGGTCACACAGGAGGCAGTTGCTGTTTTGTCTCAGACGATGATGGAGATGTTGTCTAACCAGTTTCTGCATGATTTTACAGAGAGAGAGAGTGATATGGAGAGACGAATTTATATGAGAAAGGAATGGAATTGTATGCTGTAACTGTAGCTGTAACTGTAACTGTATGTATTAACTGCTTACTGTATGAGTTGTAACCATGAAACTATATGTATACTGTACATTGTAATATATTGAATCCATATCCTTTTAATAACAAATATATACATCAATGAGCTTTGGAACTCAGATAATGTGTGGGTGTATTGTTTTCTCTTATGGGATGCAGTGTTTTGCGATGTACAGCACACTTTTATCGTATATGGTAAAAAGATGCGCCTGGCGTCTGCAGTATATATTAGAGTAGGCATTTAAATATTTGTTAGAAAGCAATTTGGTATTTACACCACAATAGTGCCAGATACACGTTGCCCCACAGTGCCAGGTATACATTTGCCCCCAGAGTGCCAGACATACATTGCCTCACAGTGTCAGATATACATTTCCCCCCAGTGCCAGATACAGAAATGCCCCCACAGTGCCAGATATGCCCCCCAGTGCCAGATACAGAAATGCCCCCAGTGCCAGATACACATGTCCCCCCAGTGCCAGATATTCCCTCAGTGACAGATATGCCCCCAGTGCCAGATACACATGTCCCCGCAGTGCCAGATATGGCCACAGTGCCAGATACACATGTCCCCCCAGTGCCAGATATGCCCCCAGTGCCAGATACGCATGTCCCGCAGTGCCAGATATGCCCCTAATGCCAGATACACATGCCCCCCCAGTGCCAGATATGCCCAGTGCCAGATACACATCCCCCCCAGTGCCAGATACACATGCCCCCCCCAGTGCCAGATACACATGCCCCCCCAGTGCCAGATATGCCCCCAGTGCCAGATACACATGTACCCCCAGTGTCAGATATGCCCTCAGTGCCAGATAAACATGTGCCCGCAGTGCCAGATATGCCCCTAGTGCCAGATATGCCCTCAGTGCCAGGTATACATGCCCCCCCAGTGCCAGATATGCCCCCAGCGCCAGGCATACATGAAGCTCCCCCCCCCTCCCCTGCTGCTTACCGCTGCTGCTGCTGCTGTTGTCCTGTGTGTGTCTGTGTGAGGGGAGGAGAGCGCAGCCGGGGCCTCTCCTTCCCCTCAGTCTGGGTGCAGGTGTCTTAGTTCAATTCAGCGCCGATCCGTGAGCCAATTAAAGTTCGCGGTCCGGCAGCCTTGGCTGCCGGTCCGCGAGCTCTGATTGGCTCACGGGCGGCGCTGAATTGAACGAAGACACTGAGCGTCAGGAGAGGCGCAGGCTGCGCTCTCCTCCCCTCACATCAGTGGGAGCGGCGGTGAGCAGCAGAGGGAGGGAGGGACAGAGCAGCGGCCCGTCGGTGTGGGTACGGCGTACCCACAGCTAAATTCTTAAGGGTATACGCCGTACCCACCCGTACCCGCACACTTGCACCGCTGAGTATGTGTATATATCACTCGGACTTTCCACTTGTAAATAACAATCAGCCCATAATGTAAAGCTACATTTTTATTACACGTCATCAGGAAACAAGAATGCCACTACAAGGACATTTGCATGGGCAGATACATGGATTGTATGTCTGTGTTCAGACCAAAACGTTGACAGCCTTATACTGCAACCAGGGGACGGATGTAATGACGCCTGAGTACGACAGCCATATGGGATGTTGGCTGAACTCAAGGGGCAATCACTTACAAGGTAAAACCATGCCTTGTAAGTGATTGCCCCTTTAAAAAAAAAAGTCAGAGTTCCGCATGGCCGCTGAACTCGGGCGTCATTACATCTGGCCCCAGACATGGAATATTGTGATTATTGCTCATTTGGTAATAAATATTTAAGTACATTAATTTCAAAAACTGGTGAGTGCTCTTGTAATCACCTTTAAGTAGGACCTGCACTTCTGCCTCATGCAGGTGCGTGGGGGGGGGGGGGGGCTGCACTGACAACTGGGGAAGGGTCCCGCATTTGTTAAGTGACCCAGGCCCCCAAAGGCTTAATCCGGCCCTGCTCATAGCAGAGGCAGCAGGAACATGTGTGGCCACTTACCAGCAGTGGGAGAAGGTAAGTCAGTCCGGC
Organism: Pseudophryne corroboree; assembly: GCF_028390025.1. Lineage (NCBI taxonomy): Eukaryota > Metazoa > Chordata > Amphibia > Anura > Myobatrachidae > Pseudophryne > Pseudophryne corroboree. The sequence continues at coordinate 427,204,373 of NC_086444.1, read as the reverse complement.
AGGTGGGAGTGACACCAGGTGTGGGGCGGTAGCACCTAGTTACCCTTCATGGAGAGGACTTTTCCCATAAGCCCCTGGGTCCATGTCACCTGGTGGGGGCTACTGGTGTGCTCTACCCACAGACTGTCCAGGAGCTGTGCGGGAACTGGTGAACAAGGGCGTAGCTACCATAGGTGCAGGCAGTGCAGCTGCTTTGGGGCCCAGAGCTGAGAGAGGCCCACCTTCCCCATCAAAGTTACATGTGTTATATACATTTTTCGCCATTGGGTGGTACGTAGGGGTCCTGTTAAACTTTTAAGTATCCTCCTGGACCTGCTCATCAGTGCCGTAACTAGGCATTTTAGCGCTGTGTGCAAGAAACGGCATTGGCACCCCCCCCCCCTTGCAAGACAGGGGCAGTGGGCGTGCAAAAAATATATAGGGGCGTGGCTTCAAAATAATACCAATTCATACTACGGTGCACAGTAGTCTCCATTATTCAAATTACGCTGCACAGTAGCGCCACTACACCAGGTAGAGCCCCTTTTACACATTATGGCAGACAGTCCCCCTTTTTACACATTACGGCAAACAGCATCCGCTTTTTACACATTACGGCAGACAGCGTCCCCCTTTTTACACATTACGGCAGACAGCGTCCCCCTTTTTACACATTACGGCAGACAGCGTCCCCTTTTTACACATTACGGCAGACAGCGTCCCCTTTTTACACATTACGGCACACAGCGTCCCCCTTTTTACACATTACGGCAGACAGCGTCCCCTTTTTACACATTACGGCAGACAGCGTCCCCCTTTCTCTAACGTCCTAGTGGATGCTGGGGACTCCGTTAGGACCATGGGGAATAGACGGGCTCCGCAGGAGACTGGGCACTCCAAGAAAGATTTAGTACTACTGGTGTGCAGTGGCTCCTCCCTCTATGCCCCTCCTCCAGACCTCAGTTAGAATCTGTGCCCGGACAGAGCTGGGTGCATTTTAGTGAGCTCTCCTGAGCTTGCTAATAAGAAAGTATTTTAGTTAGGTTTTTTTATTTTCAGAGAGCTTCTGCTGGCAACAGACTCTCTGCTACGTGGGACTGAGGGGAGAGAAGCAAACCTACTAACTGCGGCTAGGTTGCGCTTCTTAGGCTACTGGACACCATTAGCTCCAGAGGGAGCGAACACAGGAACCTAACCTTGGTCGTCCGTTCCCGGAGCCGCGCCGCCGTCCCCCTCGCAGAGCCAGAAGACAGAAGCCGGCGGGTTGAAGCAAGAAGACGTCAAAATCGGCGGCAGAAGACTCCTGTCTTCATATGAGGTAGCGCACAGCACTGCAGCTGTGCGCCATTGCGCCCACACTAACCCACACACTCCGGTCACTGTAGGGTGCAGGGCGCAGGGGGGGGCGCCCTGGGCAGCAATTAAGTACCTCCTGGCAAAAGCAGCATATATACAGTTGGACACTGTTATATGCATGAGCCCCCCGCAATTAATTTTACACAAAATCGCGGGACAGAAGCCCGCCGCTGAGGGGGCGGGGCCTTCTTCCTCAGTACTCACCAGCGCCATTTTCTCTCCACAGCTCCGCTGAGAGGAAGCTCCCCAGGCTCTCACCTGCAGACTCACGGTAGAAAGGGTAAAAAGAGAGGGGGGGCACATAAATTTAGCGCATTAATCATATATACAGCAGCTACTGGGTAAACACTAAGTTACTGTGTGATTCCTGGGTCATATAGCGCTGGTGTGTGTGCTGGCATACTCTCTCTCTGTCATTCCAAAAGGCCTTGTGGGGGTCCTGTCCTCATATAGAGCATCCCCTGTGTGTGTGGTGTGTCGGTACACGTGTGTCGACATGTTTGACGAAGAGGGCTATGTGGAGGCAGAGCAAGTGCAGATGAATGACGTGTCTCCGCCGACGGCGCCGACACCTGATTGGATGGATATGTGGAAGGTGTTAAATGATAATGTAAACTCCTTACATAAGAGGTTGGATAAAGCTGATGCCTTGGGGCAGTCGGGGTCTCAGCCCATGCCTGATCCTACAGCGCAGGGGCCGTCAGGGTCTCAGAAGCACCCTCTATCCAAAATTGTTGACACAGATATCAACACGGATTCTGACTCCAGTGTCGATGACGATGATGCAAAATTGCAGCCTAAAATGGCTAAAGCCATCCGCTACATGATTATAGCAATGAAGGATGTATTGCACATATCAGAGGTGAACCCTGTCCCTGACAAGAGGGTTTATATGTATGGGGAGAAAAAGCAAGAGGTGACTTTTCCCCCTTCACATGAATTAAATGAATTATGTGAGAAAGCGTGGGATTCCCCCGATAGGAAAGTGCTGATTTCCAAAAGGTTACTTATGGCGTACCCTTTCCCGCCAAAGGACAGGATGCGCTGGGAATCCTCCCCTAGGGTTGATAAAGCTCTGACTCGCTTATCTAAGAAGGTGGCCCTGCCGTCACAGGATACGGCCGCCCTAAAGGATCCTGCAGATAGGAAGCAGGAAAGTATCCTGAAGTCTGTTTATACACATTCAGGTACTCTATTGAGGCCGGCAATTGCGTCGGCCTGGATGTGTAGTGCAGTAGCAGCATGGACAGATAATCTGTCTGAGGAAATGGATACCTTAGACAAGGATACCATTTTACTGACCCTGGGGCATATAAAAGACGCTGTCCTATATATGAGGGATGCCCAGAGGGACATTTGCCTACTGGGCTCTAGAATAAATGCAATGTCAATTTCTGCCAGAAGGGTCCTGTGGACTCGGTAATGGACAGGTGATGCCGACTCCAAAAAGCACATGGAGGTGTTACCTTACAAGGGTGAGGAATTGTTTGGGGACGGTCTCTCGGACCTAGTTTCCACAGCTACGGCTGGGAAGTCAAATTTTTTGCCATATATTCCCTCACAGCATAAGAAAGCACCGTATTACCAAATGCAGTCCTTTCGATCACAAAGAAGCAAGAAGGTCAGAGGTGCGTCCTTTCTTGCCAGAGGCAGGGGTAGAGGAAAGAAGCTGCACCATACAGCTAGTTCCCAGGAACAGAAGTGCTCCCCGGCTTTCACTAAATCCACCGCATGACGCTGGGGCTCCACAGGTGGAGCCAGGAGCGGTGGGGGCGCGTCTCCGAAATTTCAGCCACCAGTGGGTCCGCTCACAGGTGGATCCCTGGGCTATACAGATTGTGTCTCAGGGATACAAGCTGGAATTCGAAGTGATGCCCCCTCACCGTTACCTCAAATCGGCCCTGCCAGCTTCCCCCATGGAACGGGAAGTAGTGTTAGCGGCAATTCACAAGTTGTATCTCCAGCAGGTGGTGGTAAAGGTTCCCCTCCTTCAACAAGGAAGAGGATACTATTCCACAATGTTTGTGGTACCGAAACCGGACGGTTCGGTCAGACCCATATTGAATTTAAAGTCCCTGAACTTTTATCTGAAAAGATTCAAGTTCAAAATGGAATCGCTCAGAGCGGTCATTGCAAGCCTGGAAGAGGGGGATTTTATGGTGTCTTTGGACATCAAGGATGCGTACTTGCATGTCCCCATTTATCCACCTCATCAGGAGTACCTCAGATTTGTGGTACAGGACTGTCATTACCAATTCCAGAGGTTGCCGTTTGGGCTCTCCACGGCACCGAGAATATTTACCAAGGTAATGGCAGAAATGATGGTGCTCCTTCGAAAGCAAGGAGTCACAATTATCCCATACTTGGACGATCTCCTCATAAAGGCGAGGTCCAGAGAGCAGTTGCTGATCAGCGTAGCACACTCCCAGGAAGTGTTGCAACAGCACAGCTGGATTCTGAATATCTCAAAGTCGCAGCTGATTCCTACAACACGTCTGCCTTTTCTGGGCATGATTCTGGACACGGACCAGAAGAAGGTGTTTCTCCCGGCGGAGAAGGCTCAAGAGCTCGTGACTCTAGTCAGAGACCTCTTAAAACCGAAACAGGTGTCGGTGCATCGCTGCACGAGAGTCCTGGGAAAGATGGTGGCATCATACGAAGCCATTCCCTTTGGCAGGTTCCATGCGAGGATATTTCAGTGGGATCTGTTGGACAAGTGGTCCGGATCGCATCTTCAGATGCATCGGCTGATCACCCTGTCCCGGAGGGCCAGGGTGTCTCTTCTGTGGTGGCTACAGAGTGCTCACCTTCTCGAGGGCCGCAGGTTCGGCATACAGGACTGGGTCCTGGTGACCACGGATGCGAGCCTCCGAGGGTGGGGGGCAGTCACTCAGGGAAGAAACTTCCAAGGGTTGTGGTCAAGTCAGGAGGCTTGTCTGCACATTAATATCCTGGAACTAAGGGCCATATACAACGCCCTGAGTCAAGCGGAGCCTCTGCTTCGCAACCCACCGGTGCTGATTCAGTCAGACAACATCACCGCAGTGGCTCATGTAAACCGCCAGGGCGGTGGCGGAAGCCACCAGGATTCTTCGTTGGGCGGAGAATCACGTGCAAGCACTGTCAGCAGTGTTCATTCTGGGAGTGGACAACTGGGAAGCAGACTTCCTCAGCAGGCACGACCTCCACCCAGGAGAGTGGGGACTTCATCAAGAAGTCTTCACTCAGATTACAAATCGATGAGAACTGCCACAGGTAAACATGATGGCGTCCTGTCTCAACAAAAAGCTACAAAGGTATTGCGCCAGGTCAAGAGACCCTCAGGCGATAGCTGTGGACGCACTGGTAACACCGTGGGTGTTCCAGTCGGTCTATGTGTTTCCTCCTCTTCCTCCCATACCCAAGGTGCTGAGAATCGTAAGAAAAAGAGGAGTGAGAACAATACTCATTGTTCCGGATTGGCCAAGAAGGACTTGGTACCCGGAACTGCAAGAAATGCTCACAGAGGACCCGTGGCCTCTGCCTCTCAGATAGGACCTGTTGCAACAGGGGCCCTGTCTGTGCCAAGACTTACCGCGGCTGCGTTTGATGGCATGGCGGTTGAACGCAGGATCCTAGCGGAAAAAGGCATTCCGGAGGAAGTTATTCCTATGCTGATAAAGGCTAGGAAGGACGTGACAGCAAGACACTATCACCGTATATGGCGAAAATATGTTGCCTGGTGTGAGGCCAGGAAGGCCCCTACAAGGGAATTCCAGCTGGGTCGGTTCCTGCACTTCCTACAGTCTGGAGTGACTATGGGTCTGAAGTTGGGGTCCATAAAGGTCCAGATTTCGGCCCTATCCATTTTCTTTCAAAAGGAACTGGCTTCTCTTCCTGAAGTTCAGACGTTTGTTAAGGGAGTGCTGCATATTCAGCCCCCTTTTGTGCCACCAGTGGCACCTTGGGATCTCAACGTGGTGTTGGGTTTCCCGAAATCCCACTGGTTTGAGCCACTTAAGACCGTGGAGCTAAAGTATCTCACGTGGAAGGTGGTCATGCTATTGGCCTTAGCTTCGGCTAGGCGTGTGTCAGATTTGGCGGCTTTGTCATGTAAAAGCCCCTATCTGGTTTTCCATGTGGACAGGGCAGAATTACGGACTCGTCCGCAATTTCTGCCGAAGGTGGTGTCATCTTTTCATTTGAACCAACCTATTGTGGTGCCTGCGGCTACTCGTGACTTGGAGGATTCCAAGTTGCTTGATGTAGTCAGGGCTTTGAAGATATATGTAGCCAGGACGGCTGGAGTCAGGAAGACTGACTCTCTGTTTATCCTGTATGCATCCAACAAGCTGGGTGCTCCTGCTTCAAAGCAAACCATTGCTCGCTGGATCTGTAGCACGATTCAGCAGGCTCATTCTGCGGCTGGGTTGTCGCATCCAAAATCAGTGAAAGCCCATTCCACAAGGAAAGTGGGCTCTTCTTGGGCGGCTGCCCGAGGGGTCTCGGCATTACAGCTTTGCCGAGCAGCTACTTGGTCGGGTACAAACACATTTGCTAAGTTCTACAAGTTTGATACCCTGGCTGAGGAGGACCTTGTGTTTGCCCATTCGGTGCTGCAGAGTCATCCGCACTCTCCCGCCCGTTTGGGAGCTTTGGTATAATCCCCATGGTCCTTACGGAGTCCCCAGCATCCACTAGGATGTTAGAGAAAATAAGATTTTACTCACCGGTAAATCTATTTCTCGTAGTCCGTAGTGGATGCTGGGCGCCCGTCCCAAGTGCGGACTTTCTGCAATACGTGTACATAGTTATTGCTTAATAAAGGGTTATGTTATGTGGCCATCCATTGTTGATGCTCTGTTGTTGTTGTTGTTCATACTGTTGACTGGGTAAGTTTATCACAAGTTATACGGTGTGATTGGTGTGGCTGGTATGAGTCTTACCCTGGATTCCAAAATCCTTTCCTTGTAATGTCAGCTCTTCCGGGCACAGTTTCCTTAACTGAGGTCTGGAGGAGGGGCATAGAGGGAGGAGCCAGTGCACACCAGTAGTACTAAATCTTTCTTGGGAGTGCCCAGTCTCCTGCGGAGCCCGTCTATTCCCCATAGTCCTTACGGAGTCCCCAGCATCCACTACGGACTACGAGAAATAGATTTACCGGTGAGTAAAATCTTATTTTTTACACATTACGTCAGACAGCGTCCCCCTTTTTACACATTACGGCAGACAGCATCTCCTTTTGTACACATTACGGCAGACAGCGTCCCACTTTTTACACATTACGGCAGACAGCGTTCCCCTTTTTACACATTACGGCAGACAGCGTCCCCCTTTTTACACATTACGGCAGCCAGTCCCTCTTTTTACACATTGTGGCAGACAGAATAGATAGAGAAATAGATAGAAAGAGAGAGAGATATACCATCTCTCCCCGCTGGCAATCAGGCTCCTCGGTGCTGGCAGATCCCGGGCAGCGGAGGAGGAGGAGCAGGGAGGGGGACTGGAGCCGCAGTAGCGCTATGTAATTGGTAGAGGCACCGCTGCAGCAGTCCCCTCTCCTTCCGTATTGGCTGCCCGCCACCGCTGTGAATGCTGGGATGAAGGAACCGCATCCCAGCATTCACAGCAGCGCCGGGCAGCCAATACGGAAGGAGAGGGGACTGCTGCAGCGGCGCCTCAACCAATTGCATAGCGCTGCTGCGGCTCCAGTCCCTCCCTCCTCCTCCTCCTTCTCCGCTGCCTCCAGCGCTGCTGCTCTCCTCCCCTGCCTCCGGACCGGCTTTTCCAGCACGGCGCACACAGCAGAGGCGGCTTGTAATGAGTCAATTTGACTCATTACAAGCCGCTGGCCGTTGCGCCCTCAGGGCAACTGCGCTGTGTGCCAAGCACACCTGGCACACACGTAGTTACGGCTCTGCTGCTCATTGTAGTGTGGTATAAAATGAACTAGAGGGAATGATAATGTTATATAATATGAACCTGGGCACTGTAATGAGGCACAATATGAACTGAAGCACTATATATCATAATCAGAGCTGGCCTTAGGCATAGGCAAACTAGGGCATTTGGTATGCTTAGGGGCACAAGCAGCTTCTGATTAAAATGATATGCAGCATGCCTATTTTCTGTGTGTGACTGCGGCTGTATCTGCATACAAAATGCTACGTTGCAGTGTATTCCTGGAAATCACTGTAATGTAGCATTTTGTATGCAGATACAGCCGCAGTCGCACACAGAATATAGGCATGCTGCATATCATTTTAATCAGAAGCTGCTTGTGCATCCTAGCCACATAGTAATGCAAATAATGTGATGCATTTTCATAAACAAAAGGCAGCTGACGTTAGCAGAGCTGCCAGCTGACTCATGCCAGGCATCTCCTGCAGAACTAGCGGCGGTGCTAGGGGGCACCAGCCAAAATCTTGCCTAGGGCATCATATTGGTTAGGGCCGGCTCTGATCATAATGTGAATTGGGGGTACTGTGCAGTGTGCGGCATAATGTGTACTGGCAGCTCTGAAATATGACATAGGGTGAACTTAAGCACTACTGTGATTCATAAAATAAACTAGGGCACTACTATGGGGCATAACATTAAATATGGCTGAAAAAAAATGTGAAACTCATGTCGACCTTTTGTCCATATTGACCTTTTGTCCATGTCGACCTAAGGTGTGTCGACCTGGAGTCCAGATACCCTTTTCATTATACTGTATGTTTCCCTAATACGTCAGAAGTGGAAATGTGAGGGTTAGAAGGGAACTGCAGCTGCTGACCGACATCAGAATAAAAGTTTAGTTGTCACTTATAGCTGCAGGGAAGTAGCAGTGGCCGTGCCCGGCTGCACCCCTATACTGCATTCTGCGCTTCCTGGTGGGGAGGGCGCTGCCACTGTGGATACGGTTGAGGCTAGATCCAAGTGGCCTAAGGGACCTTTTCCGTCAGGGGGAGGAGCCACGACACAAGGGGGAGAAGCTAGGCCAGCGGGACAGTTGCTCTACTATCACCGCCACCAACTATTACCTTCAGTAATTAGCCCGAAGCGTGGCGAGCGAAGCGACCCCGCGAGGATACTTCTTGGGTACCCTGTTCGGCCGTAGCTCCTCCCCCTGGTGACGTGTCTCCTCCCCTAGGTACGTCACAAGGTCCATTCTCCCACTCCGATATAGAACCAACCCTGTGGATACCCGGCGCGGATACGGAACACCGACCGCAATTGTAAAGACTCCCATTGTAAAGACTGACATAGAAAGCCATAGAAAGCGTTACTGTACCTACGACTAGTGCGACCTTCCGCTAAAAGCGACTGTTATACCAGAGAGGCTTCACTTTCTTCTCACACACTGACTGCGCCAAGCTGATCCCGGGCAGCGCTGTCACTGCCAGGCTCTCCGTTTCCTGCTTCCTGCTCCAGCTAGCACAACCCACCCACCTGATGCTGGGCAGGAGCAATCCAATCCTGCATAAAAGTTATGTCCTCCTCCTCAGTCTTCCGTCGTCATGGAGCTAGGTAAATCATGCTATTGCATGCATAGGGGCTGAGAATAGGCCAGGTGGTAGTGACGGCTCCTGTGGAGAACATTAGCACAACTTTGTCAGTGAGGCTGAGCTGTATAGGAAAATATCCATAATGTTAATGTGGATACAGTTGGAAAAAGATCCATTATTACTGGGTTTTTTTACTATAGCGACCTGCTGTGATTGTCTCTGGTTGGTGTAAACATAAATGACAGTTTTATAAATGGTACTGTGGCAATTTCAGCAGTATCTCTTCAACAGAAATCCAGTCTCATATAAGCCAGGTATGATAAGGCTAGTGGGGGTCATTCTGACCCGTTCGCTCACTGCTTTTTATCGCAGCCAAGCGAATGGGTACCCACTGCGCCGGCGCCGTAGTGCGCCGGTGCATGTCAGACAGCCAAAGGCTGTAGCTGGGCTGCGATCGCCTCTGCCTGATTGACAGGCAGAGGAGGTCGCTGGGCGTTCGGCCGCTGTTTCGCAGGCGTGGCCGGACCGTGCTAGGAGCGGCCCGCAGCGGCTGCGTGACTTCATACGCAGCTGCTGCGGGCCGGGGAGCGACGAGTAGCTCCCGGCCAGCACGCTAAAGCTGCGCTTGTCGGAAGCTACTCTTGAAGTGCAAAGGCATTGCCGCTGTGCGATGCCTTTGCACTTCTGCAGGGGGGGGCGGCATTGACATGCGGGGCGGACTAGCCGTGTGCTGGGCGTCCCCCCGCATGTCAGTGTGAATGATCGTAGCCATGCTAAATTTAGCACAGCTTCGATCATCTCGGAATGAGGGCCTGTGAGCCATAACCAAGGGGAGGCAAACACATCTCCGGCAGCTAAGTCTAAATTGAACGCAAATATGTAAATAGTTTGCCAATGCTCTAAATAAGGCAATCAGAAATTAAAAGAGTTCAGAAATTAACGATTCTACCTAACTTAACAATTTTGTCTTATTAGTCGTTCAAATTTCCACTTTAATTTACATGCCTTGGTCCCAGACCTAGATGGGCAGGGATGTAGTCACAACACCTCCCTCTACATTCCGCCACCTGAGAATCCCACCAGTCGGCATGCCGACTAGCAGGGACTATTCCCACTCGTGGGTGTCCACGACACCCATAGAGTGGGAATAGAACATGTGGCGACCACAGGTTGCCACCAAGCCCACAGCATGGCTTTTTGTGCTCGCCCCCCCCATTCCCAGCATTTCACTGCCGGGATACCGCCGGAGGCATGCTGACTGTCGGTCACGCATACCCAACCCAGTGGGCATGCTGCTTAGTGGCTCTGTTCTCCGCAGGACTCCTTAACATCTACTAGCTCATGTACTAACATTCAATTGGTCTCGCATGCTGTAACATCTGCTCCAGAGCCCTATGGACCGGTCGGAGCCCTGGCCTGCTTTTCTCCGTGACTATCAGCCTGCCTATTTCTTCCGTCCTCCTGATACAACTGCAGCAGGAGGCCGAGCAGGGCCGGTTCTAGACCTTGTGGCGCCAAGGGCGAAAGTTTCCTTTGGCGCCACCCTGACAGGTAAAACAGAGTGAACGCGCGCTGTAGGGGCGTGGCGTCATAGAGAAGGGGCGTGGTCACAGCTGTGCCCCCTGTAGTTTTGGCCCCAGTAGCTGTGTCCCCAGTACTGTGCTCCCTGTAGCTGTGCCCCCAGTAGTTTTGCCCCCAGTATTAATGCCCCCAGTACTGTGCCCCCATTATTAATGCCTCCTGTAGCTGTGCCCCCAGTATTAATGCCCCCTGTAGCTGTGCCCTCAGTACTGTTCCCCTGTAGCTGTGCCCCCAGTATTAATGCCCCCTGTAGCGCCGCTTACACAAATAAAAAAAACACCACCAGCCCCGCTCCTGCTTCCTGACCGCTGCTGTCCTCCGTCTCCTGCCGCCGGCGCCGCTCCTCGGATCTATGTGAGAAACGTCATGACATCTCTCCCATAGCACCACACAGACACTAAATGTCAGTTATGACCTCTACTGTCTATGGCCGCTCCCACAATGCCGTGTGGTGCGCGATGACTTCAGGTGCACCGCACGGCACCAGTAGCGGCTCCTGCCACGGCGCCGGCAAGAGACGCTACTGAGGCAGAGAGTGGCTGGGATGCTCTGTGTCAGCAACAGAGAGAAATATGTCGCATCCTAGCTGCTTTGCCTCCCCAATTACCGGCCGCATCCTGGGGATCTGCTGGCAGTGTCGTATTTCCAATTAGGCACGAGGCATGTGTCTAGGGGTGGCACTTGTTTGGGGGCGGCACTTGGATACTTGTGTTGTGGTACTGTCAATCCAAAAAGCATCAGTAACTGCAAAATATTTCCACTGTACTGTAGCATATGCCATCTTGAAAGGAGTGTAAGCAGGCAGGACATGCACATACTGCCCCTGTAACATACTTACCTACTCTTCCGGATTCTGAGGGAGACACCCGGTTTTTCGAGTAGTCCCCCGCAGCCCCGGAAGAGTGGGCACACCTCCCGCATTCTGCCCACTTCCTAGTGAAGTGGGCAGAATGTGGAGAAAGATACAGCAAAATCGCAGACTGGTGGAGGGGGCGGAGCCTAATGACGCAATTATATGCTAATCGCATCATTTAGCCCCGCCCCCTATGCAAATATTAACCTACTGTGGGCTTTTCCTGTCGAGTAGGCGGGGCTTAATGATGTAATTATCTCAGCCCCGCCCTCGTCACCGCCCACCTGCTTCGCCTCTTCGGGCATCTCCCGGAGAGGAGATTTGAGATGTCGGTAAGTATGCCCTGTAAGCTTCCCTTCTTAGTAAATATGGATACATAATTACAAATTAAAAAAAATGTTATAGTGGCCTTTCTCTAACGTCCTAAGTGGATGCTGGGGACTCCGTAAGGACCATGGGGATCAGCGGCTCCGCAGGAGACTGGGCACAACTATAAAGAAAGTTTTTAGACTACTGGTGTGCACTGGCTCCTCCCACTAAGACCCTCCTCCAGACTTCAGTTAGATTCTTGTGCCCGGCTGAGCTGGATGCACACTAGGGGCTCTCCTGAGCACCTAGAAAGAAAGTATATTTAGGTTTTTTATTTTACAGTGAGATCTGCTGGCAACAGACTCACTGCAGCGAGGGACTAAGGGGAGAAGAAGCGAACCTACCTAACAGGTGGTAGTTTGGGCTTCTTAGGCTACTGGACACCATTAGCTCCAGAGGAATCGACCGCAGGACCCGACCTTGGTGTTCATTCCCGGAGCCGCGCCGCCGTCCCCCTTACAGAGCCAGAAGCAACGAAGAGGTCCGGAAAATCGGCGGCAGAAGACTTCGGTCTTCACCAAGGTAGCGCACAGCACATTGCTCCTCATGTACACCTCACACTCCGGTCACTCAGAGCCGGCCCTAGCCAATTTGATGCCCTAGGCAAAATTTTGTCTGGTGCCCCCCCAGCTCCGCCGCTAGTTCTGCATCTGTACCTGCAACGCTCAGGTAGTGGGGCCCACCGGGGGGTTACCCTGTGGGCCAGTTCAACTCTGCACAATGCCACACAGTAATGACCATAATACATATAATTCCACACAGTAAAGGAACCTTAAACATATGCCCCACATTAGTAATGCCCATAATACACATAATGCCACACAGTAATGCACCTTACAGATATGCCCCACATTAGTAATGCCCATAATACACATATACTGCCACAGATACTGCCACACTTGCTGGTTATACAAAAAGATCAGTATCAAACATGTAGAAACTGTCCATTCTCTTCACTATTCAGTGTGTTTGCTGGTGTCTGTTACTCCCGTTAACTGCATGCCCTTTACTTTATACTGTGGGAGCTAAATGCTCTGCCCTCCAGTCTGATGTGTCCGAAAGTCACGCTGCACTGATGTTTAGAAATAGCACAACGCAACTCACTGACCACGTTACAGTGCTAGATGGCAGGGGAATTTTACGGTATGGACTGACTAGGAAATAAAGTGTGCGGAGAACACTGCCCATGTTATGTCCCTGCAGACACCTGGGGTTTGCACAGGGATAAGGGACACACACAGGATGGCAGGGTCCCCCTCCCCCATGTGCACAAGCAGTATAGGTGATGTCAGGTTTCTGTGAAGCAGTCTTCCAAAATACACATGTGTTATCATAAGAAGCCATCCAGTAATAACCTTATATAGTCAGTAAAAATGTCACAGGTCCAGGAATTGCATTTACTGGGCTTCTGCTGTCTGTCTGAGGTCTCACAAGTCAGGGGCATTCAAGCATGTCGGAGGAAGTTTAAGGCACAGTGTGCATTTTTTTTGACAAATGTAAACAGCAGTGTATACAAGTACTGATTGAATACATTTGGAAAGTAACAGTTAGTTTGCGGACTGTCCCTCTCAGCATGAGATACTGCAGGGACATGCTTGGATGCCCCTAGACATGCTTGAATGCCCTAGGCAAATGCCTAGCCTGCCTATAGCTAAGGCCGGCTCTGCGGTCACTGATGGGTGCAGGGCGCTGGGGGGGGGGCGCCCTGAGGGCAATATATGACACCTTGGCTGGCAAATATACATCATATATAGTCCTAGAGGCTATATAGATGTAAAATTACCCCTGCCAGTATTCCAGAAAAAGCGGGAGAAAGTCCGCCGAAAAGGGGGCGGGGCTTCTCCCTCAGCACACTGGCGCCATTTTTCCCTCACAGCTCCGCTGGAAGGAAGCTCCCTGGCTCTCCCCTGCAGTCTGAACGCTACAGAAGGGTAAAAAAGAGAGGGGGGGCACTAAATTTAGGCGCAGTATAGATATATAAAAAAGCAGCTATAAGGGAAAACACTCATTGATAGTGGGATCCCAGTGTTATATAGCGCTCTGGTGTGTGCTGGCATACTCTCTCTCTGTCTCCCCAAAGGGCTTTGTGGGGTCCTGTCCTCTGTCAGAGCATTCCCTGTGTGTTTGCGGTGTGTCGGTACGGCTGTGTCGACATGTTTGATGAGGAGGCTTATGTGGAGGCGGAGCAGATGCCTGTAAATGTGATGTCACCCCCTGCGGGGTCGACACCTGAGTGGATGGTGCTGTGGAAGGAATTACGTGATAGTGTCGACTCCTTACATAAAAGGTTTGACGACATACCAAATGTGGGACAGCCGGCTTCTCAGCCTGTGTCTGCCCAGGCGTCTCAAAAGCCATCAGGGGCTCTAAAACGCCCGCTACCTCAGATGGTTGACACAGATGTCGACATGGATACTGACTCCAGTGTCGACGACGAGGAGACTAATGTAACTTCCAGTAGGGCCACACGTTACATGATTGAGGCAATGAAAAATGTGTTGGAGAGAAAAAACTACCAGTAGCTTTTCCTCCATCTGAAGAGTTAAATGAAGTGTGTGAAGAAGCGTGGGCTTCCCCTGATAAAAAGCTGGTAATTTCTAAGAGGTTACTAATGGCGTACCCTTTCCCGCCAGAGGATAGGTCACGCTGGGAAACATCCCCTAGGGTGGATAAAGTGCTCACACGCTTGTCAAAGAAGGTGGCACTACCGTCTCCGGATACGGCCGCCCTGAAGGAATCTGCTGATAGAAAGCAGGAGGCTATCCTGAAATCTATATATACACACACAGGTGTTATACTGAGACCGGCTATAGCTTCAGCCTTGATGTGCAGTGCTGCTGCTGCGTGGTCAGATTCCCTGTCAGAAAATATAGATACCCTAGACAGGGACACTATTTTGCTAAACGTAGAGCATATAAAAGACGCACTTTTATACATGAGGGATGCACAGAGGGATATTTGCCGGCTGGCATCCAAAATTAGTGCAATGTCCATTTCTGCCAGGAGAGGGTTATGGACTCGGCAGTGGACAGGTGATGCAGATTCCAAACGACACATGGAAGTTCTGCCTTATAAGGGTGAGGAATTGTTCGGGGATGGTCTCTCGGACCTCGTTTCCACAGCAACAGCTGGGAAGTCTACATTTTTACCCCATGTTCCCTCACAACCAAAGAAAGCACCGTATTATCAGGTACAGTCCTTTCGGCCCAATAGGGGCAAGCGGGTTAAAGGCGCGTCCTTTCTGCCCAGAGGCAGAGGTAGGGGAAAGAAGCTGCAGCATACAGCCAGTTCCCAGGAACAAAAGTCCTCCCCCGCTTCCTCTAAGTCCACAGCATGACGCTGGGGCTTCACAGGCGGAGCCAGGTACGGTGGGGGCCCATCTCAAAAATTTCAGCAATCAGTGGCTCGCTCACGGGTGGATCCCTGGATCCTTCAAGTAGTATCTCAGGGGTACAAGCTGGAATTCGAGACGTCTCCCCCCCGCCGTTTCCTCAAATCTGCCTTGCCAACCACTCCCTCAGGCAGGGAGGCAGTGTTACAGGCAATTCACAAGCTGTATTCACAACAAGTGATAGTAAAGGTGCCCCTACTTCAACAAGGAAGGGGTTACTATTCCACAATGTTTGTGGTACCGAAACCGGACGGTTCGGTGAGACCCATTTTAAATTTGAAATCCTTGAACACATATATAAAAAAATTCAAGTTCAAGATGGAATCGCTCAGGGCGGTTATTGCAAGCCTGGACGAGGGGGATTACATGGTATCGCTGGACATCAAGGATGCTTACCTACATGTCCCCATTTACCATCCTCACCAGGAGTACCTCAGGTTTGTGGTACAAGATTGTCATTACCAGTTCCAGACGTTGCCGTTCGGTCTCTCCACGGCTCCGAGGGTCTTTACCAAGGTAATGGCGGAAATGATGATACTCCTTCGAAAGAAGGGAGTTTTAATTATCCCGTACTTGGACGATCTCCTGATAAAGGCGAGGTCCAGAGAGCAGTTGTTGGTAGGGGTAGCACTATCTCGGGAAGTGCTACAACAGCACGGCTGGATTCTAAACATTCCAAAGTCACAGCTGGTCTCTACGACACGCCTGCTGTTCCTAGGGATGGTTCTGGACACAGAACAGAGAAAAGTGTTTCTCCCGGAGGAAAAGGCCAAGGAGCTGTCATCTCTAGTCAGAGGCCTCCTAAAACCAAAACAGGTGTCGGTGCATCACTGCACGCGGATCCTGGGAAAAATGGTAGATTCCTACGAAGCGATTCCATTCGGCAGGTTTCATGCAAGAACCTTTCAGTGGGACCTGTTGGACAAGTGGTCCGGATCGCATCTTCAGATGCATCGTCTGATAACCCTGTCTCCAAGGACAAGGGTGTCTCTGCTGTGGTGGCTGCAGAGTGCTCATCTTCAAGAGGGCCGCAGATTCGGCATACAGGACTGGGTCCTGGTGACCACGGATGCCAGCCTTCGAGGCTGGGGAGCAGTCACTCAGGGAAGAAACTTCCAAGGACTATGGTCAAGTCAGGAGACTTCCCTGCACATAAATATTCTGGAACTAAGGGCCATTTACAATGCCCTAAGTCAGGCAAAACCCCTGCTTCAAAACCAGCCGGTACTGATCCAGTCAGACAACATCACGGCGGTCGCCCATGTAAATCGACAGGGCGGCACGAGAAGCAGGACGGCGATGGCAGAAGCCACAAGGATTCTCCGATGGGCGGAAAATCACGTGTTAGCACTGTCAGCAGTGTTCATTCCGGGAGTGGACAACTGGGAAGCAGACTTCCTCAGCAGGCACGACCTCCACCCGGGAGAGTGGGGACTTCATCCAGAAGTCTTTCAAATGATTGTAAACCAGTGGGAAAAGCCACAGGTGGACATGATGGCGTCCCGCCTAAACAAAAAGCTAGAAAAATATTGCGCCAGGTCGAGAGACCCGCAGGCGATAGCTGTGGACGCTCTGGTAACACCATGGGTGTACCGATCGGTTTATGTGTTCCCTCCTCTTCCTCTCATACCAAAGGTACTGAGGATAATAAGGAGAAGAGGAGTAAGAACTATACTCATTGTTCCGGATTGGCCAAGAAGAGCGTGGTATCCGGAACTTCAAGAAATGATTTCAGAGGACCCATGGCCTCTACCGCTCAGACAAGACCTGCTGCAGCAGGGGCCCTGTCTGTTCCAAGACTTACCGCGGCTGCGTTTGACGGCATGGCGGTTGAACACCGGATCCTGAAGGAAAAGGGCATTCCGGAGGAAGTCATTCCTACGCTGATTAAAGCTAGGAAAGAAGTAACCGCAAACCATTATCACCGCATATGGCGAAAATATGTTGCGTGGTGTGAGGCCAGGAAGGCCCCAACGGAAGAATTTCAGCTGGGCCGTTTCCTGCACTTCCTACAGTCAGGGGTGACTATGGGCCTTAAATTGGGTTCCATTAAGGTCCAGATTTCGGCTCTATCGATTTTCTTCCAGAGAGAATTGGCTTCACTACCTGAAGTTCAGACTTTTGTTAAGGGAGTGCTGCATATTCAGCCCCCTTTTGTGCCTCCAGTGGCACCTTGGGATCTCAACGTGGTGTTGGATTTCCTAAAGTCACATTGGTTTGAGCCACTGAAAACCGTGGATTTGAAATATCTCACGTGGAAAGTGGTCATGTTGTTGGCCTTGGCTTCGGCCAGGCGTGTTTCAGAATTGGCGGCTTTGTCATGTAAAAGCCCTTATCTGATTTTCCATATGGATAGGGCAGAATTGAGGACTCGTCCCCAGTTTCTCCCCAAAGTGGTATCAGCTTTTCATCTGAACCAACCTATCGTGGTGCCTGCGGCTACAAATGACTTGGAGGCTTCCAAGTTGTTGGATGTAGTCAGGGCC
Source organism: Pseudophryne corroboree (assembly GCF_028390025.1). Taxonomy (NCBI): domain Eukaryota; kingdom Metazoa; phylum Chordata; class Amphibia; order Anura; family Myobatrachidae; genus Pseudophryne; species Pseudophryne corroboree. The sequence continues at coordinate 427,186,889 of NC_086444.1, read as the reverse complement.
CTAAAAATTTATGTTTCCAGGACAGCTGGAGTCAGAAAGACTGACTCGCTCTTTATCCTGTATGCGCCCAACAAGTTGGGTGCACCTGCTTCAAAGCAGACTATTGCTCGCTGGATCTGTAGTACGATTCAGCTTGCACATTCTGCGGCTGGACTGCCGCATCCTAAATCAGTAAAAGCCCATTCCACGAGGAAGGTGGGCTCTTCTTGGGCGGCTGCCCGAGGGGTCTCGGCTCTTCAACTTTGCCGAGCAGCTACTTGGTCGGGGTCAAACACGTTTGCTAAATTCTACAAATTTGACACCCTGGCTGAGGAGGACCTTGAGTTCTCTCATTCGGTGCTGCAGAGTCATCCGCACTCTCCCGCCCGTTTGGGAGCTTTGGTATAATCCCCATGGTCCTTACGGAGTCCCCAGCATCCACTTAGGACGTTAGAGAAAATAAGAATTTACTCACCGGTAATTCTATTTCTCATAGTCCGTAGTGGATGCTGGGCGCCCATCCCAAGTGCAGATTGTCTGCAATACTTGTATATAGTTATTGCTTAACTTAAGGGTTATTGTTGAGCCATCTGTTGAGAGGCTCAGTTGTTATCATACTGTTAACTGGGTGTTGTATCACGAGTTATACGGTGTGATTGGTGTGGCTGGTATGAGTCTTACCCGTGTCAAAGTCAAAAATATTACATAGAGAGAACATACAAACCACACACATTTAAGTCGCTATACTTACAAATATGCGCAGCGAGCACAGCAATATATGGAAACACACGCATTTGCTCGGACATGGTACGGAGATGGATTCGGCGCTTGTTTCATACAGTACATGGTTATAATAATATCAAGCACCAGACATCATGTTTGGTATTAAAGCAAGCAGAATGATGTGTGGGTTAGTTTGATGCTGGTTGTGAAGTTGTAGGACATTGCAGCGGATAGTTATGATTGAATGTATAAAAGCTAAAATCACTTTGGTAGAACAATAAATGATACAGTGAATAGGGAACTCAAGCCAACCCTTTTGGCAGTTTTAAGGGCTGAACCTGATTAGCATATACAAAGGAGAGAGAGAGAGACCCCTCCCCTAGGAACAGACACAGGAGAATAGTTCCTGTCTGGGGGGGGTTGGGGTCAGTGTTGTTGGTTGCCTCAGAGAGCAGATGTGATGTGGCTGCACTCAGAACAGAGGTCTCAGAAGCATGGCTGGATCATCGCCAGGCATCAAAGGCTAAGTACCATAATCTCAATATCTCATGGCTGATTGGCATAGAGTAGTTTTAAATGTGTGTTTTGTGGTGGGGTAGTTGTGGAATGATGGGTAAGCATAGAGTGGTTGGTTTGGAGAAACAAATGGCTTGGGGATGGTGAGGCTTGCGCAGCTGTGTGATTGTAACTTGTTTGTGCTGAATACTCTGTGAAGTCTGTGATGAAGTGGAACATTAGACAACCTGTAGCATAGCATTTGTGGTATTTGTTTGCCTATGGAGATTTAATAAGATGGTTCTAGGAAGTTGGATTGAAATTGTGAAAGGTGATTTAGATTGTTTGGAATTGTAAAATCAGAACATATGCATTGTTTTGAGGCTTGGACATTTTGGAATAAAATGGAGTCTTGTGTTTTCTGCTATGTGATTGTGGTGTAGTAGAGAGTGCCATGTGTTTGGACCTGCAAATCTAAAATGGCTGCTGCCGGGTATTTTCCCCTCCCCCTTTCAGCCATGTGGTGTAGTCTTTGGAATCAAGTGGAGTTTTCCCAAAATGGAGTCTAGCTTCTGCCCCATGCGGCATTGTAGGGACAATTGTGTTGCTGGGTGTTGTGTATATAGGGACAGGCAGCATGGGTAAGCTCAAGTACTTTCTAAACAAAGATTCTCAGCATTGACTGACTGCGCAGCGATTGTTCCTCACATGTGTAAGTGTTTCTCCGCAATCATATTAATCTTCTTGTTACTCTGAGCCAATCTCTCTCTCTCTCTCTCTCTCTCTCTCCTTCTCTTTCTCTCTTATTTTCCCTTAAATAGTAATTGTATTGTATTGTATTTCCTGTGTAGTAATCTGGTTAGGTAGTCTATGTTATAGTGTAGTGTATGACTTGTATTGTGTTTAATTCTTTTGCAAGTATATCATTCATAATATATATATTAGGCGTTGGACCCTGAGCACGGTATCTGTGTATTTCTTATATTGTTAAGTAATCTCAGAGCGTCGGTGACGCTCGAACAGCTTTAAAGGTAATAAGGTTATTCTGTGTTGCATCTACACTCTCCCACTACACAGAGGTTTACAGTATAAGTACATTCCTTAAGGTATAGTTAAGGGAGTACCCTTGCGGTACTTTTTACGCCAATTGCGTACTGTGTTCTTTAACCTTTAACGTGTTTTTAATAGGACAAATATTATAGACATTGTCAATTGGGGGACTCGTCCTCCGGGATTCACATATCTGCACTAGGTAACTTCAGCAGACATTATCAGGTCAGCAAAGGGCGGAGAAGGTAGAAAGTAGCATCCCTCGTTAAACCGTTTGGAGGTCGGGGATACTGCAGTGCTGACCAGTTAAGCGTCTGCTTCGCTTAGTAAAGGGTGCTGAAGGAATCCGGGAACCGGAGGTAAGAACAACACACGCAGATTGGATGGTTTATCTGTTTAAGTAGGTTTAAAAGTACATTTAAAAGTTGCTGCATAGCCTTGATATAGTTAAAAAAAAAAAAAAACTCAGGCCTAGAATAACTTTAGGAGTTTGAATGATGACTTTCTTTGTGACTAGAGGCCGCATGGTCTGTCCCCCATTTTGTGTGACCCTCATGGAGGTGGAAGGGGGAGGAGCAGCGGCCATTTTGGGAAGGTCAAAAAATTTTTTTCCCTAAAATGGCTGATTTTCAATAAATAATCAGCCATCCACTGTCAAAAAGAAATCATCATTTAATGAGTTTTTTTCAATGCATTTGTTTAGTCCATATCATAGTCAATCATAAGTAGTTCAGATACAGTTTAATAACAGTTAATAATAAATTAAATATTTGATTTAAGAACGATACACAGATAAAACAAAGTTGTTGTTTTTTTTTTTTTTTTTTCTTTTGGTTTCCTTACCACCCTACTCTGCTTGGTGCAGGATGGCCATTGAAATGCAGATGAACCTGTGTGACTGGTTAGGTTCCCTAGCAGTGTTGAAATAAATCGCCTTTTACAGAGTTACTGTAGTTAAAAAGCAATTCATATGCAAATTAGAAGCACTGAATAAGGTCTAAATGTCTATATGTCTGTGCTTACATCAATGTATGTTATTAGATTAAATTTAGAATTGCATTTTCATCTGTGTACTTTCACATATCTCACCTTCCTGTTTGCCAGTTCTATAATTGATAAACGTGCTTAGAGAGATTTGTCGTTATTTTATAGTTTAAGAGTAAAGGTAACATAGTTAAAGTATAGACAAACACACAGTTTTGCCTGGGAGAAAAGGCGAAGTCAGTGTGGTGTGCGGTAGATGATCAAGGATCATCTACATTGATAAACATATAAATTGTGTTACGGTGGATCTTTATTTTGCGTACACGTGTCTCTAACAAGGATTGAGATTTGTGCACGCAAACCAAAGGCCGACGCACGCAGCGTAAATTACGCAACGGAGCATCCGGGTACGCCCACGTAACTCAAAACACAAGTTTTTCTCCTCTCCTCTCAACGCGATAAGTAGCGCCACGCGGTAAATAACGCCAGGCGATAAATCGCACAAATCTAGTTTAACATTCCAAATTTAAATTAACAGATCCTTCTCCTAATTGGTAACACATCTGGTCTAAAGAAAAATTTCTGCGCAGAAATAGAAATAGAAACAAAAGTGTATATGCGGTGAGTGAGTGTTTGTTTTTACAATTTTTAAGGTTGAACCACAAGAAAAGTCGAGTACTCGTGAGGTACATGCGTGTAAGTGACGTACATGGTGGCTAGGGAGGCATCCCTGGTTAAATATACAATTTGAGCATTAGAGTGTAGCAGACCAGGAGGTCATACTGTAACAGACCAGGAGGTCATAACAGACCAGCAGGTTCAGGTACAGCAGACAAGGAAGTCCGCTATACAGTCCACAGGCACAACACCAAGAAAGGGTTGGTGCAACACCCATATAGGCCATACAAGCTCTTGCTGAAGGAATTCGCAGCCGCAATTTTCGATTCCACTGGTCGCTCCGTACATAAGATTAGTTGCTTATGTGCTGAACGATTGTACCGCACGTAATTGTGTACATTAGTAAACCTGACCGGTACTATTTGTGTACGAAGGTCATAAACGCTATTTGTACATTCTAACGTGATTTGTGTAATTTTTTTTATTTTAAGGGAAGTTCGCTGCTCACTCAGGAACTATCCAGCAACCAATAGTTACTGGAAAGAGTAAGTGTTCTTCGGAGCACCCTCACAGGTTCCAGTAAATAGAGGTTCAGGTCGCAGGGGCCCTAGGTCGAGTACGCCAGCACCATATCGGTGTGATCAGGTCGTATTGGTCGGCGTGGGCGAGTGAGTGGGGTACTCGGTAAACCGCCACCGTCAGCCTATTTTGGACATTTGGTTTGCGTAAGGGTTGGTTGAATAAAGCAACACCTTCGAACTATGGGGGCCACTTGTTCAGGTAGGGGGCGATCAACCTCGGTTCGGGTTGATTCAGTGAACCGACCAATTGGGTCGGCAAGGTATGTAATGTGTGAGAAATACGGAAGTCACACAGAAAGTTTATGTGATGAATGGGAGAGAATGACTAGACATGACGGGGAGAAATTCCCAAGAGTAGGTAGCTTCAGCCTAGAAGTGTTAACGAATTTAAGGAGAAGGATAGGTCTCATTAAATCAGCAAAGAGACGAATCAAGCATTATGATCATTTGCAGTTATGGCAACAGGAAGGTGAATTGCAAAGAGATTTAATTGACTTATCTGACTCTTATCTTGAGAGGAGAGACATGGCAATGGAGAGGATTATGGTTGCGGAGAAAAGCACAGGGGTGAATAAAAAAAAAAACGCTCTTAGCAACTGTAGTATAGATGATAAGAATAAGTGTAATAAATGTAACAATGATAATTGTAATACTGTTAAATGTACAACTATTAACCTATGCAAGTTGCACCCCATGTCAAACTTCCCTCAGGAATACAAACAAGAAAGTGAGCCCAGAACAATGTCGGCACCTCTTCCAGAAGCCATCCTACAAGACATCCAGGTGGACACGACCAAATCGGTAAAGGCAATAATCAAACCCCCTAACGGAGGGTCAGGTGAGGTCGTGTCCACAGGTACGTACAATGTTTTATATCACGCACAAACAAATGTACCCCATATTGTAAGACCAAAACAAGATGATGTAGTTGAGTTTGATCCGGTCAGGGTGATCACAGTCCCCAATGGGAAGACTGACGATCAGGGAATCATTCCCGTCAAGGACAGGGCAATGCGCTGTCTCTGGTCCCGGACAGAATTGAGATCAATCATGTCTGATTACCCAGATCCTAGGAAAGATCTAAGTGTATGATCAAAGATTCACAGAAGGTATATGAACCCCCTAGACAACGACATAATCATGGTATCCAAGGAATCAGGTAGGTACAGGGAAAGCGGTTAATGGCACTGAACATCCAAGCACTAGAGGCATCAAGTCGACCGGAACCCCAGGCCCCTAGCACATGGAGAAAGCCAAGGATTTGTTATCATTGTAGAAGAGAAGGGCATTATGCCAGCAACTGTATTAACCCACATAAAGTCAGACCCCCTAGACCAAGAAATGAGCAAAATTATAATACACACAATTATAATCAGGGATCATATAGGAAGAATTTTGGGCCACACCCATGATATGTGGTCAAGAAAGGTGATCATTAGGACTGATGGTAAGCCTGAGGTAACGGTTAACAAATAGGGAGGTCATTCACTGAAGACACAGGAATGACCAGGTGAAACGTTGTAAATGTATTTGTGAAAATGTTTTTTTTCTTTCTCTCTCTCTCTCCCCATCTCTGACGATTATTGGTAAGAATTCAAACATTGCATATCCGCTTGGTCTTTGCAGAAGTCTACCAAACCCCAGCATGACCTATCCGCATCAATGTATCCTGGCCAGATACAGAAAGTGGAGTATGGTGCTGGGGGGAGGGACGGCGCAAAGAAACCATTGGACATGTAGATATGACAGCCTGACGATCTGACAATGTTTAAAAAAATGTTTGAAAAATGTTTGAAAAATGTTTTTTTTCTCTTTTCCTATTGTATTGTTGGTTATTGGAGATTTATGTAATATATATATGCATATGAAGTGTTCTCTCTCTCTTTTGTTTTTTTTTTTTCTCTCTTCTCACTCATGTTTTCATGTTTTAAAGATGGTATGTCACACATCAGTTAGACAAATGGTAATGCAAGATTTTTGCTCCTTACAGAGAGATCGCTGATTTGAAAGAATATTGCATCACCGGAATGTTCGTTTAGAAGACTGAGAGACAGCACCTTTTGAGATGACGACAGAACAAGAAGAACAACAAGACTAGAGAACTAATCATCGTAACAAGTTTCTCTCCCCCTCAAACTGATTTTCTGTACCCCATTACAAATTTCTTCTTTTCTCCTCCTGTAAGACGGACTTGCTCCAAGAGACTGTGATATGGATTTTCCTGTTGACCATGATGTTGACCAGAGCAGTCTGTTTCGGTGAGAGTATCAGTGAGGTCGTGAAAGGATCCAGAAAGGTCCTGATGATAAAGATGGAGGTGTAAATTTCCAATAGCAACCCAATCACCAAGCAAAGGCGAGTACCGGAAACGATCTAGCAGCCATGTTATTTGTAAACATTTTTCTTTTAAGGATTATTAGCTGAAGAAAACTGTATCTGTAGGCTCTGTAACAACGTAGTTGAGGATGGGTGCATTAAGAAATGCCAATCCAGTTTTAATATCCATACGGACCGGCATCCATTGAGTGACTATCACTCCTTAGTGGGTAATGTGTTAAATAAAACAGATTGTTGGGTATGCTCTCAAGCACCTCAAGGTCATAGCAAATCAGGGCTAGTACCATTTCCTTTAACGGTAGGGGAGGTACTTGAGCTAAAGGGTGGGAGGCCGGTGGACAGGAGGTTTAATATCTCCAGCCCTCCTAGTTTGAAGCTCCACCAATACCATGTGGATAGGTCCCTATTAGGTTTTAACATCTCCAATCCCCGAAAGCCGGGAAATTGGGAAGTGTCATGGAGTAACCAAACCATGACCTTTTCGCATAGAGCAGATAGAAAGCCTACAGATACAGAGCTTATACGCCACATAGCCAGTAGAGGAAAATCTTTCCGATATAGGTATACCTTAGGAAATAGGATTACGAGAGTTGGAGAGGTATCACTAGGATACTGTGCACATATCGTACAAACTGATACGTGTACTAAGCAGATGGGAGAATTAGGATTAGGAGATTTCACATGGAAGATGTGTAACATGGTTATGTCCTACTCCGTCCCATATGTTCTCCCCGATGATGCATATTTCATATGCGGGAGGAAGGCGTATAAGTGGCTTGCCCCAAACTCTGAAGGATTGTGTTATATTGGAAAAGTACTACCTGAGGTAATGAGTCTAAGGAGTGAGGAAACTGTAATCCCAATGGACTTGATTTATGACCCAACGGTAGAAACAATTATGTAATGAAAATGCGATTATACGGTCCGTTTCTTTCACCTGTTTTTCCGTTTTCCTCCAAGGTAAAAAGACCCACTTGGACGAGGAATTTGATGAGCCGATATACAGACAACAGATGGATTAAAGAAGAAGTTTTGACAACCTTATACACAGATTTTTGATGAACTATGCCATGGATCCCCAGTTTCCCTAGAAATTTTAAAATTACGCTAGCCCAACACTTTTGTAAATCTATGGACATTGACAGCTTTTGCTCGCACCTTATGGGCAAAAGCACAAAGAAGACTGCAACCAACAGACACCGAACAAGACTTCAACCGACAAATGTACATTAACCTGACATAGAATACCACTGCATTTACCATAAGTGTTCTTTATCTTCATTTCTACAACCCTCAGGTAGTGACACACATAGTCGATAGGGAATACAGGCACAGATATCAGCAATCACATATTCCCCCATTCATGTATCATCAACTAAAATGTGCTCCCCCATTTTGTTGCAACCAAAAGCCGAAACGAGCTCGGTAGAGTTTGACAGCCCATCCACAGACCCTTAATACGGGATAAGAAGGAATTCAAATGTATACTTCGCAATACCTCGAAGCTTGATTTAAAACACGTACGGCACGATGATACATGACCCCCCAAACATGGATTCATACATACATACTTCTGCTATCTCACTAGGTCATACCTTTTTCCCACCTTCTTCTCTCCTCCCTTACCCAATCATAGAAATGTATTTACATATTACATATATTTTTCTCTTTTTGAAATGTTTTAGGAAGTGGCAGTTATTGGTGACTGCCAAAGGGTGGACTGTCAAAGTCAAAAATATTACATAGAGAGAACATACAAACCACACACATTTAAGTCGCTATACTTACAAATATGCGCAGCGAGCACAGCAATATATGGAAACACACGCATTTGCTCGGACATGGTACGGAGATGGATTCGGCGCTTGTTTCATACAGTACATGGTTATAATAATATCAAGCACCAGACATCATGTTTGGTATTAAAGCAAGCAGAATGATGTGTGGGTTAGTTTGATGCTGGTTGTGAAGTTGTAGGACATTGCAGCGGATAGTTATGATTGAATGTATAAAAGCTAAAATCACTTTGGTAGAACAATAAATGATACAGTGAATAGGGAACTCAAGCCAACCCTTTTGGCAGTTTTAAGGGCTGAACCTGATTAGCATATACAAAGGAGAGAGAGAGAGACCCCTCCCCTAGGAACAGACACAGGAGAATAGTTCCTGTCTGGGGGGGGTTGGGGTCAGTGTTGTTGGTTGCCTCAGAGAGCAGATGTGATGTGGCTGCACTCAGAACAGAGGTCTCAGAAGCATGGCTGGATCATCGCCAGGCATCAAAGGCTAAGTACCATAATCTCAATATCTCATGGCTGATTGGCATAGAGTAGTTTTAAATGTGTGTTTTGTGGTGGGGTAGTTGTGGAATGATGGGTAAGCATAGAGTGGTTGGTTTGGAGAAACAAATGGCTTGGGGATGGTGAGGCTTGCGCAGCTGTGTGATTGTAACTTGTTTGTGCTGAATACTCTGTGAAGTCTGTGATGAAGTGGAACATTAGACAACCTGTAGCATAGCATTTGTGGTATTTGTTTGCCTATGGAGATTTAATAAGATGGTTCTAGGAAGTTGGATTGAAATTGTGAAAGGTGATTTAGATTGTTTGGAATTGTAAAATCAGAACATATGCATTGTTTTGAGGCTTGGACATATTGGAATAAAATGGAGTCTTGTGTTTTCTGCTATGTGATTGTGGTGTAGTAGAGAGTGCCATGTGTTTGGACCTGCAAATCTAAAATGGCTGCTGCCGGGTATTTTCCCCTCCCCCTTTCAGCCATGTGGTGTAGTCTTTGGAATCAAGTGGAGTTTTCCCAAAATGGAGTCTAGCTTCTGCCCCATGCGGCATTGTAGGGACAATTGTGTTGCTGGGTGTTGTGTATATAGGGACAGGCAGCATGGGTAAGCTCAAGTACTTTCTAAACAAAGATTCTCAGCATTGACTGACTGCGCAGCGATTGTTCCTCACATGTGTAAGTGTTTCTCCGCAATCATATTAATCTTCTTGTTACTCTGAGCCAATCTCTCTCAATCTCTCTCTCTCTCTCTCTCTCTCTCTCCTTCTCTTTCTCTCTTATTTTCCCTTAAATAGTAATTGTATTGTATTGTATTTCCTGTGTAGTAATCTGGTTAGGTAGTCTATGTTATAGTGTAGTGTATGACTTGTATTGTGTTTAATTCTTTTGCAAGTATATCATTCATAATATATATATTAGGCGTTGGACCCTGAGCACGGTATCTGTGTATTTCTTATATTGTTAAGTAATCTCAGAGCGTCGGTGACGCTCGAATAGCTTTAAAGGTAATAAGGTTATTCTGTGTTGCATCTACACTCTCCCACTACACAGAGGTTTACAGTATAAGTACATTCCTTAAGGTATAGTTAAGGGAGTACCCTTGCGGTACTTTTTACGCCAATTGCGTACTGTGTTCTTTAACCTTTAACGTGTTTTTAATAGGACAAATATTATAGACATTGTCACCCGGGATTCAAAATCCTTCCTTATTGTGTCAGCTCTTCCGGGCACAGTATCCTAACTGAAGTCTGGAGGAGGGTCTTAGTTGGAGGAGCCAGTGCACACCAGTAGTCTAAAAGCTTTCTTTATAGTTGTGCCCAGTCTCCTGCGGAGCCGCTGATCCCCATGGTCCTTACGGAGTCCCCAGCATCCACTACGGGCTATGAGAAATAGAATTACCGGTGAGTAAATTCTTATTTTTCTTTATTATTGTATAAAATTAGGCAGGCGGAGAGCGTCTGTTACTGCTGTGCCTAGGGGCACCCTCACCCAAAATCCGTCCCTGTCTGCTGGCCATGCTGACATTCACGGGCGAGAGTCTGGAGGACCCCAGTGTCAATTTCTGCTGCAGCAGACACAATGCTCCTGAGTGTATATTATCAGCCGCAGCAGAACCGGCACTACCATTAGGTAACTTTAGTCAGCTAATTAGGGCACCAGCTTCTATGAGGAGTTGTTGGGTTTGCCTGCAACAAATATGGAAGCTGTCTTTGAATGAGACTTCCTTCATCTACATAATATAGGGGCCGATTCAGACCTGATCGCTAGGCTGCGTTTTCTCACAGCCTGCGATCAGATCTGAACTGCGCATGCGTATGCACCGCAATGCGCAGGTGCGACGGACGGAAGCTACAGGGATCGCCAGTCAGTGACGGGATGGTGCGAAATTTCCAAACGCACGGGCGATCGCAAGGAGTTTCACAGGAAGAGGGAGTGTTTGGAAAAACGCAGGCGTGTTCAAGCATTTGCAGGGAGGGTTCCTGACGTCAATTAAGGTCCCGGACAGGCTGATGTGATCGCAGCGGCTGAGTAAGTCCTGGGCTGTGCTGAGACTGCACAAAATCAGTTTGTGCAACTCTGCTACACATGCGTTCGCACACTTGCACAGAGAAAATACACAGTGATCAGGTCTGAATTACCCCCATTGACCCCTGCTTCCTGGTCCAGGGCAGGCTGGCCACGGCACTGACAGCCATATGACTGACAAGTCCTGCTATAATGAGGTCAGCACTGCACAGACCTCACTTCTTTTTCTCCTTCCTCAGATTCAATGCATGGGCCACCTGTAGTGCCCACAATTCACATAATGTGTCACAGTAGTGCCCACAATTCATGTCAAACACATAGAGTAGTTGTTATGATCCTGTCTGCAACAATCAAGTTCTTGGAGCATGTCAGCTGTATTTGCTTCTGTCATATGCTCCTTGCTTCAGCTGACATTAGCAACCGGAGACTTGCAATAGCTTTGTATACCTAGTATGCTTTTTGTTCTGTACCAATGCATAAATCATTCTGAGTACTCCTATCAAGTCACAGCCTGACTCCCTGGGTCCGACTCCAAAGTGGGTTCCACAGTTCCTGGTGTTTGAATGCTGCCTTGCTGTATTCCTTGTCTGCATTGCCTGCTGTCAACAATGCTTCACTCGGCTTCTGCCACAATACTTCAGCCATTAATCTCTATCTTTTGTAAACCTGTAAGTTTTTTTTTTCATCCACTAGGGGTCACTGGAGTACTCATGGGATATGGACGGGCGTTAGCAGGACAGTCACTGAATATTTAAATTAGTACCTCTCCTCCCCTCCATACTCCCATAGTACCTCAGTGTTTTTTCGGTGCCTCACAGGATAGAAGCACACGTGGATTCCTCCACAATTTTGTTCTAATTTTTACTTTATTTTTAATTTTACTGTTACTCAATCCCTTCCCAGCTTAAGAAAGAAGCTTTGGGTCCAGGATTGTGGAAGCTGCTGCATGCAGCTCTTGGCTTGTTGGCGCTCAGAGAGGAGCACCGCCATAGCCTATAGGTAGCTCCGCTATTTCCAGCTGAGGCTGCAGGAAGGAAGCTGGACGGAGCTTGTGTGAAGAAGCCCCGTCATAGCCCCAAGATCACAGGTATTTATGGTACTGGAATCGGGGCGGTCAGCTCACACTGCTGCCCCGCCGTGTATGGGGACTGCTAGAGAGCCGCCCCCCGCCAGACCGCTAATGCCGGCCGCCGGCCGCTGATACCCGCTCCCCGCCGCTGCTCCCCAGCTCCCGGCCGCTGCTACGTCTGATGCGCTCCCCAGGGGAGATAGGTGCACAGCAGCGCCCACTGCCAGACGCCACTGCCAGCGCTCCCTGGCTCATCGCTCACCAATGTAGCTCACTCTAGGGGGGGAAGCAGGGGGGGGGGAGCTGCTCAGCCCTCACTCAGACCGCGGACCGCGTTCACTGCTGCCGTAGTCTGTTCCTATTACATGCAGCTGCAGGGGAGGGGGGAGATAATGCCCACAGCAGCAGCACTATACAGGCTGTTAAGCCTATATTAATAAAAAGGCTGCATTGTTTTAACCTGTGAAGGGCTTGGTTTTAAGGGTTATAATTGTACCAAGGGCACGTATTTATAACCTGAAATGTTGCGATGTTATACATAGACTGTAAGCACATGGCTGGAGGCCATTTTAACTATACTTTCTGCTTCTTCCAGGAAGGTGCTGTCCTACAACATTCCACCACCGGATGGAGCGAGGGTGTTAGTAGGAATTTGGACGGATCAGGTTTCATATAGTCTGGCCACGTGCACTGCACTTCGGCCGTACACACACCTTAGTAACATTTGACTGAGTCGTGGGATTTGTCTGTCTTTATCTGTTTGTTTGTCTGTGTACATAATGAGTAAGGCACCAGCAAAATCAAAAAAGTAGTTTAACTGCAATGTTTGTAAGAGTGTGTTACCTGATGGATCTACCACATGCACAGTATGTTTTGTAAATTCAGCTACAAATACGATTTCTACTCCGATTTCATCTCCTGATCCTCAAAGGGCAATGCTGGAGGATGTAATGTCTGGGTTGCAATCAGCATTGGCCGCCACTCGACAAGAGCAGGAAACGGCAAGATCTGAGGCTCGGGTGAGACCGCCAGAGATACCAGAAGGGTCTCGGGAAATGTCTCAGTCCTTGCAAAGGTCCAAGTCTAGCTCGGGTCACAAAGATAGTTATCATTTGTCTTATAATTTTCCAGTTTCTGCTATGTTGCATCCTGACGATTCAATGCCAGACCTCACTGCGCAAGATGAACATGAGGAAGGTGAATTGGACCAGCAGTCAGATAGTGAGGATATTGACAGCCCGGGCATTGATAATCTCATCAGGGCGGTACGTCAGTCTCTGAATTTTACACAGACTGAAGAACCTCATACAAATGATGAGGTGGTATTTGCTAAACGACAGAGATCTCCAGTGTGTTTTCCTTTTTCAGAATCTCTTAATAAGCAGTTAATAGAGGCATGGAAGAATCCGGATAAACGGTTTTCTATACCTCGCCGGTTTCTGTCTAGTTACCCGTTTCCAGAGTCTGTGACATCTAAATGGGAGAATTCTCCAATGGTGCATTCGTCGGTGTCAAAACTTTCTAAAAAGTTAACCATTCCAGTACCAAATGCTACTACGCTTCAAGACCCGTCAGAGCGTAAACTAGAAGCTATGCTACAGTCAATGTATACAGCAGCAGGGGTGCTGCTTAGACCTGGTTTGGTAGGAATTTGGGTAAATAAGGCTGTGATTATATGGATAACACAGCTCAGGTCGGCCCTACAAGACGACCACCTTATACTTCTCGCTGATCACATCTGTGAAGCTGCTGAGTATCTATGTACAGCTTCTACGGATGTCTGCCAGGTCAGTTCTCGCCTTTCAGCATCACTAGTTACGGCACAACGGGCACTCTGGCTGTGTTCTTGGCAGGCGGAGGCAGAGGTCAAACGAGGAATAGAAGCGTTACCTTATGCTGGCGAGAAGTTGTTTGGTCCTGAATTGGACAAATGGATTTCTGAGGCCACGGGGGGAAAGTCTGTTTTCCTACCATTGCCTCCACAGGTACCTAGACGGAAATACTCTGGTCCAGCGTTCAAATCCTTTAGACCTCAGCCCTTTCGAGGCCGTGGTAGAGGAACAACCACACATGGTAGACGTGGTAGAGGACGTGGTTTTCAACAAACCACCACCCGTCGTCAGGACGCTACGACCACCGACAAGCCAGTGGCATGACAGGCTCCCAGCCCATCTCGGATCTTCGGTTGTGGGGGCACGCCTTCAGACGTTCCATTTGGCGTGGTTCCAGACATCCACAGATGGGTGGATCCACAATTTAGTGTTAAAAGGTTACAAAATAGAGTTCGATTGTCTCCCACCAGAGCGTTTTTTCAAAACAGGACTGCCTGTGTCAGAAGACAAGAAGGCGGTTCTGCAAATCGCGATTCAGTCTCTGCTAGATTCAGCAGTTTTGATTCCGGTCCCAGTTCACCAACAAGGTCACGGTTATTATTCCAGTCTTTTTGTAGTACCAAAGCTGGATGGCTCGGTCAGACCAATATTGAACCTAAAGGGGCTCAATCAGTATGTCACATACTACAGATTCAAGATGGAATCCCAGCGGTCAGTAATTGCAGGCTTAGAGCCACAGGAATTCATGATTGCGCTGGATCTCAAGGATGCGTACTTACACATTCCAATTTGGCAACCGCATCAGAGGTACTTAAGGTTTGTGGTACAGCAAAATCATTATCAATTTCAGGCGCTACCGTTTGGCTTCTCGTCAGCGTCTCGGGTATTCACCAAAGTGATTCTGTGATGATAGCTCATCTCAGATCCCTGGGAGTGATAATAGTTCCGTACTTGGACGATCTGCTCATCAAAGCTCCGTCTCAACAGATACTCCTCCAACATGCCTTGCTGACATACAATGTGCACGGTTGGATTGTCAACTTCAAAAAATCAAATCTGATTCCGTCTCAACGACTTCAATTCCTAGGAATGATTCTCTATACGGTGAATCAAAGAATTTACCTGCCAGAACAGAAGGTACAGAGTATTCGTCATCTGGTACAGTTAGTGCTCAAGCCACGCACAGTCTCGGTACATTTGTGCATTCGACTGTTAGGAAAAATGGTGGCGGCTTTTGAAGTGCTTCAGTTCGGAAGAGTTCACTCACGTCCTTTTCAGCTGGATGTGCTCACACAGTGGTCAGGCTCGCATCTGCAGATTTACCAGATGGTGCGGTTATCTCCACGGGCCAGAGTATCACTACTCTGGTGGCTCCAAGTACACAATCTCACCGCAGGGAAAAGGTTCGGCGTCTAGAATTGGACAATTCTAACGACGGACGCGAGTCTCAGAGGTTGGGGAGCTGTGATCCAAAATTGTCAGCTTCAGGGTCTCTGGGCAGATCACGAAAGATTGCTGTCTATAAATGTCCTGGAACTCAGGGCAATTTACAACACGCTGCGACAAGCAGTGCACATGCTCCGGTCTCAGACTGTCCAGGTGCAGTCAGACAACGCGATGGCAGTCACATACATCAACAAACAAGGAGGAATAAGAAGCCGCATGGCTATGTGGGAAGAAGCTTGAATCCTCAATTGGGCCGAGCATCACCAGGTGATATTGTCGGCAGTGTTCATTCCGGGAGTGGACAACTGGGAGGCGGATTATCTCAGCCGATGGGATTTTCATCCAGGAGAATGGGCATTAAATCCAGAAGTGTTTCACATGTTGATCCAGAGGTAGGGTTACCCACAGGTAGACCTGATGGCATCTTGCCAAAATCATCAAACACCCCGGTCTGTGTCCAGAACACGAGATCCAAAGGCAGAGGCAGTGGATGCTCTCACGATCGCTTGGCCGTACAGCCTCGTGTATCTCTCCACCATTGCCGCTGCTTCCTCTGTTGCTAAAGCGCATCAAACGAGAGTCCACCACAGTCATACTAGTGGAGCCTCATTTGCCACGGAGAGCTTGGTTCTCGGATCTCCGCGGGCTACTCGCAGACGATCCTTGGCCACTCCCGCTACGTCCGGACCTGTTACAACAGGGTCCGTTCCTTTACCCCGATTTAGCGCAGCTGCGTTTGACGGGGTGGCTGTTGAAACCGCCCTGTTATGTAGAGAGGGTAGTCCGGAATCGGTTATACCAACCATGTTACGTGCTAGGAAGCCAGTTACGGCAGCTCATTATCACAGGATTTGGCGTGCCTATATAGGTTGGTGTGAAGCTCGGAAGTTTCCGACATCATCTTTCAAGTTATCCCGTCTTTTGCTATTTTTACAGACGGGGTTAGATGGAGGACTTCGTTCATCTACACTAAAAGTGCAGGTCTCTGCCTTGTCAATTCACTTTCAAAGGCGTTTGGCTCTTTTGCTGACTGTACACACATTCCTGCAAGGTGTCCTCAAAGTACAACCTCCATTTATACCACCTACAGCGCCATGGGACTTGAATCTGGTTTTAGATTTTTTTACAGGCTTCATATTTTGAACCCTTACAACAAGTAGATGTTAAGTTTCTCACTTGGAAAAAATTTTTCTCCTAGCCTTAGCTTCAGCAAGGCGTGTTTCAGAATTGGGTGCCTTGTCATGCAAGCCACCGTATTTGGTGTTTCATGATGACAGAGCGGAACTTCGGACGAATACCGCTTTCCTACCAAAGGTAGTATCATCTTTTCTCTAACGTCCTAGTGGATGCTGGGGACTCCGTCAGGACCATGGGGATTAGCGGCTCCGCAGGAGACAGGGCACAAAAATAAAGCTTTAGGATCAGGTGGTGTGCACTGGCTCCTCCCCCTATGACCCTCCTCCAAGCCTCAGTTAGGTTTTTGTGCCCGTCCGAGCAGGGTGCAATCTAGGTGGCTCTCCTAAAGAGCTGCTTAGAAAAAGTTTTTAGGTTTTTTATTTTCAGTGAGTCCTGCTGGCAACAGGCTCACTGCATCGAGGGACTTAGGGGAGAGAAGTCAACTCACCTGCGTGCAGGATGGATTGGCTTCTTAGGCTACTGGACACCATTAGCTCCAGAGGGATCGAACACAGGCCCAGCCATGGAGTCCGGTCCCGGAGCCGCGCCGCCGACCCCCCTTGCAGATGCCAAAGATGGAAGAGGTCCAGAAGCAGGCGGCAGAAGACTTTTCAGTCTTCCTGAGGTAGCGCACAGCACTGCAGCTGTGCGCCATTGTTGTCAGCACACTTCACACAGCGGTCACGGAGGGTGCAGGGCGCTGGGGGGGCGCCCTGGGCAGCAATGTATAATACCTTTTTATGGCTAAAAAATACATCACATACAGCCCTTGAGGCTATATGGATGTATTTAACCCCTGCCAGATCTCACAAACTCCGGAGAAGAGCCCGCCGAAATAGGGGGCGGGGCTTATTCTCCTCAGCACACAGCGCCATTTTCCTGCTCAGCTCCGCTGTGAGGAAGGCTCCCAGGACTCTCCCCTGCACTGCACTACAGAAACAGGGTAAAACAGAGAGGGGGGGCACTTTTTTTGGCGATATTACTATATTTAAGCTGCTATAAGGATACAACACTTATAGGGTTGTTCCCATATATATTATAGCGCTTGGGTGTGTGCTGGCAAACTCTCCCTCTGTCTCCCCAAAGGGCTAGTGGGGTCCTGTCTTCAATAGAGCATTCCCTGTGTGTCTGCTGTGTGTCGGTACGTGTCGGTACGTGTGTGTCGACATGTATGAGGACGATGTTGGTGTGGAGGCAGAGCAATTGCCGGTAATGGTGATGTCACCCCCCAGGGAGTCGACACCGGAATGGATGGCTTTGTTTATGGAATTACGTGATAATGTCAGCACATTACAAAAATCAGTTGACGACATGAGACGGCCGGAAAACCAGTTAGTACCTGCCCAGGCGTCTCAGACACCGTCAGGGGCTGTAAAACGCCCTTTACCTCAGTCGGTCGACACAGACCCAGACACGGACACTGAATCTAGTGTCGACGGTGAAGAAACAAACGTTTTTTCCAGTAGGGCCACACGTTATATGATCACGGCAATGAAGGAGGCTTTGCATATCTGATACTACAAGTACCACAAAAAGGGGTATTATGTGGGGGGTGAAAAAACTACCTGTAGTTTTTCCTGAATCAGAGGAATTGAATGATGTATGTGATGAAGCGTGGGTTAACCCAGATAGAAAGTGCTAATTTCAAAAAAGTTATTGGCATTATACCCTTTCCCGCCAGAGGTTAGGGCGCGCTGGGAAACACCCCCTAAGGTGGATAAGGCGCTCACACGCTTATCAAAACAAGTGGCGTTACCGTCTCCTGATACGGCCGCCCTCAAGGATCCAGCTGATAGGAGGCTGGAAACTACCCTAAAAAGTATATACACACATACTGGTGTTATACTGCGACCAGCCATCGCCTCAGCCTGGATGTGCAGTGCTGGGGTGGTCTGGTCGGATTCCCTGACTGAAAATATTGATACCCTGGATAGGGACAGTATTTTACAGACTTTAGAGCAATTAAAGGATGCTTTTCTTTATATGCGAGATGCTCAGAGGGATATTTGCACTCTGGCATCGAGAGTAAGTGCGATGTCCATATCTGCCAGAAGAAGTTTATGGACACGACAGTGGTCAGGTGATGCGGATTCCAAACGGCATATGGAAGTATTGCCGTATAAAGGGGAGGAATTATTTGGCGTCGGTCTATCGGATTTGGTGGCCACGGCAACTGCCGGGAAATCCACCTTTTTACCTCAGACCCCCTCCCAACAGAAAAAGACACCGTCTTTTCAGCCGCAGTCCTTTCGGTCCTATAAGAAGCGGGCAAAAGGACAGTCATATCTGCCCCGAGGCAGAGGAAAGGGTAAGAGAGGGCAGCAAGCAGCTCCTTCCCAGGAACAGAAGACCTCCGCGGGTTCTGCAAAGCCCTCAGCATGACTCTGGGGCTTTACAAGCGGACTCAGGAACGGTGGGGGGTCGACTCAAGAATTTCAGCGCGCAGTGGGCTTGCTCACAGGTGGACCCCTGGATCCTGCAGGTAGTATCTCAGGGTTACAGGTTGGAATTCGAGAAGTCTCCCCCTCGCCGGTTCCTAAAGTCTGCTTTGCCAACGTCTCCCTCAGACAGGGCGACGGTATTGGAAGCCATTCACAAGCTGTTTTCTCAGCAGGTGATAGTCAAGGTACCCCTCCTACAACAGGAAAAGGGGTATTACTCCACGCTATTTGTGGTACCGAAGCCGGACGGCTCGGTAAGACCTATTTTAAATCTGAAATCTTTGAACCTGTACATACAAAAATTCAAGTTCAAGATGGAATCACTCAGAGCAGTGATAGCGAATCTGGAAGAAGGGGACTTTATGGTGTCCCTGGACATCAAGGATGCTTACCTGCATGTCCCAATTTGCCCTTCACATCAAGGGTACCTCAGGTTCGTGGTGCAAAACTGTCATTATCAGTTTCAGACGCTGCCGTTTGGATTGTCCACGGCACCTCGGGTCTTTACCAAGGTAATGGCCGAAATGATGATTCTTCTGCGAAGAAGAGGCGTATTAATTATCCCTTACTTGGACGATCTCCTGATAAGGGCAAGGTCCAGAGAACAGCTGGAGGACGGAGTAGCACTAACCCAAGTAGTGCTGCAACAACACGGGTGGATTCTGAATTTTCCAAAATCTCAGTTGACCCCGACAACACGTCTGCTGTTCCTGGGAATGATTCTGGACACGGTTCAGAAAAAGGTGTTTCTTCCGGAGGAGAAAGCCAAGGAGTTATCCGAACTTGTCAGGAACCTCCTAAAACCAGGAAAAGTGTCTGTGCATCAATGCACAAGAGTCCTGGGAAAGATGGTGGCTTCTTACGAAGCAATCCCATTCGGCAGATTCCACGCACGAACTTTTCAGTGGGATCTGCTGGACAAATGGTCCGGATCGCATCTGCAGATGCATCAGCGGATAACCTTATCGCCACGGACAAGGGTGTCTCTTCTGTGGTGGTTGCAGAGTGCTCATCTGTTAGAAGGCCGCAGATTCGGCATACAGGACTGGGTCCTGGTGACCACGGATGCCAGTCTGAGAGGCTGGGGAGCGGTCACACAGGGAAGAAACTTCCAGGGAGTATGGTCAAGCCTGGAGATGTCTCTTCACATAAATATACTGGAGCTAAGAGCGATTTACAATGCTCTAAGCCTGGCAAAACCCCTGCTTCAGGGTCAGCCGGTGTTGATCCAGTCGGACAACATCACAGCAGTCGCCCACGTAAACAGACAGGGCGGCACAAGAAGCAGGAGAGCAATGGCAGAAGCTGCAAGGATTCTTCGCTGGGCGGAAGATCATGTGATAGCACTGTCAGCAGTGTTCATTCCGGGAGTGGACAACTGGGAAGCAGACTTCCTCAGCAGACACGATCTACACCCGGGAGAGTGGGGACTTCATCCAGAAGTCTTCCACATGATTGTGAACCGTTGGGAAAAACCAAAGGTGGATATGATGGCGTCTCGCCTCAACAAAAAACTGGACAGGTATTGCGCCAGGTCAAGAGACCCTCAGGCAATAGCTGTGGACGCTCTGGTAACACCGTGGGTGTTCCAGTCAGTGTATGTGTTTCCTCCTCTGCCTCTCATACCCAAAGTACTGAGAATTATACGGCAAAGGGGAGTAAGAACGATACTCGTGGCTCCGGATTGGCCAAGAAGAACTTGGTACCCGGAACTTCAGGAGATGCTCACGGAAAATCCGTGGCCTCTACCTCTAAGATGGGACCTGATTCAGCAGGGACCGTGTCTATTCCAAGACTTACCGCGGCTGCGTTTGACGGCGTGGTGGTTGAACGCCGAATTCTAAGGGAAAAAGGCATTCCAGAAGAGGTCATTCCTACACTGGTTAAAGCCAGGAAGGAGGTGACTGCACAACATTATCACCGCATTTGGAGAAAATATGTTGCGTGGTGTGAGGCCAGGAAGGCCCCCACGGAGGAATTTCAATTGGGTCGATTCCTACATTTCCTGCAAACAGGATTGTCTATGGGCCTCAAGTTGGGGTCCATTAAGGTTCAAATTTCGGCCCTGTCGATTTTCTTCCAGAAAGAATTGGCTTCAGTTCCTGAAGTCCAGACTTTTGTAAAAGGAGTACTACATATACAGCCCCCGGTTGTGCCCCCAGTGGCTCCGTGGGACCTTAATGTAGTTTTGGATTTTCTCAAATCCCATTGGTTTGAGCCACTCAAATCGGCGGATTTGAAATATCTTACATGGAAAGTAACCATGCTACTGGCCCTGGCTTCAGCCAGGAGAGTGTCAGAATTGGCGGCTTTATCGTATAAAAGCCCATATCTGATTTTCCATTAGGACAGGGCAGAACTGCGGACGCGTCCTCATTTTCTGCCTAAGGTGGTGTCAGCGTTTCACCTGAACCAGCCTATTGTGGTGCCTGCGGCTACTAGCGATTTGGAGGATTCCAAGTTGCTGGACGTTGTCAGGGCATTGAAAATATATATTTCAAGGACGGCTGGAGTCAGAAAATCTGACTCGCTGTTTATACTGTATGCACCCAACAAGCTGGGTGCTCCTGCTTCTAAGCAGACGATTGCTCGTTGGATTTGTAGCACAATTCAACTTGCACATTCTGTGGCAGGCCTGCCACAGCCTAAATCTGTCAAGGCCCATTCCACAAGGAAGGTGGGCTCATCCTGGGCGGCTGCCCGAGGGGTCTCGGCATTACAACTCTGCCGAGCAGCTACGTGGTCGGGGGAGAACACGTTTGTAAAATTCTACAAATTTGATACCCTGGCTAAAGAGGACCTGGAGTTCTCTCATTCGGTGCTGCAGAGTCATCCGCACTCTCCCGCCCGTTTGGGAGCTTTGGTATAATCCCCATGGTCCTGACGGAGTCCCCAGCATCCACTAGGACGTTAGAGAAAATAAGATTTTACTTACCGATAAATCTATTTCTCGTAGTCCGTAGTGGATGCTGGGCGCCCATCCCAAGTGCGGATTGTCTGCAATACTTGTACATAGTTATTGTTACGAAAAAATCGGGTTGTTCTTGTTGTGAGCCGTCTGTTCAGAGGCTCCTACGTTGTCATACTGTTAACTGGGTTCAGATCACAAGTTGTACGGTGTGATTGGTGTGGCTGGTATGAGTCTTACCCGGGATTCAAAATCCTTCCTTATTGTGTACGCTCGTCCGGGCACAGTATCCTAACTGAGGCTTGGAGGAGGGTCATAGGGGGAGGAGCCAGTGCACACCACCTGATCCTAAAGCTTTATTTTTGTGCCCTGTCTCCTGCGGAGCCGCTAATCCCCATGGTCCTGACGGAGTCCCCAGCATCCACTACGGACTACGAGAAATAGATTTATCGGTAAGTAAAATCTTATTTTCACATCAATCAACCAATCGTAGTTCCTGTGTTATCAGAAGGTTCAGGAACTTCAGCTACTTTGGATGTGGTACGCGCACTATGCGTTTATGTAGCCCGAACGTCTACAGTACATAAAACGGATACATTGTTTGTTCTCTGTGATGCCGTCAAGATGGGTTGGCCAGCTTCCAAGCAGACCTTATCCAGATGGATTAAAGTGACTGTACGTCAGGCTTACCTTCATGCTAGGCTACAGCCGCCTACATCAGTTTCAGCTCATTCCACATGTTCTGTGGGAACTTCATGTGCAGCAGGTCGTGGGGCCTCTACGACACAGCTTTGCCGTGCGGCTACATGGTCATCAGTGCACACGTTTGTGCGCTTTTACAAGTTTGATACGTTTGCGACATCAGCATCTAGCTTTGGCCGTCTAGTGTTACAGGTGCCAAATAGCTCTCCCGCCCAAGGGGGAAACTTTGGTACGTCCCATGAGTACTCCAGTGACCCCTAGTGGATGAAAAAGAAAATAGGATTTTGGTACTTACCAGATAAATCCTTTTCTTTGAATCCACAGGGGGCACTGGACGCCCACTCAGAGCAGTTTTTGCCTGTCTTGTGGTAAGTTCAGTGGATCATATGGTAACACATTCTCACCGACTTGTTCAAATGTTCAGGTTATATCGATTGTTGTCCGTTATGTTATAATGTTATATGTAATTCTCCATTGTTAATCTTCTCTATTGCTCCTGTTTGGCTCAGTAAAAAAACACTGAGGTACTATGGGAGTATGGCGGGGAGGAGAGTTACTAATTTAAATATTCAGTGCCTGTCCTGCTAACGCCTGTCCATATCCCAAGAATACTCCAGTGCCCCCTGTGGATTCAAAGAAAAGGATTTATCTGGTAAGTACCAAAATCCTATTTCTCATACGTCCTAGATGATGCTGGGGTCCACTTCAGTACCATGGGGTATAGACGGTTCCACAGGAGCCATGGACACTTTAAGACTTTTCAAGGGTGTGAACTGGCTCCTCACTCTATGCCCCTCCTCCAGACCTCAGTTTTAGAAATGTGCCCAGGCAGACTGGATGCACTCCAGAGGAGCTCTACTGAGTTTCTCTGAAAAGACTTATGTTAGGTTTTTTATTTTCAGGGAGGACTGCTGGCAACAGTCTCCCTGCTTCGTGGGACTGAGGGGGCAGAAGTGGGAACCAACTTCCTAAAGAGTTTCATGGCTCTGCTTCTGGTTGACAGGACACCATTAGCTCCTGAAGGGAACTTAACGCTAGCCGTGCCTAGATGCTCACTCCCACAGCACGCCGTCACCCCCCTTACAGAGCCAGAAGTCAGAAGACAGGTGAGTGTTAGAAGACAGATCTTCAATCAAGAAAGTGACGGCTAAAGGTACCGCGCGGCTGGCGGGAGCGCAGCGCGCCATGTTGCCCACACATACACAGGCACTGCAGGGTGCAGGAAGCGGGGGGGGGGGGCACCCTGGGCAGCATGAAAACTATGGAAACTGGCATAAATAAGGGGCATAACTTGCTGAGGCACAGTCCTACCCCCGCCAGTATAAAAAATTACCTCATAAAAGCTGAGGAGAAACACGCTATTGAAGAGTGGAGCTTCCTCCTCAGTCAGCCAGCACACTGCTCAGCGCCATTTTCTCTCTCCTCAGGCTGCAGAGACAACGCTGGTCCTCCTCCACTACTGAACAAGTATCAGGGTGCAAAACAGGGGGGACCACAGTGAATCTGGTGCTATATAATTGTGTAATTAGCATTATAAAAGCGCTGCATGTCAGTGGGAATTTTGTGTTCACAGACATTGTATTACTGGCACTGGGTTGTGAGCTGGCAAATCCTATCTGTGTCCCTCTGACAGATTTTACTGTGGGTCTGTCCCCTATAAGCCCGGAGTGTCTGTGGTATGATTGTGCACGTGTGGCATGTCTGAGGCAGGGAGCTCTTCCTGTGTGGGAGCCATGTTAGAGACACAGGGGTGTAATATGACACCAACAGCCAGACTGGGTGAAAGGTTACATGATAGTGTGAATCATATCAGTAAGAGGTTGGACTGAATCTCATACAGAAAACTGAATCTGTTGAAGATGTGAGTTTTAATAGTTCTGCCTTTCATCCACAAGGACCCCTCTGGGTCACATACAAATTTGCACAAGTAGTACAAACTGATACTGACACGGACTCTGATTCCTGTGTCGACACTAGTGATTCCAGGGGAATAGGTCCTAAGTTAGCAAAATGCATTCAAAACATGTTTTAGCTATAAAGGAGGTGTTAGAAGTTAAGAGCAACACATATTAACACTTATTTTCATATTTACTTTCATCCCTATCGTGTGTTTTGTTTCAATGTAATTCATTTCCTACCTTCACTTTTCACTACTTTACCTCTCACTACTTTATCTCCCCCTTCATTACCTCTCACTAATTTACCCCTGCTGTTTTCAGCAGCCTCTCTCACTAACCTATTTTCACTTTTTCACTATATATTTTTTCACTTTTGTGTTGCCCTGGGGTCACTCAGCTGCTTCATTTTGGGGGGTCCCGCACCCTAGATTTGTACCCCCCAAAATGTTAGGGACTTGCCCGACTAATGAGGTCACCTGGACGCGGTGGGCAAGCCGTTACTTATGGCCATAACTATGCGAAGAACCTCGCTTAAAATGCAAAATTTTATTGCAATTATTATTATTAATAAATTGGTAATGTTTGAATTGTGCACCTGCAACCTTTTTCTTTGTATGCAGCTTACCTTTTCCAAAAGGTGGGAGTCACCCCGCATTTTAGACAGGGCCCTGTCATAAAAGAGAAAAGGTGTTTCTCCCTGCGCCTGGAATGGCTTCACTTAAGGAGCCGACAGACCGCAAGTGAGTGAGGTGATCTATTGATGTGGCCAATGGGGCACTACTCGGGCCTACCATTGTCTGTGTGTGGGTGAGTAGTGCTATTGAAAAGTGGTCAGAAAACTCGTCATTAGACATTGACACAATAGATGGAGACGAGATACTCCTAACGTTAGGTCATATCAAAGACGCTGCTGCGTACGTACTAGAAACCATGAAATATATTTGTCTCTTGGGATCAAGAACCACTACCATGGCAGTATCGGCTCGGAGGGCGTTGTGGATTCGCCAGTGGAATGCTGATGCAGATTCCAAAAGAAATATGGAGGTTCTTCCGGATAAAGGTGAGGCCTTGTTTGGTGATGGGCTGGCAGGGCCGGTTCTGGGGCTTTGCGCGCCCCGGGCGGCAATGGGGGCATGGCTTCGTACAGGGGGCGTGGTCATTTAAGCCCCCCTGTACAGACTACTGTAGCGCTCTGAAATGTGCCCCTCGCTGCCCGCTGCCGCTGGCCGCTGTGAAGCCCTTCGTGGAGAGGTCCTTAAATGTGGGGTGTGCGATGACTTCATCGCGCACCGCAAGCAAAGGTCCTCTCCACGAAGGGAAACTAGACGCGTAGCACTGCACAGTAAAGGACCTCTCCACGAAGGGAAACTCTAGTTTCCCTTCACAGCAGCCAGCGGCAGCAGGGGGCACAGCAGCAGCGGATCTTGCCCTGGTGCGGCGCCCTCCGGATGGCGCCGGCGCCCTCCGGAAGGCGGCGCCCCGGGCAAAAGTCCTGCTTGCCGGTGGCAAGATCCTCTACTGTGGGCTGGATACGTTAGTCTCGGCGGCTACCGCAGGTAAGTCGACATTCTTGCCTTATGCTCCTACACCGGCGAAAAAGACACATCACTCTCACATGCAGTCCTTTCGGCCCAACAAATACAAAAAGGCCAAAGGTTCCCCCTTTTTTGCAGGTAGGGAAAGGGGAAAAGGAAAGAAATCGGCAGCGTCTCCCGGATCGCAGGAGCAGAAGTCCACCCCTGCTTCTGCCAAATCTGCAGCATAACGCTGGGGCTCCCTTGCGGGAGTCCGCTCGGATGGGAGCATGTCTGAAACTTTTCAGCCAAATCTGGATTCAATCTGGCCTGGACCCATGGGTCTTACAAATAGTGTCCCATGGGTACAAACTAGAGTTTCAAGACGTCCCCCCATGCCGAATTTTCAAATCGACCTTGCCAGCTTCTCTTCCTGGAAGAGAGGCAGTAACAACGGCAATTCAAAAATGATGTATGGAACAGGTCATTGTCCTGGTACCCTTGTCACAGCAAGGAGAAGGTTTTATTCAAGCCTCTTCGTAGTTCTGAAGCCGGACGGCTCGGTCAGACTGTTTTTAAACCTGAAATATCTGAATCTCTACCTGAAAAGGTTCAAGTTCAAGATGGAATCCCTGAGGGTAGTGATTTCCAGTCCGGAGGAGGGGGACTTCATGGTGTCAGTAGACATAAAGGATGCTTACTTGCATGTTCCCATTTATCCTCCTCACCAAGCTTATCTGAGATTCACAGTACAGGATTGCCATTACCAGTTCCAGACGTTGCCGTTTGGACTCTCCACGGCACCGAGGGTATTCACCAAGGTGATGGCGGAGATTATGGTCCTCCGTCAAAAAGGAGTCAATATAATTCCTTATCTGGACGATCTCCTGATAAAAGCGAGATCCAGGGAACAGTTGGTGCAGAACATCGCACTCTGCCTGTCAATACTCCAACAACACGGTTGGATCATGAATTTTCCAAAGTCGCAGTTGGAACCGACGACAAGATTGTCCTATATAGGGATGATTCTGGACACAGAAGTATGGAGAGTATTTCTTGCAGTGGAAAAGGCTCTGGAAATCCAGAAAATGGTCAAACAAATATTGAAACCAACAAGCGTGTCAATCCATCAATGCATTTGGTTGTTGGGGAAAATGGTAGTGGCCTACGAGGCCATACAGTTTGGCCGATTTCATGCCAGAGTATTCCAGTGGGTCCTGTTGGACAAGTGGTCCGGATCTCACCTACACATGCATCGGAAAATAATCCTGTCCCCCAAAGCCAGGATTTCGCTCCTGTGGTGGCTACACAGTTCTTACCTACTAGACTAGAGGGACGCAGGTTTGGGATTCACGACTGGGTCCTAATAACCACAGTTCTCACCTACTAGAGGAACGCAGGTTCGGGATTCAGGACTGGGTCCTAGTAAACACGGATGCAAGTCTCCGAGGCTGGGGAGCAGTCACACAGGGGGAAAGCTTCCAAGGAAAATGGTCAAGTCAGGAAGCCTGCCTTCACATAACGTTCGGGAATTGAGAGCCATTTACAACGGCCTTCTACAAGCGGTACATCTTCTTCAAGATCATCCCATGCAATGTAACAGCAGTCGCATACATAAATAGGCAAGGCAGAACGAAAAGCAGAGCGGCAATGGCAGAGGTGACAAGGATTCTCCTCTGGGCAGAAAGACAGGTTAGAGCTCTGTCAGCAATTTTCATTCCGGGAGTGGACAACTGGGAAGCAGACTTCCTCAGCAGACACGATCTCCATCCAGGAGAGTGGGGCCTCCCCCAAGAAGTCTTCGCAGAGGTGACAAGTCTTTGGGGAGTTCCTCAAGTAGACATGATGGCATCTCATCTAAACAAGAAGCTTCAGAGATATTGTTCCAGGTCGAGAGACCCTCAAGCAATAGCAGTGGATGCACTGGTGACCCAGTGGGTGTTTCGGTCGGTATATGTTTTCCCTCCACTTCCACTGATTCCAAAGTTCTCAAAATAATAAGAAGAACAAGAGTTTGAGCAATCCTCATTGCCCCAGACTGGCCAATGAAGGCTTGGTATCCTGATCTTCAGGAGTTGCTCATAGAAGATCCTCGGCCTCTTCCTCCTCGAGAGGACCTACTACAGCAGGGGCCGTGTATGTATCAAGACTTACCGCGGCTACGTTTGACGGCATGGCTGTTGAGCGTCGGATCCTGGCCCGAAAGGGTATTCCCAAGGAAGTCATCCCCACTCTTATTCAGGCCAGGAAAGGAGTAACGTCTAAACATTACCACCGTATTTGGAGAAAATATGTGTCTTGGTGTGAATCCAAGAAGGCTCCTACGGAAGAATTTGAGTTGGGACGTTTTCTCCATTTTCTGCAGGCTGGTGTGGATGCGGGCCTTAGATTGGGGTCAATCAAGGTGCAGATTTCGGCCTTATCAGTTTTCTTTCAAAAACAATTGGCCTCCTTTCCAGAAGTTCAGACATTCGTGAAAGGGGTTCTGCACATCCAGCCTCCATTTGTGCCTCCAGTGGCACCATGGGACCTTAATGTGGTGTTGCAGTTCCTTCAATCAGATTGGTCTGAACCTCTGCAGGAGATAGAATTGAAGTTTCTCACTTTGAAAGTGGTGATGCTTTTGGCCTTGGCATCTGCAAGGCGGGTGTCTGAGTTGGGGGCCTTGTCTCACAAGAGCCCTTACCTGATCTTCCATGAAGATAGGGCAGAGTGGAGACTCGTCAACAAATTCTTCCAAAGGTGGTTTCGTCGTTCCACATAAACCAACCTATTGTGGTGCCAGTAGCTACTGACACTTTCACTGAGTCACAGTCTCTAGATGTGGTTAGAGCTTTGAAGATTTATGTCGCAAGAACAGCTCGGTTACGGAAAACAGAGGCTCTGTTTGTCCTGTATGCTCCCAGCAAGAATGGGTGTCCTGCTTCTAAGCAGACTATTGCGTGCTGGATCAGAGGGACAATTCAGCACGCTCATTCTATGGCAGGCTTGCCGGTACCGAAGTCGATGAAGGACCATTCTACTAGGAAAGTGGGCTCATCCTGGGCGGCTGCCCGGGGCGTCTCGGCTTTACAACTTTACCGAGCAGCTACTTGGTCAGGGTCAAACACATTTGCTAAATTTTATAAGTTTGACACTTTGACCAAACTTCAGGTCCTCATCGGCCAATCGGTGCTGCAGGGTCATCCGCACTCTCCCGCCCGTACTGGAGCTTTGGTATAACCCCATGGTACTGAAGTGGACCCCAGCATCCTCTAGGACGTATGAGAAAATAGGATTTCTCTAACGTCCTAGAGGATGCTGGGACTCCGTAAGGACCATGGGGATAGACGGGCTCCGCAGGAGACATGGGCACTTTAACAAAGACTTTGACTCTGGGTGTGCACTGGCTCCTCCCTCTATGCCCCTCCTCCAGACCTCAGTTTGATACTGTGCCCAGAGGAGCTGGGTGCATTTCAGGAGCTCTCCTGAGTTTCCTGTAAGAAAGCATTTTTGTTAGGTTTTTTATTTTCAGGGAGCCTGCTGGCAACAGACTCCCTGCATCGAGGGACTGAGGAGAGAGAAACAGACCCACTTCTCTGAGTTTCAGGGCTCTGTATCTTAGGCTACTGGACACCATTAGCTCCAGAGGGATCGGTACGCAGGTCTCACCCTCGCCGTCCGTCCCAGAGCCGCGCCGCCGTCCTCCTCGCAGAGCCGGAAGATTGAAGCCGGGTGAGTATGTGAGGATAAGATCATCACAGGCGGCAGAAGACTTCAGATTCTTCACGGAGGTAACGCACAGCACTGCAGCTGTGCGCCATTGCTCCCATTCACCTCACACACTCCGGTCACTGTAAGGCTGCAGGGCGCAGGGGGGGGGGGGGGCGCCCTGGGCAGCAATTTAAACCTCCTATATGGCATATAAGTGTATATACATGTACAGCTGGGCACTGTACATGTATATAGAGAGCCCCCGCCATAATTTGAATTATTTCGAGCGGGACAGAAGCCCGCCGCCAAGGGGGCGGGCTTCTCCCTCAGCACTCACCAGCGCCATCTTTTCTCCACAGCACCGCTGAGAGGAAGCTCCCCGGACTCTCCCCTGCTTGACACACGGTGAAAGAAGGTTTTTAAGTAGAGGGGGGGGGCACATATTTGGCGCAATACAGATTACAAAGCGCTACTAGGTAAACACACTGTGTTTTTCCTGGGTCATATAGCGCTGGGGTGTGTGCTGGCATACTCTCTCTCTGTCTCTCCAAAGGGCCTGGTGGGGAACCTGTCTTCAGAAAAAGGGCTTCCCTGTGTGTGTGCGGTGTGTCGGTACGCGTGTCTCGACATGTCTGAGATTGAAGGCTCATCTAAGGAGGGGGAGTGTATGAATGCTAGGTCTCCGTCAGCAGTGCCGACACCTGACTGGATGGATATGTGGAATGTTTTGAGTTCAAATGTTAATTTACTGCACAAAAGATTAGACAAAGCTGAAGCTGGGTTACAGTCAGGGAGTCAACCCATGCCTGTCCCAATGTCGCCTGGACCTTCGGGGTCTCAGAAGCGCCCACTATCCCAAATAGCTGACACAGATACTGTCACGGACTCAGACTCCAGTGTCGACTACAAAGATGCAAAAGTGCAGCCAAGGGTGGCAAAATGTATTCGATATATGATTATCGCTATAAAAGATGTTTTGCATATCACTGAGTGTCTCTGACACGAGGGTACACATGTTTAAGGGAAAGAAACCAGAGGTCAGTTTTCCTTCCTCACATGAGCTGAACGATTTATGCGAAAAAGCGTGGGAAACTCCAGACAAAAAACTGCAGATTCCCAAAAGGATTCTTATAGCGTATCCTTTCCTGTCACAGGACAGAATACGGTGGGAATCCTCCCCTAGGGTGGACAAAGCTTTAACACGCTTATCAAAAAAGATAGCGCTTCCATCCCAAGATACAGCTACCCTCAAGGATCCTGCTGACCGCAAGCAGGAGGTTACCTTGAAGTCCATTTACGCACATTCTGGTACGTTACTCAGACCGGCTATTGCGTCGGCCAGGGTTTGTAGTGCTGTAGCAGCATGGACAGATTCCTTATCAGCAGATATTGAGATTCTTGATAAGGATACCATTTTAATGACCCTAGGGCAGTGGTTCCCAAACTTTTTTAGTCCAAGGCACCCTTTGGGTATCCCTGACTTTTTCAAGGCACCCTTACGCCAAAATAATCACCAAACTGTCGCTTTTTTAAAGTAGTTGGGTCGCAGAAGTGCCATTTTTTAGCCTCATCGCTGCACAGCGAATTAATGTAGCTAGCGATCAACTCGGAATGACCCCCTATGTCTTTTTGCCGTGCGACACTGGTCACCTGCATTCATTTAAAAAAAAAAAAAACAGGCTTTGTATAAAATAACAGGGTTTTTTTGCAGTCAAATAAATCAATCTAAAAAGGCTCCTGTGCATCCATGCACAAAGACCAGCCCCCCACCTGCTTACCAGCTTGTCGTCGCATAAAGGGGCCCTACATACACACTTAAAGATTTTACTGAACGATATGAACATTCTCGTTCATTAATGAACGAGAACTCGTTCATATCTTTCAGTGTGTAGGCACCACCGATGAATGATGCGCGGCCCAGCACTCGTCCATCGTTGGTGCCGACTCGTTCATACCTGCAGGCCAATATGGACAATCTCGTCCAAATTAGCATGCAGGGCTATAGAGCCGGGTGACGGGGGAAGTGAAGAAACATCACTCCCCCAGTCACCTCCCCCTCCGCCGCCGGGTCGTTTGACGGCCATATCGGCTGTCGGGCAGCTCGGCAGCGGGTCGCCGAGTGTGTAAGGCCCTTAAGTCACTTACAGCAGGTACCCCCCTCCTATAGATTTCCCTATGCAGCATCTCACATACAGTATCATATATTAATATTTTACTCACTTTTTCAGCCAGCTCCTCTGTCACGCCGGCCAGGACTTCAATAAGCCGTCAGGATCCTTACCCAGCGCACTCCTTGGTCACTGCAGCGCACTTCTTGGCCACACCAGCGCACTCCTTGGTGACTCCAGCCATCGGTTACCCCCCCCCCCTTGCACCTGAGAGCACAACATCCCTCCCCCCCATCTCCGCCGGGTGACTTTGTGACCAGGGACATCCCCCCCCCCCTGCAGCCGATGAACTAGCCGCAGACGTCCCGCACTCTCCTCCCTCCCCCAACCCCCCCCCCCACAGCGCCAGCTGATTACACATTGCGGCTGACTTCGGCTGTACCTAGCTCCAGCCGCCCGCGCTCCCCCCCCCCCCTGCTGATCACTTTACGAGACCGCCGCTCGAGACCGCCGCGCTCTCCGAAACCCCCTTTCCCCTGATTACTGTCTTACGGGACGGCCGCTCCAGCCGCCCGTGCTCCCCCCCCCCCCCCTGCGCTGATTACATACTAGATGGCTGCTCCTGTCCCCCGCACTTCTCCCCCCGGCTATCTACACACTGGATGGCCGCTCTGTCCTGCCGCCCGCACTCCCCTCAGCCCGGCTGACTACTCACTGCCCGCCCGCCGCTCCTGCAGCACACAGTCTCCCCTTCCATCCTCCGGCTAACTATAGGCTGCGGCTCCCCTGTGACAGCGCTGCGGCACCCCAGGGAGCCGCGGCGCACAGTTTGGGAACCCATATAAAAGATGCTGTCTTATATATGAGAGATGCTCAAAGAGACATTAGTTTACTGGGTTCCAGAATAAACGCTATGTCTATTTCTGCTAGGCGTGGCTTATGGACCCGGCAGTGGACAGGTGATGCCGGCTCCAAGAGGCATATGGAGTTGTTGCCTTACAAGGGTGAGGAATTGTTCGGAGAGGGCCTCTCGGATGTCGTCTCCACGGCTACGGCAGGTAAACCAAATTTTTTGCCATATATTCCCTAAGAAAGCGCCTCATTATCAAATGCAGTCCTTTCGTTCCAATAAAAGCAAGAGAGCACATGGATCGTCCTTTCTTGCCAGAGGTAAGGGCAGGGGGAAAAAGCTGCACACCACAGCTAGTTCCCAGGAACAGAAGTCCTCCCCGGCCTCTGCTAAATCCACCGCATGACGCTGGGGCTCCCCTGAGGGAGTCAGCTCCTGTGGGGGCACGTCTTCGACTGTTCAGCCACGTCTGGGTCCACTCACAGGTGGATCCATGGGCAATAGAAATTGTTTCCCAGGGTTACAAGCTAGAATTCGAAGAAGTGCCTCCTCGCCGGTTTTTCAAATCGGCCCTACCGAAACAACCCCTGGAAAGGGAGATAGTTTTACAGGTAATTCACAAATTGTGTCTGCAGCAAGTTGTGGTAGAGGTTCCCCTAATTCAAAGAGGGCAGGGGTACTACTCAACTCTGTTTGTGGTTCCGAAACCGGACGGTTCGGTCAGACCCATTTTGAATTTAAAATCCCTGAACCTTTACTTAAAACGGTTCAAGTTCAAGATGGAATCGCTCAGGGCGGTCATCGCCAGCCTGGAAGGCGGACATTTTTTGGTATCTCTGGTCATAAAGGATGCATACCTGCATGTCCCCATATATCCTCCTCATCAGGCGTACCTGAGATTTGCGGTACAGGATTGTCATTACCAATTTCAGACGTTGCCGTTTGGGCTTTCCACGGACCCGAGAATTTTCACCAAGGTAATGGCGGAAATGATGGTGCTCCTGCGCAAGGAGGGTGCCACAATTATCCCGTACTTGGACGATCTCCACATAAAAGCGAGATCAAGGGAGAAGTTGCTGAGCAGCGTATCACTTTCACTGAATGTGTTACAGAGACACGGCTGGATTCTCAATATTCCAAAGTCGCAGCTGAATCCTACAACTCGTCTGCCCTTCTTGGGCATGATTCTGGACACAGACCAGAAAAGGGGTTTTCTTCCTACAGAAAAAGCACAGGAACTCATGACTCTAGTCATGAACTTGTTGAAACCAAAACAAGTGTCAGTACATCATTGCACTCAAGTTCTGGGAAAGATGGTGGCAACATACAAAGCCATTCCATACGGCAGATTCCATGCAAGGACCTTCCAATGGGACCTATTGGACAAATGGTCCGGGTCGTATCTGCAATTGCATCAGAGGATCACCCTGTCCCCCAGGGCCAGAGTATCTCTCTTGTGGTGGCTAAACAGTGCTCACCTTCTAGAGGGCCGCAGGTTCGGCATTCAGGACTGGATCCTGGTGACCATGGACGCGAGCCTCCGAGGTTGGGGAGCAGTCACACAGGGAAGAAATTTCCAAGGACTTTGGTCAAGTCAAGAGACTTGTCTTCACATCAACATCCTGGAACTAAGGGCCATATACAACGCCCTACGTCAAGCGGAGATCTTACTTCGCAATCGACCAGTTCTGATCCAGTCAGACAACATCACCGCAGTAGCTCATGTAAACCGCCAAGGCGGCACAAGGAGCAGAGTGGCAATGGCGGAAGCCACCAGGATTCTTCGCTGGGCGGAGAATCATGTAAGCGCTCTGTCAGCAGTGTTCATTCCGGGAGTGGACAACTGGGAAGCAGACTTCCTCAGCAGACACGATCTGCATCCGGGAGAGTGGGGACTTCATCAGGAAGTCTTCGCGCAGATTGCAAGTCGATGGGGACTACCCCAAATAGACATGATGGCGTCCCGTCTCAACAAAAAGCTACAAAGGTATTGCGCCAGGTCAAGAGACCCTCAGGCGGTAGCTGTGGACGCCCTAGTGACACCATGGGTGTTCCAGTCGGTATATGTGTTTCCTCCTCTTCCTCTCATACCCAAGGTGTTGAGGATAATAAGAAAAAGAGGAGTGAGAACAATTCTCATTGTTCCAGATTGGCCACGAAGGACCTGGTATCCGGATCTGCAAGAAATGCTCACAGACGATCCGTGGCCTCTTCCTCTAAGACAGGACCTGTTACAACAAGGTCTCTGTCTGTTCCAAGACTTACCGCGGCTGCGTTTGACGGCATGGCGGTTGAACGCCGGATCCTAGCGGAAAAAGGTATTCTGGATGAGGTCATTCCTACGCTAATAAAGGCTAGGAAGGACGTGACATCTAAACATTATCACCGAATATGGAGAAAATATGTTTCTTGGTGTGAGGCCAGGAATGCTCCTACAGAAGAATTCCACCTGGGCCGTTTTCTTCACTTCCTACAAACTGGAGTGATTTTGGGCCTAAAATTAGGCTCCATTAAAGTTCAGATCTCGGCCTTATCCATTTTCTTTCAAAAGGAATTGGCCTCATTACCTGAAGTACAGACTTTTGTGAATGGAGTTCTGCATATTCAGCCTCCTTTTGTACCTCCGGTGGCGCCTTGGGACCTTAACGTGGTGTTAAGTTTCCTTAAGTCACATTGGTTTGAACCACTTAAAACAGTGGAGTTGAAATATCTCACCTGGAAGGTGGTCATGTTGTTAGCCTTGGCTTCGGCTAGGCGAGTGTCGGAATTGGCGGCTTTATCACATAAAAGCCCCTATCTGGTTTTCCATATGGATAGAGCGGAATTGCGGACCCGTCCTAAATTCCTGCCTAAGGTGGTCTCATCTTTTCATATGAACCAACCTATTGTCGTGCCTGTGGCTACACGTGGCTTGGAGAATTCAGAGTCCCTTGATGTTGTCAGGGCTTTGAAAATTTACGTGGCCAGAACGGCCAGGATCAGAAAAACAGAAGCACTGTTTGTCCTGTATGCAGCCAACAAAGTTGGCGGCCCTGCTTCAAAGCAGACTATTGCTCGCTGGATCTGTAACACGATTCAGCAGGCGCATTCTACGGCAGGATTGCCGTTACCGAAATCGGTTAAAGCCCATTCCACTAGGAAGGTGGGCTCTTCTTGGGCGGCTGCCCGAGGGGTCTCGGCACTACAGCTGTGCCGAGCTGCTACTTGGTCGGGGTCAAACACCTTTGCAAAGTTCTATAAGTTTGATACCCTGGCTGAGGAGGACCTCCTGTTTGCTCAATCGGTGCTGCAGAGTCACCCGCACTCTCCCGCCCGTTTGGGAGCTTTGGTATAATCCCCATGGTCCTTACGGAGTCCCAGCATCCTCTAGGACGTTAGAGAAAATAAGATTTTAAACCTACCGGTAAATCTTTTTCTCGTAGTCCGTAGAGGATGCTGGGCGCCCGTCCCAAGTGCGGACTACTTCTGCAAGACTTGTATATAGTTATTGCTTACATAAGGGTTATGTTATAGTTTCATCTGTCTTGGACTGATGCTATGTTGTTTTTTCATACTGTTAACTGGATAGTATTTCACAAGTTATACGGTGTGATTGGTGTGGCTGGTATGAATCTTGCCCTTGGATTACAAAAATCCTTTCCTTGTACTGTCCATCTCCTCTGGGCACAGTTTCTCTAACTGAGGTCTGGAGGAGGGGCATAGAGGGAGGAGCCAGTGCACACCCAGAGTCAAAGTCTTTCTTAAAGTGCCCATGTCTCCTGCGGAGCCCGTCTATCCCCATGGTCCTTGCGGAGTCCCAGCATTCTCTACAGACTACGAGAAAAAGATTTACCGGTAGGTTTAAAATCTTATTTTTAATACCTACCGGTTAATCCTTTTCTCCTAGTCCGTAGAGGATGCTGGGCACCTGACCCAGTGCGTACTTTACCTGCAGTTTGTTCTTTATAGTTACACAAGTTGTGTTTCATTTGTTTTCAGCATGTTGCTGTAAATGGTTCATGCCTGTTGGCGTGTGTCATGTTGAATGCCATGTTGTGCGGCATGGTTGAGGTGTGAGCTGGTATGAATCTCACCATTAGTATAAAAGTAAATCCTTTCCTCGAAATGTCCGTCTCCCTGGGCACAGTTCCTTTAACTGGGGTCTGGAGGAGGGGCATAGAGGGAGGAGCCAGTTCACACCCTTGAAAAGTCTTAAAGTGCCCATGGCTCCTGCGGAACCGTCTATACCCCATGGTACTGAAGTGGACCCCAGCATCCTCTACGGACTAGGAGAAAAGGATTTACCGGTAGGTATTAAAATCCTATTTTTCTGGTTCTCAATACAGGTACATACTAGACGATTGTCAGGCTTGGATTTGTTTGTGGCCAGGACTAGGTATTGCCACAGGAGTAGAGGGTGGATGGTAGGGTCAGAAGCTAGGTGGCTTACTATCGGGCTAATTCAGACCTGATCGCTGCTGTGTGTTTTCGCACAGCAGGCGATCAGGTCTGAACTGCGCATGCGCTGCAGTATGCTAGAGATGCTATCGGCATCTCAGCCCAGCGATCGCCTCTGCCTGATTGACAGGCAGGAGGCGTACCCTGGGCGGGAGGGGCGGTCTGGCAACATTTGCCCGCCATTTTGGGGGCGTGGTCCGGGCAACGCAGGCGCTGCAACCCGGGACACGCAGCCGCTGCAACCCGGGATGCGACAAGTAGCTTACTGCTAGCGCACAGGAGCTGTGCAGGTAGGGAGCTACTTGTCAAGTACAAAAGCACTGCCACTGTGAGATGCTTTTGTACTTGTTCGGGGGGGAGGGGTAGGGCCTGACATGCGCGGCGGATTATCCCTGTGCTGGGCGCCCTCCCCCCCGCCTGTCAGAGTAAATGATCGTAGATGTGCTAAATTTAGCACATCTACAATCAAGTCTGAATTAGCCCCTATAACTCTTCTTCATGCAGGATAGGAATGTGAAGAGAGATAAGGTGGTTTAGTGCTTACTATGAAGTGTAGATCTGAGAAACTATGTTGAATTGCTGGAAAACAGAGGCTTAGATGCTGGTAATCAGATCAGTATCAGCTATTTAGGATTGCTGGGTTATGACCAGCTACTACTCTCTGGTGCTGAGATGCGGACCAGTACCAGCTTCTCAGATTTACCAGGTTATGACCAGTTACTTAAGCACAGGTTTCCGGTTGCGGAGCAGTGCTGGCTACTCAGGTTTGCAGGAGCACAACCAGCTACTCCGGACTGCTGGATGCCAGGTTGCAGAGCAGTACCAGCTATACAGGATTGCTGGAGCACGGCCAGCTACTCAGGATTCCTGGATGCTGGGTTACGAAGCAGTACCAGCTATACAGGCTTGCTGGAGCATTACCAACTACTTAAAATTGCTGATAAGAGTCAGTGGGTGCTAAGGTGTTAACTGCACAGGAGTCAATGAGCAAGCTGCTAGACAGAGCAATACTCAGCAGAGGTCACAGCAGGTTTGTAGACAACAAAGAACTGGCAACCAGTAAGTGCCTTTGCGGTATCTTAATACCCTTGTGTCTCTGATGATTGGTCAGAGGAGTCATCTGAACGCTAACCGACTCCCGATTGAATCCTGACCGGTCAGCTGATCTATATTGTCATAGCTGCTCCCAGCAGATGCAGCTTCCTGCTTAACTCCATTGGTGCTTTGCAGACATGTGACAAGAACCAAGATGGTGGCACCAGCTCCACATTGGACACTGATCACCGTGGCCACCGACAGAGACACACGGCTGCATCACTCCAGAGTGAAAGAGGTGAGAGAGCGTCCGGCAGGGCAGCGCTGTGCGCGTCCTTTTTGTGATGATATATTGTCCAATATATTTTTCCGATGAGGATCAAAACAATATATCGGGTGCATTGTCTAGTGTGTACCCATGATATGCATGCTTCCATGGGTAGCTAGTGACATCCCCCATCAGCCATCAAGCAGGGCTGATGGGGCACGTCGCTAGCAATTACATGCAGCATGTCACACATCTCCCCCCCCCCCCCCAGTCGAACCCGGCATCGGCTTGTGGGTCTGGGTGCACACCGTCTAGTGATTTTACTGCTAAGCTTCACTACACGCTAAAGTTCTGTCTCAGACTCCACCTGTGTCTTCTGCCTGCTCCTGATTACACTGCTTACCACAGCCTTCCTATCAAAGCTGTTACAGTGATCCTGAACTCTGCCATGTGATTAACCCCTGTATTCCAGTGAGCTAACTTGGTTCAGTGAGTTCTATACATTCATATGCAGCCATTGCACCAGAACCCAACTTGAACTCCTGTACTCCTCAGAGCTACAGTCAGTAACTAACATACCTCCCAACATGACCCTCTCCAGGAGGGACAGAATGCTCTGCTCCTGGACTTCCCTCTTAATTTAGGATTGCGATCACCTGTGGGGAAACACCCCTTCTTATTCGTTAACCTGTTCAACACAGGTGACTGAAATTAAGAGGAAACTCCTGGAGCAGAGCATATTGTCCCTCCTGGAGAGGGTCATGTTGGGAGGTATGAACTAGAGCAGAGGTTCTCAAATGCAGTCCTCAAGGCACAACAATGGTCCAGGTTTTAAGTTTATCCATGCATGGCCACAGGTGACTTAATTAGCACCTCAGATAATTTGATTTAACCAATTGTGCTGAACCTTGGGTATACCTAAAACCTGGACTGTTGGGGTGCATGGAGGACCACATTTGAAAACCTCTGAATTAGTGCATTCCAGTGCAGTATCATCATCAAAGTCTGACTACTGTCTGGTCCAAGTCCAGTTCTAGTCTGCTCCAGTATTCAGTTGATTCCAGTCCAGTATCCAAGTCTGATTCCCGTCAGACACTGGAAACAACCTACTGTACAGTCTATTCGAAGTTACTACAGTGATTGCCCCGGCTGCCTAATTCTATGTCTGCTGACTATCCTGATGTATCCAGACAAGACGGATCATGATTCATGTTATGCCACAAAGTAATGCCCATTTCTCTGACGTCCTAGTGGATGCTGGGTACTCCGTAAGGACCATGGGGTATAGACGGGCTCCGCAGGAGACTGGGCACTCTAAAAGAAAGATTAGGTACTATCTGGTGTGCACTGGCTCCTCCCTCTATGCCCCTCCTCCAGACCTCAGTTAGAATCTGTGCCCGGCCAGAGCTGGGTGCTCCTAGTGGGCTCTCCTGAGCTTCCTAGAAAAGAAAGTATTTGTTAGGTTTTTTATTTTCAGTGAGATCTGCTGGCAACAGACTCACTGCTATGTGGGACTGAGGGGAGAGAAGCGAACCTACCTGCTTGCAGCTAGCTTGGGCTTCTAAGGCTACTGGACACCATTAGCTCCAGAGGGATCGAACACAGGCCCAGTCCTCGGTCGTCCGGTCCCGGAGCCGCGCCGCCGTCCCCCTTGCAGAGCCAGAAGAACGAAGAGAAGTTGAAAATCGGCGGCTGAAGACTCCGGTCTTCATTAAGGTAGCGCAGAGCACTGCAGCTGTGCGCCATTGCTCCCTTAGCACACCACACACTCCGGTCACTGATGGGTGCAGGGCGCTGGGGGGGGGGCGCCCTGGGCAGCAATTAGATTACCTTACTTGGCGAAAAGCACATAATACAGTCTGATAAACTGTATATGTGCATTAACCCCCGCCATTAAAGTACATAAAAGGACAGAAGCCCGCCGCTGAGGGGGCCGGGCCTTCTTCCTCAGCACACCGGCGCCATTTTCTCTTCACAGCTCAGCTGGAAGGAAGCTCCCCAGGCTCTCCCCTGCAGTATCCTGGTACACAAAGGGTAAAAAAGAGAGGGGGGCACATAAATTTAGGCGCAAAACTGTGTATATAAGCTGCTATAGGGGAAAAATCACTCAGTATAGTGTACATCCCTGTATTATATAGCGCTGTGGTGTGTGCTGGCATACTCTCTCTCTGTCTCTCCAAAGGGCCTGGTGGGGGAACTGTCTTCAAATAGAGCATCCCCTGTGTGTGTGGTGTGTCGGTACGCGTGTGTCGACATGTCTGAGGTAAAAGGCTCCTCTAAGGAGGTGATAGAGCGGATATGTGTGTGGGAGGGTGTCTCCGTCGACAACGCCGACACCTGTTTGGATATGTGTAAGTGCTGAGGTAAAATTATTGCACAAAAGGTTAGGGAACAGAAAGGAAATCTACCCTGGTCTGTCCCTATGTCACAGAGTCCTTCAGAGTCTCTCTATATTCACTATCCAAAATAACAAAGTATCGACACGGAGTTTAACTCCACTGTCGACTACGATAATGCAAAGTTACAGCCAAGAGGGCTAAAAGATATTCAATATATGATTATTGGAATAAAAGATGATTTGCATATCACTGATGACTCATCTGTCCCTGACAGGAGAGTACACATGTTAAGGGGAAGAATGCTGAGGTAAATTTCCCTCCTCTCATGAGGAAAAAGAGCGTGAATCTCCAGACAAGAGACGGCAGCTTCCCACAAGAGAATTCTCAGGCTGTATCCTTTCCCCACTAGGGCCAGGATATGTTGAGAATCTTCCCCTTGGGTGTCCTGTTTGCACTAGCTATTCTCAGGGATCCTGCAGATAGTGTGCACATTCTAGTATACTACCCAGACCGGCGATTGTGTCGGCATGGGTTTATAGCGCTGTGGCAGCGTGGACAGGTACCTTATCAGCAGAGATTGAGACCCTAGTATGCATATAAATATTTTAAGATGCTGTCTTAAGTGATAGATATATAATTATAAAGCATGCCCAAAGGGACATGAGTATACTGGGTCCTAGAGACAAAAGTTATGTCGATTTCTGCTTGACGTGTCCTGTAGAATATACATTGGACAGATGATGCCGACTTAAGAGGCATATGGAAGGCTGAGGATTGTGTGGAGAAAGGTTCTCGGGCCTGGTCTCCACAGCTATAGCTGGTAATTCTGATATTTTGCCTTATATTCCTGCACAGCCTAGGAAAGCACGACATTATTAAATGCAGCTTTTCGAATAAAGAAACAAGAAAGTCTGAGGTGCGTCCTTTCTTGTCAGAGCCGGGGGCAGAGGAAAGAAGCTGTACAACACAGCTAGTCCCCAGGAACAGAAGTCCTCCCCAGCCTCTACAAAAATCCACCGCATGTCGCTGGGGCTCCACAGGCGGAGCTAGGCCCGGTGGGGTCACGCCTTCGTAAGTTCAGCCACAAGTGGGTTCACTCCCTGTTAGATCCCTGGGCAATAGAAATTGTATGGCAGGGATACAGGCTGGACTGTGAGAAGATGCCCCCTCACCGAGGACCCGGCGGGCTTCCCCCCAAGAGAGGGAGCCAGTGTTAACTGCAATTCGTAAATTGTATCTTCAACAGGTGGTGGTCAAGGGTCCCCTCCTTCAACAAGAGGGTGTTATTATTCGACCATGTTATAATCCCGAAACCAGACGGTTCGGTTAGACCCATATTGTATTAAAATCCCTGAACATATACCTGAAAAGGTTCAGGTTCAAGATGGAATCGCTAAGAGCGGTCATTGCAAGCCTGAAATTAATCGGGACATAAGGGATGCATACCTTCGTGTCCCCATTTATCTACCTCATCAGGCGTACCTCAGAATTGCGGTACGGGATTGTCATTACCAATTTCACCAAGGTAATGGCGGATATGATGGTGCTCCTGCGGAAGCAAGGTGTCACTATTATCACATACTTGGATGATCTCCTCATAAAAGCGAGATCAAGAGAGCAGTTGCTGGACAGCGTATCACCTTCTCTGGAAGTGAAACGGCAACACGACTGGATTCTATATATTCCGAAGTCGCAGTTGGTTCCTACAGCTCATCTGCCTTGCCTAGGCATGATCCTAGACACAGACCAGAAGAGGGTTTATCTCCCGATAGAGAGAGCTCAGGAGCTCATGACACTGGTCAGGAATCTATTGAAAACCAAAACAGATGTCAGTGCATCACTGCACTCGAGTCCTGGGAAGGATGATGGCATCATACGAGGCCATCCCCTTCGGCTGGTTCCATGCAAGGACAATGGAACTTACTGGACAAGTGGTCCAGATCACATCTTCAGATGCATCGGTTAATCATTCTATCCCCCAGGGCCAGGGTGTCTCTCCTGTGGTGGCTGCGGAGTGCTCACCTTCTCGAGAGCCGCAGATTCGGCATTCAGGACTGGGTCCTGGTGACCACGGATGCAAGCCTCCGAGGGTGGGGGGCAATTACACAGGGAAGAAAATTCCAAGGTTTGTGGTCAAGCCAACAGACTTGCCTTCACATCAATATCCTGGAACTAAGGGCCATATACAACGCCCTAAGTCAAGCGGAGTTCCTGCTTCGCGACCAACCGGTTCTGATCCAGTCAGACCGCAGGGGCTCATGTAAACCGCCAGGGCGGCACAAGGAGCAGGGTGGCGAGGGTAGAAGCCACCAGAATTCTTCGCTGGGCGGAGAATCAAGTAAGCGCACTGTCAGCAGTGTTCATTCCGGGAGTGGACACGACCTCCACCCGGGAAAGTGGTGACTTCATCAGGAAGTCTTCACGCAGTTTTGCAAATTGATGGAAAATGCCTCAGGTGGACTACATGGCGTCCCACCGCAATAAAAAGATAAAAAAGGTTTTACGCTGGGTCAAGGGACTCTCAGGCGATAGCTGTGGTTGCACTAGTAACACCGTGGGTGTTCCAGTCGGTCTATATATTCCCTCCTCTTCCTCTCAGACCCAAGGGCTGAGAATTGTAATAAACGGAGGAGTGTGAACAATATTCTTTGCTCCGGATTGGCCAAGAAGGACTCGGTACCCGGAACTGCAAGAAATGCTCTCAGAGGACCCATGGCCTCTGCCTCTCAGTCAGGACATGTTGCAACAGGGACCCTGTCTGATCCAAGACTTACCGCGGCTGCGTTGGACGGCATGGCGGTTGAACGCCGGATCCTAGCGGAAAAGGGCATTCCGGATGCAGTTATTCCTACGCTGATAAAGGCTAGGAAAGACGTGACAGCAAGACTTTTTCACTGTATATGGCGAAAATAGGTTGCTTGGTGTGTGGCCGGGAAGGCCCTACAGAGGAATTCCAGGGGGGTCGATTCCTGCACTTCCTACAGTCAGGAGTGACTATGGGCCTAAAATTAGGATCCATAAAGGCCAAGATTTCGGCCCTATCCCTTTTTCTATCAAAAAGAACTGGCTTCACTGCCTGAAGTTCGGACGTTGTTACAGGGGTGCTGCATATTCAGCCCCTTTTGTGCCTCCAGTGGCACCTTGGGATCTTATCGTGTGTTGGATTCCTAAAATCCCACTGGTTTGAGCCACTTAAGACCGTGGAGCTAAAATATCTCACGTGGAAAGTGGTCATGCTTTTGGCCTTAGCTTGGACTAGGCGTGTGTCAGAATTGGCGGCTTTGTCATGTAAAAGCCCATATCTGATCTTCCATATGGAAAGGGCAGAATGGAGGACTCGTCCCCAATTTCTCCCTAAGGTGGTATCATCGTTTCATTTGAACCAACCTATTGTGGTGCCTGCGGCTACTAGGGACTTGGAGGATTCCAAGTTGCTGGACGTAGTCCGGGCCCTGAAACTTTGTTTCCAGGACGGCTAGAGTCAGAAAAACTGACTCGCTATTTATCCTGCATGCACCCAACAAGCTGGGTGCTCCTGCTTCAAAGCAGACTATTGCTCGCTGGATCTGTAGCACGATTCAGCTTGCACA
The DNA here is from genome assembly GCF_028390025.1 of Pseudophryne corroboree. NCBI lineage: Eukaryota > Metazoa > Chordata > Amphibia > Anura > Myobatrachidae > Pseudophryne > Pseudophryne corroboree. Next base: position 427,142,499 of record NC_086444.1, on the reverse strand, counting down.
TTCTGCGGCTGGACTGCCGCATCCTAAATTAGTAAAAGCCCATTCCACAAGGAAGGTGGGCTCTTCTTGGGCGGCTGCCCGAGGGGTCTCGGCTTTACAACTTTGCCGAGCTGCTACTTGGTCGGGTTCAAACACTTTTGCAAAATTCTACAAGTTTGATACCCTGGCTGAGGAGGACCTTGAGTTTGCTCATTCGGTGCTGCAGAGTCATCCGCACTCTCCCGCCCGTTTGGGAGCTTTGGTATAATCCCCATGGTCCTTACGGAGTACCCAGCATCCACTAGGACGTCAGAGAAAATAAGAATTTACTCACCGGTAATTCTATTTCTCGTAGTCCGTAGTGGATGCTGGGAGCCCGTCCCAAGTGCGGACTCTCTGCAATACATGTATATAGTTACAGGTTGAGTATCCCATATCCAAATATTCCGAAATACGGAATATTCCGAAATACAGACTTTTTTGAGTGAGAGTGAAATAGTGAAACCTTTGTTTTCTGATGGCTCAGTGTACACAAACTTTGTTTAATACACAAAGTTAATAAAAATATTGTATTAAATGACCTTCAGGCTGTGTGTATAAGGTGTATATGAAACATAAATGAATTGTGTGAATGTAGACACACTTTGTTTAATGCACAAAGTTATAAAAAATATTGGCTAAAATTACCTTCAGGCTGTATGAATTAGATGTATATGAAACATAGATGCATTCTGTGCTTAGATTTAGGTCCCATCACCATGATATCTCATTATGGTATGCAATTATTCCAAAATACGGAAAAATCCCATTTCCAAAATACCTCTGGTCCCAAGCATTTTGGATAAGGGAGACTCAACCTGTATTGCTTAACTAAAGGGTTATTGTATGAGCCATCTGTTGAGAGAGGCTCAGTTATTGTTCATACTGTTAATTGGGTATAGTTATCACGAGTTGTACGGTGTGATTGGTGTGGCTGGTATGAGTCTTACCCTGGATTCCAAATCCTTTCCTAGTAATGTCAGCTCTTCCTGGTACAGTTTCCCTAACTGAGGTCTGGAGGAGGGGCATAGAGGGAGGAGCCAGTGCACACCAGATATAGTACCTAATCTTTCTTTTAAGAGTGCCCAGTCTCCTGCGGAGCCCGTCTATACCCCATGGTCCTTACGGAGTACCCAGCATCCACTACGGACTACGAGAAATAGAATTACCGGTGAGTAAATTCTTATTTATTCACATAATGCAAAGCAGTATTGCCCACAATTCGCATTATGCCACACAGTGGTGTCCCTGATTTACATTATCCAACAGACTGATGTCCCTGATTCACATTATGCCACACAGTGGCACTCCTTATTCATGCACACAGTAGTGCCCACAATTCACATTATGCCACACAGTAGTGTCCTTCATTCAGTTATACCACACAGTAATGCCTGTCATTTACATTATGCCACAGTAGTGCCCCTCATTCATGTTATGCCACATAGTAGTGCCCCTCATTCACATTGTGCCACAGGTGTTGCCTTTCATTCATGTTATGCCACGGTAGTACCCCTTCATATTATGCCACACAGTAGTCCCCTTGTTTATGTTATGCCAGAGTAGTGTCCCACAATTACATTATGGAAACAGTAGTGTTTAGAGAAACATGAGATCAAAAGAAATAGGAACTTTTGATCACAAAGAAAAGGAATCCCTTTTTGGAGCACTCTTTTGAGACTATAGTGTCAACATATAAATATTAAAACTTAACTTTATCTTATCTTAAAAAAATATTTTAGCACAAAACAAGCATTTAGTGTGCTTGGAAAAAATATACACATCTTTATACATATAGAATACAGATATTTGTATAATTATAATTATCTGTGGTGGTGATGATTGACACATAAAAATCTCATAAATGATATAAAGACGGCTGCACGGTCTGTGAAATACTACAAGTTAAATCAGAATTAATGTTCTACCTCTGGTTGGCACCATTTTTCACACAAAAATAAGGCACACATTAGATGTCAAACAAGATTATTACGCCTCTGGTAGACACAATTTTACATACTAGTGAATCCAGCACTTTTTGAACATCAAACACAGGTATACATTAAGTCAGGGATGGGGAATCTTCGGTCCTCCAGGTATTGTTGAATTACACATACCAGCATGCCTTGCTACAGTTTTGCTATTTGGCAATGCTAAAACTGCTGCAGGGCATGCTGGGATGTGTAGTTAAACAACAGCTGGAGGGCCGAAGGTTCCGCATCCCTGCATTAAATACTCAGCAATTATTAGCAGTCAATGGCAGACAAAGATGGTTATGAAATAATAAACAGTTAATACGTGCAATATTCACAACCATATCTGAATGAGTACAGGGAGCCTGCACTGGAGCCGTAGAATGCGTTTCACCATGTGGGCTTGGTCTCCTGACAGGAGACCAAGCCTATGTGCTGAAACGCGTTCTATGGCTCCAGGTGATACGGTTGTTAGGTCGACACATCTTAGGTCGACCACTGAATGTCGACATGCATTAGGTCGACAGGGGCAATGGGTCAACATGTACTAGGCCGACAGGTCAAAAGGTCGACATGAGTTTTTCACTTTTTTCTTCTTCATTTTTTGGACTTTTTCATACTTTATAGCGAGCCATGTGGGGGGACACGGTGCACTAATTGGGGTTCCCCATCACTTTATGAAAAAAAACGACACCAAAAAAAGTCCAAAAACCCATGTTGACCTTTTGACCTGTCAACTTAGTACATGTCGATCTGATGACCATGTCGACCTATTGCCCCTGTCGACATAATGCATGTCGACATTCAGTGGTCGACCTAATGACTGACGACCTAAGTTGAGTCGACCCAACGATCCATACCTGGCTCCTGTGCAGGCTCCCCACTGCAGGGGGAAATCAGGCAAAATGGCTGACGGTCCACCTCTGTATGCTACCACACACACACACATGTATCTTCCTTCATGGTGCGCGCTCCTAGCCCGGCTGCGAATTCAGCTCCTGCAATGCCTATGGTAACAGGGGCAGTCTAACATCATGTACGGGCAACTTAGCGGCACCACTTTCTCCTACGATTTCCACCAGCGGGTCTGTGATCCCTATCTCACCCCCGTCCACTCACGGAAGACTGGTAGCAGCAGAAGGGATCACGCACTACAACGCCAGGTCTGCACTATGGGGGTAATCCAGAGTTGATCGCAGCAGCAAATTTGTTAACAGTTGGGAAAAACCATGTGCACTGCAGGTGTGGCAGATATAACATTTGCAGAGAGAGTTAGATTTGGGTGGGTTATTTTGATTCTGTGCAGGGTAAATACTGGCTGCTTTATTTTTACACTGCAATCTAGATTTCAGTTTGAACACACCCCATCCAAATTTAACTCTCCCTGCACATGTAATATCTGCCCCCCCCCCCCCCCGCAGTGCACATGGTTTTGCCCAACTGCTAACAAATTTGCTGCTGCGATCAGCTGAATCCCCCTCCCCCTATATTTATACACCCTCACAGCTGTTCACATTGTAACTCATCACCTTTATCCAGGTTACAAATTTTAAATGAGCAACCCCTGTGTCCAGGGGCGTCAGAACGTTTTTAGGTTGGGGGGGGGGGGGGGGGGGGGGCAAGATATAATCTCATTTTGGCGCCCCTGAATTGCTGAATCTGTAAACTTCACCCCCTCATAGTTAATGCCTCATAGTTAATGAAATGTTATCGCCGACTGCACATAGGGGTCTATTTACTAAGCCTTGGATGGAGATAAAGTGGACAGAGATTACGTACCAGTCAATCAGCTCCTGTCATTTTTCAAACCCAGCCTGTGACATGGCAGTTAGGACCTGAGTGACTGGTACTTTATCTCCGTTGACTTTATCTCCATTCAAGGCTTAGTAAATAGACCCCACAGTCACAGTGCAGCATATACGGCAACGCTGAGCGTGGCTACATCCGTATATCCTTATGGGATGGTAATTATATCCCAGCGGACAGGATGCCGGCTGTCAATATACTGACAGCGGCATCCCACCTGCCAGAATGCCAGCAGCGGGGTGAGCGCAAAGAGTCCCCTTGCTGGGCTTGCTGGGCTGGCCATGCTGCGGGCTCAGTGGCTTGCTGCGCTCACCACAGGTTTTATTCACACTGTATGGGTGTCATGGACACCCACAAGTGGGAATAGCCTTGGCGAGCGCTGTCGGCATTCCTGGATCCTGAACGCCGGGATCCCGACAGCCGGGATATTAACTACATCTCATCTCATTACCAACATTAGCCCCCACTAATCAATTAATTGAATATATTAACCCCTTCATTACCTCCCTCACTACAATCAAAATAAGAATTTAATTTTCTTTAAGTCCAATAAAAGCAATAGCTCTTCATCTAAACCCTTTCACCCCCATAATGACTACCCAACCATAATAATAATATTAATAACCTTATATTTTTTATTATTATTATTTATATATCATTTAACCCTCCCTTTCAACATACCTGTGGTGTTTCTATGGTGTTCCTGCTGCAGTCAATGACAGCACTGTGGGAAATCAGATATCCTATGCCGCAGAACAGTGGGGCCTGCCTTCAGTGCCTTGTGAGGACTGAGAAGTTCTTAGACCTGGGGGCGGAGCCTGTCGAAGTCAAAAATATTACATAAAGAGAACATACAAACTACACACATTTAAGTCGCTATACTTGCAAATACGCGCAAGCACAGCCATATATGGTAACACACGCATTTACACGGACATGCCACAGAGATGTATTCGACACTTATTTCATACAGTACATAATTATAATAATATCAAGCGCCAGACATCATGATGATTTAGAATTATATATATTGAAGTAATGTCATGTATGTGTATTATTTGAACGGAACAAGATAGACCGGTCATGTTTACTATTAAAACAACCAGCTTAATGTGTAGATTAATTTGATACTTGTTATGAAGTTATAGGACTTTGCAGCGAATAGTTATGATTACATGTATAAAAGCTAAAATCGCTCTTATTAGAACAATAGATATTCTTAGAGGTAGAGGACAGGGAACTCAGGCCAGCCCTTTGGATGTCTTCAAGGCTGAATCTGATTACCATATACAAAGGAATTGGTGACTCTTCGTGAACCCCTCCCCCAGAAACTAGATGAGACATAAGCTGACCACACAGGAGGTCAGATTTACTTGCTTTTTGGTCTCGGAGGACGATGATGGACTTGCTAGCAGATCAGTTCCTGTATTTATTTACAGAGAGAGGGAGACATAAGCTACATTGGAGGGAATGGTAATTGTATCGCTGGCATGTAACTGAAATTGTATGTAATTGTATGTTCTAACTGTTTACTGTGTGAGTTGTATTCATGTAACTATAGGTATACTGTACTTTAATATATATTGAATCCATTTCCTTTTAACAACAAATATATACATCAATGAGCTTTGGAACTCAGATAATGTGTGGGTGTATTGTTTTCTCTTATGGGATGCAGTGTTGTGCGATGTACAGCGCACATTTATGGGATATGGTAATAAGATGTGCAGGCATTTATAATATATATTAGAGCGGGCATTTTAAATATTTGTGAGAAATCAATTTGGCATTCATAGATGGGGGCTCGTACGGGATATTACGTTCTTAATGATGCACTGTACATTATAAACGCGACGCTGTGGTCGATCAGCTTGTGATGGACGCATCCTAAAGCTGAGAAAATCATCATATCCGTGTGTATTGTTGTGTTATTAGTAAGACGCTGATATGAAATTTCAAGGGACTATGCGTTTCTCATAATATTTAAGATGCTAAAATGTATTTTTATTGTTGCAAAACAAGATTCAAATAAGTCATATTGTGTTTGATTCAGATTGGATTGTTTATCTGTTAAGTAGGTTTAAAAGTATATTTAAAAGTTGCTGCAAAGCTTTGATATAGTTTTTATTTTTAACTCAGGCCTAAAATAACTTCTGATGCTTGAATGATGTATGATTTCTTTGTGACAAAGGAAGCCGCATGGTCTGTCCTCTATTTTGGACTAACCACATGGCCTGTCCACCATTTTGTGTAACCCTCATGGATGTGGTAGGGGGAGGAGCAGCGGCCATTTTGGGAAGGTCATTTTTCTAAATGCTGATTTTCAGTCTGCTCAGAATAATCAGCTTTCCTTGGTCACATCAATCACCATTTGTGAGTTACCAATGCAATTATTTAACCCATGCCATAGTCAATTACAAATAGTTTCAGCTGGGCCTAGTGAAAGTTAATAGTGAGATGAATACTTAGTGTAAGAATTACACACAGATATAAAAAAAGGTGTTTTTTTTTATTTTACCTCTAGGATTCAGTTAACTCTGCTTGCTAGTTTAGAATAGACATTAAAATGTTAATTAACCTGTCCCACTACCCTCTTGAACAGGCATATGAACCTTTGTTGATATGCAAATTAGAGACTTTAAAGGAAATGCATTCATTCAGTAGGTGTGTACTGTGTGGGGGTTCTATGAGAGTCAAGTGATATATATTATATAAATATATATTATATATAATATTATTATAATTATGTGTATATTTATATCAGTGTATGTTCTGCAAGATAGCTATCCAATCTGAATCATATCATTTAAATTATTGATCATTGCTAGATTCATTTAAACCTATGTGAAACCGGAGATATTTTTGTTGCTATATAGTTAAAACTAAAATAAATGTTAAGGAAGTAAGTGTAAGACACACACGCAGCCTGGCCTAGTTGTAAAGGTTTATACAGAAAGAAACTGTGTGTTGTGTTAAGTGAGCGATTATAGTTAATATTGCTCACATTTATAGAATTGTGTGATTTGTGCTATTGCGGACGTACGGTTTTGTACACGTGTCTCGGACAAAGTACGGAACTGCACACGCGGCGTAAGCACGGTCGCGTGTTTACGCAAATTGCGTAATAAATACGGTCGCTAAGTACAAATTACACAATAGTTCGTTTAGTTTAAAGGTGGGACAGTAGCCACGCTACAATAGCACCAAACCACCCGGTTTCTAAAGAAATTTAGTATAAAAACAAAATTTAGTATAAATTATTTTTTTGTTTTTAATTGCCTCTGGGGGGTAAAGCTGCCAACTTGAATGAATCCTAATTTCTCTGACGTCCTAAGTGGATGCTGGGGACTCCGTAAGGACCATGGGGAATAGCGGCTCCGCAGGAGACAGGGCACAAAAGTAAAAGCTTTAGGATCAGGTGGTGTGCACTGGCTCCTCCCCCTATGACCCTCCTCCAAGCCCCAGTTAGATCTTTGTGCCCAGCCGAGAAGGGTGCAATCTAGGTGGCTCTCCTAAAGAGCTGCTTAGAGTAAAAGTTTTGTTAGGTTTTTTATTTTCAGTGAGTCCTGCTGGCAACAGGCTCACTGCATCGAGGGACTTAGGGGAGAAGAAGTGAACTCACCTGCGTGCAGGATGGATTGGCTTCTTAGGCTACTGGACACTAGCTCCAGAGGGACGATCACAGGTACAGCCTGGATGGGTCACCGGAGCCGCGCCGCCGACCCCCTTGCAGATGCTGAAGAGAGAAGAGGTCCAGAAATCGGCGGCTGAAGACTTCCCAGTCTTCTTAAGGTAGCGCACAGCACTGCAGCTGTGCGCCATTGCTCTCAGCACACTTCACACCAACGGTCACTGAGGGTGCAGGGCGCTGGGGGGGGCGCCCTGGGCAGCAATGAAAGTACCTATGCTGGCTAAATATACATCACATATAGCCTCTGGGGCTATATGGATGTATTTAACCCCTGCCAGGTTGTCAGAAAAACGGGAGAAGAAGCCCGCCGAAAAGGGGGCGGGGCCTATTCTCCTCAGCACACAGCGCCATTTTCCCTCACAGAACTGCTGGTGGGAAGGCTCCCAGGCTCTCCCCTGCACTGCACTACAGAAACAGGGTTAAAACAGAGAGGGGGGGCATTTTTGTGGCGATATTATTACATATTAAGATGCTATAAGGGAAAACACTTATACAAGGTTGTCCCTGTAAAATTATAGCGTTTTGGTGTGTGCTGGCAAACTCTCCCTCTGTCTCCCCAAAGGGCTAGTGGGGTCCTGTCCTCTATCAGAGCATTCCCTGTGTGTGTGCTGTGTGTCGGTACGTGTGTGTCGACATGTATGAGGACGATGTTGGTGAGGAGGCGGAGCAATTGCCTGTAATGGTGATGTCACTCTCTAGGGAGTCGACACCGGAATGGATGGCTTATTTAGGGAATTACGTGATAATGTCAACAAGCTGCAAGGTCGGTTGACGACATGAGACGGCCGGCAAACCAATTAGTACCTGTACAGGCGTCTCAAACACCGTCAGGGGCTTTAAAACGCCCATTACCTCAGTCGGTCGACACAGACACGGACACTGACTCCAGTGTCGACGGTGAAGAAACAAACGTATTTTCCATTAGGGCCACACGTTACATGTTAAGGGCAATGAAGGAGGTGTTACATATTTCTGATACTACAAGTACCACAAAAAAGGGTATTATGTGGGGTGTGAAAAAACTACCTGTAGTTTTTCCTGAATCAGATAAATTAAATGAAGTGTGTGATGATGCGTGGGTTTCCCCCGATAGAAAATTAAAGGCGCTCACACGCTTATCAAAACAAGTGGCGTTACCGTCTCCAGATACGGCCGCCCTCAAGGAACCAGCTAATAGGAGGCTGGAAAATATCCTAAAAAGTATATACACACATACTGGTGTTATACTGCGACCAGCGATCGCCTCAGCCTGGATGTGCAGCGCTGGGGTGGCTTGGTCGGATTCCCTGACTGAAAATATTGATACCCTTGACAGGGACAGTATTTTATTGACTATAGAGCATTTAAAGGATGCATTTCTATATATGCGAGATGCACAGAGGGATATTTGCACTCTGGCATCAAGAGTAAGTGCGATGTCCATGTCTGCCAGAAGATGTTTATGGACACGACAGTGGTCAGGTGATGCAGATTCCAAACGGCACATGGAAGTATTGCCGTATAAAGGGGAGGAGTTATTTGGGGTCGGTCCATCGGACCTGGTGGCCACGGCAACAGCTGGAAAATCCACCTTTTTACCCCAAGTCACATCTCAGCAGAAAAAGACACCGTCTTTTCAGCCTCAGTCCTTTCGTTCCCATAAGGGCAAGCGGGCAAAAGGCCAGTCATATCTGCCCAGGGGTAGAGGAACGGAAGAAGACTGCAGCAGGCAGCACCTTCCCAGGAACAGAAGCCCTCCACCGCTTCTGCCAAGTCCTCAGCATGACGCTGGGGCCGTACAAGCAGACTCAGGTGCGGTGGGGGGGGTCATCTCAAGAGTTTCAGCGCGCAGTGGGCTCACTCGCAAGTGGACCCCTGGATCCTACAAGTAGTATCCCAGGGGTACAGATTGGAAATTCGAGACGTCTCTCCCTCGCAGGTTCCTGAAATCTGCTTTACCAACGTCTCCCTCCGACAGGGAGGCAGTATTGGAAACAATTCACAAGCTGTATTCCCAGCAGGTGATAATCAAAGTACCCCTCCTACAACAAGGAAAGGGGTATTATTCCACACTATTTGTGGTACTGAAGCCAGACGGCTCGGTGAGATCTATTCTAAATCTGAAATCTTTGAACACTTACATACAAAGGTTCAAATCAAGATGGAGTCACTCAGAGCAGTGATAGCGAACCAGGAAGAAGGGGACTATATGGTGTCCCTGGACATCAAGGATGCTTACCTCCATGTCCCAAATTGCCCTTCTCACCAAGGGTACCTCAGGTTCGTGGTACAGAACTGTCACTATCAGTTTCAGACGCTGCCGTTTGGATTGTCCACGGCACCCCGGGTCTTTACCAAGGTAATGGCCGAAATGATGATTCTTCTTCAAAGAAAAGGCATCTTAATTATCCCTTACTTGGACGATCTCCTGATAAGGGCAAGGTCCAGAGAACAGTTGGAGGTCGGAGTAGCACTATCTCAAGTAGTTCTACGACAGCACGGGTGGATTCTAAATATTCCAAAATCGCAGCTGATTCCGACGACACGTCTGCTGTTACTAGGGATGATTCTGGACACAGTCCAGAAAAAGGTGTTTCTCCCGGAGGAGAAAGCCTGGGAGTTATCCGAGCTAGTTAGGAACCTCCTAGAACCAGGCCAAGTGTCAGTGCATCAATGCACAAGAGTCCTGGGAAAAATGGTGGCTTCTTACGAAGCGATTCCATTCGGCAGATTTCACGAAATAATTTTTCAGTGGGATCTGCTGGACGAATGGTCCGGATCGCATCTTCAGATGCATCAGCGGATAATCCTGTCTCCAAGGACAAGGGTGTCTCTTCTGTGGTGGCTGCAGAGTGCTCATCTACTAGAGGGCAGCAGATTCGGCATTCAGGACTGGGTCCTGGTGACCACGGATGCCAGCCTGAGAGGCTGGGGAGCAGTCACACAGGGAAGAAATTTCCAAGGAGTGTGGTCAAGTCTGGAGACTTCTCTCCACATAAATATACTGGAGCTAAGGGCAATTTACAATGCTCTGAGCCTAGGAAGACCTCTGCTTCAAAGTCAACCGGTGCTGATCCAGTCGGACAACATCACGGCAGTCGCCCACGTAAACAGACAGGGCGGCACAAGAAGCAGGAGGGCAATGGCAGCAAGGATTCTTCGCTGGGCGAAAAATCATGTGATAACACTGTTAGCGGTGTTCATTCCGGGAGTGGACAACTGGGAAGTAGACTTCCTCAGCAGGCACGACCTCCACCCGGGAGAGTGGGGACTTCATCTGGAAGTCTTCCACATGATTGTGAACCGTTGGGAAAGACCAAAGGTGGACATGATAGCGTCCCGTCTGAACAAATAACTGGACAGGTATTGCGCCCGGTCAAGAGACCCTCAGGCAATAGCTGGGACGCTCTGGTAACACCGTGGGTGTACCAGTCGGTGTATGTGTTCCCTCCTCTGCCTCTCATACCCAAGGTACTGAGAATTATAAGAAGGAGAGGAGTAAGAACTATACTCGTGGCTCCGGATTGGCCAAGAAGAACTTGGTACCCGGAACTTCAAGAGATACTAAGAAGGGACTTGCTTCAGCAAGGATCATGTCTGTTCCAAGACTTACCGCGGCTGCGTTTGACGGCATGGCGGTTGAACGCCGGATCCTAAGGGAAAAAGGCATTCCGGAAGAGGTCATCCCTACCCTGGTCAGAGCCAGGAAGGAGGTGACCGCACAACATTATCACCGCATTTGGCGAAAATATGTTGCATGGTGTGAGGCCAGGAAGGCCCCCACGGAGGAATTTCAACTCGGTCGATTCCTACATTTCCTGCAAACAGGAGTGTCTATGTGCCTCAAATTGGGGTCCATTAAGGTTCAAATTTCGGCCCTGTCGATTTTCTTCCAGAAAGAATTGGCTTCAGTTCCTGAAGTCCAGAAGTTTGTCAAGGGAGTACTGCATATACAACCCCCTTTTGTGCCTCCAGTGGCACTGTGGGATCTCAACGTAGTTCTGGGATTCCTCAAATCACATTGGTTTAAACCGCTCAAATCTGTGGATTTGAAATATCTCACATGGAAAGTGACCATGCTGTTGGCCCTGGCCTCGGCCAGGCGAGTGTCAGAATTGGCGGCTTTGTCTCACAAAAGCCCATATCCGATTGTCCATTCGGACAGGGCAGAGCTGCGGACTCGTCCCCAGTTTCTCCCTAAGGTGGTGTCAGCGTTTCACCTGAACCAGCTTATTGTGGTACCTGCGGATACTAGGGACTTGGAGGACTCCAAGTTGCTAGATGTTGTCAGGGCCCTGAAAATATATGTTTCCAGGACGGCTGGAGTCAGGAAAACTGACTTGCTGTTATCCTGTATGCACCCAACAAACGGGGTGCTCTTGCTTCTAAGCAGACGATTGCTAGTTGGATGTGTAGTACAATTCAGCTTGCACATTCTGTGGCAGGCCTGCCACAGCCAAAATATGTAAATGCCCATTCCACAAGGAAGGTGGGCTCATCTTGGGCGGCTGCCCGAGGGGTCTCGGCTTTACAACTTTGCCGAGCTGCTACTTGGTCAGGGGCAAACACGTTTGCAAAATTCTACAAATTTGATACCCTGGCTGAGGAGGACCTGGAGTTCTCTCATACGGTGCTGCAGAGTCATCCGCACTCTCCCGCCCGTTTGGGAGCTTTGGTATAATCCCCATGGTCCTTACGGAGTCCCCAGCATCCACTTAGGACGTCAGAGAAAATAAGAATTTACTTACCGATAATTCTATTTCTCGTAGTCCGTAGTGGATGCTGGGCGCCCATCCCAAGTGCGGATTGTCTGCAATACTCGTACATAGTTATTGTTACAAAAATCGGGTTATTATTGTTGTGAGCCATCTTTTCAGAGGCTCCGCTGTTATCATGCTGTTAACTGGGTTCAGATCACAGGTTGTACAGTGTGATTGGTGTGGCTGGTATGAGTCTTACCCGGGATTCAAAATCCTTCCTTATTGTGTACGCTCGTCCGGGCACAGTATCCTAACTGAGGCTTGGAGGAGGGTCATAGGGGGAGGAGCCAGTGCACACCACCTGATCCTAAAGCTTTTACTTTTGTGCCCTGTCTCCTGCGGAGCCGCTATTCCCCATGGTCCTTACGGAGTCCCCAGCATCCACTACGGACTACGAGAAATAGAATTATCGGTAAGTAAATTCTTATTTTTCTGTACAGAAAAATAAAGTGTATTTGAATGAGCGAATGCAGGAGTGAGTGGATACTGAACCCAAGAACTGAAGTGGTCTAGGTGGTCTAAGCTAGGTGATCTAGGTGGACACACTGGGTTAGTAGAGGCATGGTGGCGTAGGGTTCGCAACCCTGCGTTATTAACTAGGTGGTCTTAGTGGACTGAGTGGTATCCCATACAACTTTTAGTGGTCTGAAGTGGTCTAGGCTAGGTGGTCTACAGCAATCGTAGGGCATATAGATAACTAGTATCTATAGGCTGTGCTATTGCATCACATGTCTGTTTGTTCTGCACAGCGCAACGTGATATTATTGTGTCATATGAGCTGTGGAAGAGCATACGCAGACGTGATTGTATAGACAAAGGGGTTTTTCTTTGATAACTTCGGGAAATCTCCCTGGTGGGCTTCACTGGAAAGGGTGAAGGATAGTTATCTAATTTCTCTGTTTTTCACCCTACAAACAATTCCAGTTGAAAGATACCGAAAAGGAAATTTTCACTGCCTCTCTCAGGAAAATATTCCAAACAGAACTTCCACCGAAATAAATTACGGTGTAAGGTCTGATAGGAGCCCTAAGTTGGGTACATTGCGATCCGCTACCAACAGTGTATCGTTGTACTGGCCAGCGTGGGCGAGAGCGAGTGGAAGGCACTCGGGTTTACTTCCACCGTCTACTTATATTGAGTATTTTGGTGTTTGTGGGAATCTTTTAAAATTATTGGAAGAGACCCACAAATATGGGAACCAGTTGCTCAAGTAAGAGACGTTTAGACAGGGTTCAGGTAGAATTGTGGCCAAAAGGCTCAGCAAGGTTTATCATGTGTGAAAAATATGGTTCACACACAGAAGTTTTATGCAATGAGTGGGTATGTATGACTAACAATGATAGGGTACCATTCCCTAGGGTGGGCAGCTTTGAACCAGAGGTATTACAGAACTTAAAGTTAAGGATATGTTTGATAAAATCCAAGAAACAAAGGGTCAGACATACAAATTGTTTAAACCTGTGACAGCAAGAGGGGTTGGCGAGTTTGATCCTAAGGTATTGCAGGTGGTATGTTTAACCAAAGTCATATAAGACAAGAATGAAAATATAAGAACTGTTTGAACTTGTAGCAACAATAAATAAGTAGAAAAAAAAGAGAGAATACAAGTACACCGCCTTATGTAGATGTGGAAGCAGTTACGGCCAGCATACAAACTATAGAAAATAATAAAAATATGAAAAATATGACTGTAACCTATATATGTACTAATGAATGTTGAAGTTTTATTTAGGAGGAGAAGGTGACCTGATCGTTTTCAGCCATTTCTCATGCACCCAGAGGAGTATCCAACCGGTAAAAGAAGAGCAGTAGCCTGTGGGGGAAGTGGTTGAGACCAGTGGAACAGGTAAGTATGGTATCATTCGTGTACATATATAGTAAAACCCAAAAATAAAACAAAAAAATCAAGAAAGTAACGTCAGAAATGGAGAAAAACCTGTCCGCACATTAGTATTTGCCAGTAGGAAAGCGGACAGAGACAAGGTAACCCCAGGGTATTTCTTTCAGTTACCATATAAGAAGTATGCATTCCTAGTAATGCCCCTAGTAAAGATGAGCTTAGAAATGTTTGTTGAACCATGTACAGACCCTTAGTATGGGATGAGAGGGATTGAATGAAATACTTTGCATGACCTAGAAGCTTGTTAAACTTTTTTTTTTTTGTTTTGTCTCTTGCAGAAATAGAAAACTCTCCATCTGGATAAGACCACTAGTACACACTAATTCGGCAAATGGGAGGTGGCTGTCTCTGTGCAAATGGACGGGCTCAATAAGGCATTGAGTGTCAGGGTGCAGACTTCTTTGCAAAATTGGAAAGGTCACAGTAGCTAATCTTAGATAGTGTGCTATTGAACATCACAAGAATAGTGTTAGGCGCAGTGAACAACAGGTGGAGAGGTTGAGGACGGTAAGTATACTGGCACATACAGGAAAGACCCATCAGTCCAAACCCCAGATCCCAAATGGTCAATAATATGTTACACTTGTAGGAAGGAAGGGCATTTTGCCTAAGATTGTAGGAGTAGTAGGACACATAGTCAATATAGATCCCCTAGACAGAAAACACAAGCCACATTATTAAACACATAGACGGGACCAAGGGACATATAGTAAGGAGTCACGAGCCATATAGAAAACACAGGGAAGAACAGAATAAATGCAACTTACTAATGTTACATTTCGCTGTTCTAGATGCATGTCCATCACAGGTAGAGGAAATTAACTCACAGATACCGGGTTCCCTATGAATTTAGGATGGACAGGACACTGGATTGATGGCTGGGATAATCCCAGTAGAGATAAGACACACAGAAATGTTTTTTTTTTTTAGGGGAGTAGACCAAGTAGAGAATCACTTCCCCGTAGTGCCCAATCCAGTTGTCAAATTTTTATAAAATCTTCTTCACCTCTACAAAACTCATCTGTCACCAACCTCTATTCTGTTTCTCTACAGTTTCCTCTTCATCTTTTGCGTTCAGACAGGGTGGTACAATACATGGACCAAAGTACAGTTCAAAATCCATATGCCTAGGTCCTTCAGAGTTCTGCTTAAACCCAGTATATCTCAACAGCACGATGACACCAGTATTACTGCAGTGTGCCTTGTCGTGCACAAAGGGTGGAGAATGGGAATACTGGTGAAGGGAAATTTTGTATAGACACTGATATGCCTGTTGGTGAATGGCAAACCTGACATTTTCTTTTTCCATTTTCTTCTTCCTTCTCTCCTCTAGAGATGTTTCTTTTTTCTTTTTTTTTTCTTTTTGAGTTATACTCATGGTACTCTACATTGCAAACACACGATAGTTAAATTAAGATACAAAAAATTGAGGGCGTGGCCTAGCTGCAGACCTGTGCAGACGTGTTTCACAGGAGCTCCTGCCTTACGTCCACATATACCGTTAATAAACGACACTCTGCTGCTCCCTGGTAATCTTAGGGACCCCCCTTCATCAGCTGGGGTCTTCCTGTGTAGGGCAGAGAGGTCCGCGGAGCCGGCGGGTGTCCCCTGCACCCGTGCGGGTTGCGGCCTTCTGACCCAGGAGAAGCCGGGACCTCGATTTTACTGCTGCCCCGGAGGAGGAGGCCTGGTGTAGCTGGAATTGGCCGCGGAGGGTGCCCCCCCCCCCACATCGGGATTCTGCTATCCTGCCCGACGCCTCTCCGTGTATTGCTCTGTGGAGAGGTGAGTGCTGCCCGCAGCCCCCTTACCTCGGACGGAGACCCGCCGGTCACCCGGTCGCGCTGAGGAGAGCCGAAGGCGAGCGGACCCTGCCGCTCTCTCCCGCCGTGGTTGCTCTTCCCACTCACCAGCGCCCGGACTGGGGGACCCCGGCCTGCGCACAGTACCCGCCGCTGCACCCGCTCCCGTTCCTGGCTGCTCAGCTGGGGGCCTCCGAGGACCTAGACGGCCGGCGGTTTTAGTGGAGATCTGACGGCGCCATCTTACTTATTGGCATTGCGCCCACACCTGAACCCCTTGCAGCGTGTACTGCGGAGGCGGCTCGGATCTCCTTCTGCCGCTACTTGGGGGGAAATTATTGGTGCCTCTATCCCCCGGGCACTCTGTGGGGCCGCTCCAGCTGCTCTTATAAAATAGATTGAAAGTAGGGGGCGTGGCTTAGTGGTGGAACAGCTCAGTGCATAAGGAGAATCCAGCCCTTTGATCCTACAACTGATTCCACATTCACTATTAGGTCCACTGGGCCCTCCCTGTTGTGTATTGGATGACATCTACCCACAGGAGCTGGGCACCCTGCTGTGCCTATAAGATGTAGGCACCTTCCCAATGTGTCTCCCCCGAAACCCCCTGCAATCATTTTAGCTGACACAATCACGCACGTGGCGAAGAGGATATCCGCCGTTCTGGGCCTTAGACGAAAACCTCCTCTCTACTGGGGTTCTTCTATCTTCTCACGGTGATACAAGATGGCTCCAAAAAAGAATAAAGCCTCCAAGTCAATTTCCCAAGTTGCCTTTTTCAAGCCCTCTCCTTATCGTAATAAATCTCAAGGGACTGGGGCTTCTGCCACCGGATCGGATCCCCCACCTACGACTTCCTCACCTCTGATGACCTTACCCCCATCTCAGGATTCCCCCTCCTCTCCACGCCTGGAGGACAGTGAAGTCTTAACGGTGGGCGCCATGAAGCTTTTGTTACACCAGTTTAAAGATGAGGTGGCGTCAGAATTCCGTACTATGCTGCAATCCTGTCAGCGCTCCGTTGAGGACCTGGGCGAGAGGACCGGACATTTGGAAACAAAGATGGGTGAGGTGGTGAGCTCTCACAATACCCTTATCGACTCTCATGACGCTCTTGAGGGGGAAGTGGCGGCTTTGCGGGATAAAGTAGCAGACTTGGAGGACCGCTCACGCAGAAATAATCTCAAGCTAAGAGGGGTTCCTGAATCCGTATCTAATAGCAGCCTACATGACTATACAATCAAAATATTCAAGAAGCTGCTACCCCTAGCTACATCTGCGGACTTGTTATTGGACCGTATTCATAGAGTTCCGAAGGCCCGCAGCGCTCCTGAAGGTGCGTCGAGGGATGTCCTAATGAGGGTCCATTTTTTCCACATTAAGGAATCCCTGCTTAAAGCGGCTAGACCTTCCTCTGACACAGTGAAAGCTTTGGGCCAGCTTCAACTTTTTGGAGACCTATCACAACACACCCTAATCAGGAGGCGCTCCTTTCAGCCCGTCACCGCGGCCCTTCGGAAAGCTGGAGTCATCTATAGATGGGGTTTCCCCACACGTCTATTGATTTCTAGAGAAGGTTCAACTATTGTGGTGTCTTCGGTCGAGGACGGTATGAGACTTCTTCATAAATGGAATATCGCTGGAGATCAGGGAGCCGGCTCTCCTGACCGCCGACTTCAGCCGGACTGGTCGACGGTTGGGAAGTAGGCCCTTCCCACTGCGGTACTTTCCCTGCTAAGAATGGCCATTATAGGACCTGCAGTGTTCTATAAGATAGTACTAGTTTTAGTGTTAATTATAAGTCAATTGCCTTATTACTTCATGTTTCATACTTTTGATCTCATCGTAAGACGGGGCTTTTTTCTTTAACGATGGTTGTTGTGTCACAGGGTTCTGGTCTGGTTTGTACGCCCCTCTTCGGGCCATCTTGTTACTGTAATTATGGTATTACTCTTTGCCGGTTCCGGGCCCCTGTGACTCATTACAAATTAGCCTATCATTCCATTCTTACCACATTCCTTTGATATGCCATGTGCGATTGTTTGTTTATAATGTTTAAAAAAAATTTTTTTTTGTTATTTGATTGCGGGGAGGATGGCCACTAACCTCCCAACCTTGCTAGGTGAGGCGCTGTATGTTTTGGCGTCTTACTATTACTTCGTTTCTACACGGAGTCGGTTTTCTTTGTTCTGTGTATTGTATTTCTCTCCTCTATCTTTCTATCCTCCCCTGTGTGTCTCCCTTTGTGTCTCGTTCCCCCCATGCTTTTTTTTTTCTTTCACCCTGTGGTCAGGATACGGTACTTCTTTAATGGTATGTACTGGTTTCAGCGGATGCTCCTCCTCCTGGTTAGGTTATCATGGTTAATTTGGTATCATTGAATGTAAAGGGGCTGAATTCCCCACAGAAGCGTAGAATGGCCCTATCTTCTTTCTACAAACTGAAGGCGAATGTGGTCGCTATCCAGGAAACTCATTTTAGGAGGTTAGATCCCCCTAGACTCTGCGATAATCATTTCCCTACCTGCTACATGGCTAATGGTCCCGTAAAAAAGGCCGGAGTGGCTATACTAATCTCGCGTGACTGCCCATTCTCTCTCGAATTCCAACTCGTAGACCCCGAAGGCAGGTATTTAATATTAATCGGACAGCTCGAGGACACCACCGTTACTTTAGCATCTTGCTACGCACCTAACTCTGGTCAACTCTCCTTTTGTAGGAAACTATTCTCCCTGATACAGAAGCACGCTAAAGGTGCCGTCATGCTATTGGGGGACTTCAACTTAGTTGTAGACCCTTCTGTTGATAGATCTCTCCCCACGAGAAGCCCCTTAGCTAAACCCAGAACCTCCCCTGTTTATACCCTTGGGCTTCGCCAATTGCTAGGAGAGTACGATCTCTACGATGCGTGGAGAACTAAACATCCTAGAAGTAGGGATTACTCCTTTTATTCACATGTCCACTCCTCATATTCTAGAATTGATCTAGTTTTGACTGACAGAATGTCACTACCAGCCATCACGAAAATTGATATATTACCAATGACATGGTCTGACCATTCTCCACTGAAGGTGGTGTGGAGACTTGGGGACCGTAAAGTCGCACCGAGCCCCTGGAGACTAGGAAATTTCCTGTTATGCCATCAGGAGGCTTCACTTGCCATGCAGCAAACCTTAAAGTTATATCTAGAAACTAACAAACCCGAGGAGACTTCGGTCTTTAATAATTGGTGCTCTTGTAAGGCTGTAATGCGGGGGGCTGCCATTCATGCCGCTTCACGATTAAAACGTTCTCAAAATGCTGAGCGTCTTTTGGCTGAAAGCAAAGTTGCAAAACTAGAATTAGTTCATAAAGCTGACCCGCAGAATAGAACTGCCTTTAAGCTTTTGCTTGCCGCAAGGGAAAGGGTGAACGTTTTTTCTCTTCGGGAAGTACAACGCAATCTTGCCCGATTAAATCAGAGATTTTATGTATTTGGAAATAAAGCAGGGCGTCTCTTGGCACGGAAACTGCGAGGTCAGCGAGCTAAGGCCAGACTTCACTTTATCTATTCCCCTACGGGCTCTAGAGTCTCTGACCCTTATAGTATAGCAGACACCTTTGCAGAGTATTACTCCCGACTTTACAACCTACAGGCAGATACTAATACTCCCCAACCCATTGAAGCTGAAATTCAGTCCTTTTTAAAAGACCTGTCCCTTCCGACACTGAACTCCGAGGCCTGCCTGTCCCTCAGCTCTCCCTGGACTATTCCCGAACTTGAGACAGCTATTGACGACCTTCCTCGTGATAAAGCGCCAGGGCCAGATGGATTTCCGTCTAATTTCTACAAAACTTATAAAGCAGATTTGGCACCAGTGTTATTAGCAGTCTTCAACGAGGCGTCGGACTCTGGGAGGTTCCCGAAGGAGATGCTTGAAGCACGGATAGTTGCTATCCCTAAGCCGGGTAAAACTCCCACGTCCGTTCAAAACTACCGGCCGATAGCTCTGTTGAACACAGACGTGCTAAGATTATCGCTAACCGACTTTGCCCTCTATTACCCTCCCTTATAGCTGCTGATCAGGTTGGCTTTGTCCCGGGCAGGCAGGCCCTGGACAACACTCGGAGAGTTTACAATGTCATGGAATATTGTGATGCTAATAGAACGCCCCTTCTCGTCCTATCGTTGGACGCTGAGAAGGCATTTGATAGGCTACACTGGGGATACCTGAGATCTGTCCTGGGTAAGTTTGGCTTCCAGGGAAGGTTTCTGGATTCCATTTTGGCTTTATATTCTGCCCCCTCTGCTAAGGTGTATGTAAATGGGTGTCTATCCAGGGGCTTTGATATTTTCAACGGCACCAGACAGGGGTGCCCATTGTCCCCCCTTATTTTTGCCCTGGCTATTGAACCCCTGGCCGAGACTATTAGGTCTGATGTAGAGGTCTCGGGACCCGAGATAGGAGGATTGAGCCATAAGGTCAACCTCTTCGCAGATGATATTCTACTCTGTTTGACCAACCCTGGATCCTCCCTTATCGGTCTCCACGCCATATTAGATGGGTACTCTAAAATATCATACTACAAACTGAATACATCCAAAACGGAGGCACTACCGCTCCACATCCCACCGCATATCCTGGCTTTGCTTAAGGATAAATACAGGTATGCTTGGCAAGCGAAAACTATTAAATATTTAGGTATACATCTATCGCTTGACAGAGATCTGTATGAATGTAAGTACTCACCTCTGTTTGGTGCCTTTGAAAAATTGATTAAAGAATGGTCCTTACATGAAATCTCTTAGCTATGGCGTATTTCTGCAACTAAGATGGTACTGCTTCCTAAACTCCTTTACCTATTTCGAGCCATTCCCCGCAGCTTCCCTAAACCGCTTAGCGTTAGGGCTAATAAGATTCTATCACACTTCATTTGGAAGGGATCTAGACCGCGTATCTCTAGGCTGGTTCTGTCATTGCCCAAGGGCCTTGGCGGGGTTGACCACCCCAACTTAGATACATACCACTCCGCCTGCCTCCTCAGTCAGGCCCGCGACTGGTATGCCACCCATTCCTCCAAACCGTGGGTAGTCATTGAGAAATCCTTTTTAGGGTCGATTGACATTACAGATCTATTTCTACTGCCGATAAACAACGTTCCGAAATGGACTGGCCCTGGGGACGCGATTAGATGTACCTTGAAGTCATGGCACTCAGTGGCTATATCTGACCCATCTATTGCATTACCGGCAGCGGGTCTTTCTATTAGAACCGTTGCTTGTACTATCCCTGATCTTGTATTAGATGCCTGGATTGACGCTGGAGTTGTGAGATTGAAGGATCTTTTCTTGAATGATGGTTTGATTCCCTTCTCTCAGCTTCAGACTCAGTTTGGGATATCAAAGCATGATTTTTTCAAATACTTACAACTACGCCATTGGCTTCAGACTTATGTTGACAGGGCTGGTGGCCCCTTTCCCCTTCCTCTACCTGCTAATATGCTCTCTAGACTGTCTACCGCAGGTCATAGGGGTGGGGTGTCCAGATGGTATCAATATATTGTTCTTCTGAATAAAACTGGTAAACTCCCTGCGCAGACTAGGTGGGAGAGGGATCTTTCTATCGTACTTCAAGAAGAAGAGTGGGATACAATTTCCTCACAGTGCTTTAAGATCTCTAAATGTTTGCAGCACTCAGAAATGTTCTATAAACTTTGCAATAGGACGTACTTCACTCCGCAGAGGCTTCACCGTATATGGCCCTCGACCTCCGGGTTCTGTTGGCGAAAGTGTGGAGATGTCGGTACCATCCTACATATTTTCTGGGATTGCCCAGTTTTGAGGCCTCTGTGGACGGAGGTGTTCTCTCTTTTGGGGGAAGTGGTGGGAACGACTGTGCCACTAGATCCACTGCTTGCCTTATTCCACTATTCTCCTCTCGCTCTTCTCAGCTGCGACAATTATATTGTAGGTCACATTCTAATATCAACTAAGGCGGCGATAGGCCAACTGTGGAAATCACAGTCCATACCACACATCCAGACGGTTATTAATAATACCCATAAGCACTTTCTTTTTGAAACAGCGGGATGTGTGTACTCTGCCTCTCCTTCTTCTGTCTATATGAGATGGTTTAAATGGAGCGAATACCGGGAGAGACAGGGTCACTCCGTAATTTTTAGTGATCCCATTGATATGGCAACTCTAAATTCTCCACAATCTGATAACACCCATTCGTAATAGATGCCCCCTATCTCTCTATTTATCTACATATATCTATGCTACAATATTTGAGTAAGGTATCTCCCTGACATATATGTTTTTTTTTTTTCTTTCCTCCCCTCGTGTGTCGCTGTCTTATGTCTTTCTCTCTTTTCCTCTATACTGAGCTCTCCATCCTATTACTTATATGGTTATAGTTATGATTGATAGTTAAAAGGAACTATGTACACTATTAGTGTACCGAGACTTTGAATTCAGACTTGTTGTCTATGATCGGGTTTTATATGTTAGCTCAATGTAGCACTCTCTATATGATGTATATTCGTGTACATTTATCTGTTTTTTCCCCTCTATATTTGGAAACTAATAATAAAAATCATTTTTGAAAAAAAAGATACAAAAATTTGTGTTCCCTGCAGGAAGAGGCAGTCTGGAGGACAAAGGGGTATGGCCAGGAGTCCTCAGGACTGTGGGCAGGTGGACATGGTAAACCAGTAGCCCCCAGAGCATACTTTCCAAGTCTAGCTGAGGTGGCACACGGTCTGACTCATCTAGGCAAAGAGGGTAGGTACAGGCTGATGAGAGCCTACTGGTGTGCGCCAGGATTCTTTTCTCATGCAGGTAAGAGAGCAATGACCTGTCTTACTTGCTTGAGGAAGAATATTGGTAAAGCAATACCAACAGAGCCATCCCATATCCCTCCTGCAGATGGATCTTTTCAGGAAATACAAATCGGAATTAGGAATTATTGTTATGTATTGGTGTGCACTGATGTTTTCTCAAACTGGGTAGAGGCATTTCCTGCCGCCACGAATACTGCTGTGTTTACCGCAAAGAAAAATTGCGCAGAAATTTGTGTGTAGATAATGGTACCCCTAAAGGTTTAGCAAAGCTTGAAATTGTACTATTGTGATCATAGATACTGCCACTAGTATTATGTAGCTTCGGAACCACTCCCAGATCTTCACTCGACGAATCACCCTCTTCGAAATTTGTTTTTGTTTTGGTATTTGTGTCTTTTTGGGTTGTTTTTGGAAGACAACCTCATATCATGATTGATCCGCACAATGATCACAAATACACCAATGAAGTGACAGTACAGTACCTTGTTGAGATGAGCCACCATTTGAGAACTTGACAAAAGAACTTGAAGCTGTTGATTGCTGGTATGCCAAATGCTAACTGTATTGATTATGAACCAAGAGACTGTGTGATTGCCCTTACGCTCAGGTTGCCTAATAGACAGGTGGGAAGGACCATACCAAGATTTGTTGACAGCACTAAAGGTCGCCGAAAGAGAGATTTGGGTCCACTCGTCCCACTGCAAGAAGGTTGCTGACCCGGAGAGAACTCGTGATAAAGTAGTTTATTGCTCACATTCATCGACTTTGTGTAGTTTGGTAACTGTGTGTTCCAAGTGAACTGTGTTTTCAAAAAACAAGGCTAAGAGATCGCAAAAGTATCACCAGAGACTCTGTTCCGTGAAGACTGAGAGGCGGCACTGTTGAACACTACTTGAGCGGACTGCAGAAAGACCAGTCATTGTAATTGATTTGTTATGAACAAGAGTTGTTTTGTTCTATTTCTCTTTTCTCTCTTTCCCTCTGACAAACATTTTCTTTCAGGATATTCTATTTTTGCTAGGTTTTTTCATGAGTCGAGTGTGGGACTGGAACTGGTTCTGTAGGAAGGAGTGATTTCCTTATAGGATCCCAGGATTAGCCGATCAGTTTGTTAAAGTCAGAGAAAAATCAAAGTTCTAGTAGTTATGGAGTTCAGAGGTAATCAGGAACAATGGCTATTTACACATTGCAGATAAAGAGCTCATTAATATATGTGGAAGAAAGGTTTATGAGTGGCTCTCCCCGAACTCCGAAGGTTTATGTTATTTAGGAAGGACACTACTAATAACCCTTGTTCAATGACTAAACAGACCTAGCATACGTTCCAGAAATGGAAACAATGTTCAGAAAATGATAGGAATATGTAGATCATGAAAATTTATATGCCACTGTCACGATTTGTTTGTGTCTTCTTCACCTACCCAGCAGAACCTCAATTGAATCCAAACATCAGTGTACAAAGACGTAGGTACATGTATGTGTGAAATATTCGTCGCAAATCAGACATTATAGGCCAAAGCACTGTCCCAGCATACTCTATAGGTTGAATGTTGTCCTACACCCAACCAGTGGTCCCGTGACCGCTGAGTGCATATAGAGGATGTCTCGTCCTCCTCCCTGTCTTCCCCAAATATAGTCAAGTGTCTGATTTGTGAAATGCATACATACTTGTGTCTAGGTCACCGATTATGGTATGAAATATTTTTTTCTTAGGTTAATAATTGATGGCAGTTATTGTTTACTGCCAAAGGGTGGACTGTCGAAGTAAAAAATATTGCATAAAGAGAACATACAAACTACACACATTTAAGTCGCTATACTTGCAAATACGCGCAGCAAGCACAGCCATATATGGTAACACACGCATTTACACGGACATGCCACAGAGATGGATTCGACACTTATTTCATACAATACATAATTATAATAATATCAAGCGCCAGACATCATGATGATTTAGAATTATATATATTGAAGTAATGTCATGTATGTGTATTATTTGAACGGAACAAGATAGACCGGTCATGTTTACTATTAAAACAACCAGCTTAATGTGTAGATTAATTTGATACTTGTTATGAAGTTATAGGACATTGCAGCGAATAGTTATGATTACATGTATAAAAGCTAAAATCGCTCTTATTAGAACAATAGATATTCTTAGAGGTAGAGGACAGGGAACTCAGGCCAGCCCTTTGGATGTCTTCAAGGCTGAATCTGATTACCATATACAAAGGAATTGGTGACTCATCGTGAACCCCTCCCCTAGAAACTAGATGAGACATAAGCTGACCACACAGGAAGTCAGATTTACTTGCTTTTTGGTCTCAGAGGACGATGATGGACTTGCTAGCAGATCAGTTCCTGTATTTATTTACAGAGAGAGGGAGACATAAGCTACATTGGAGGGAATGGTAATTGTATCGCTGGCATGTAACTGAAATTGTATGTAATTGTATGTTCTAACTGTTTACTGTGTGAGTTGTATTCATGTAACTATAGGTATACTGTACTTTGTAATATATATTGAATCCATATCCTTTTAACAACAAATATATACATCAATGAGCTTTGGAACTCAGATAATGTGTGGGTGTATTGTTTTCTCTTATAGGATGCAGTGTTGTGCGATGTACAGCGCACATTTATGGGATATGGTAATAAGATGTGCAGGCATTTACAATATATATTAGAGCGGGCATTTTAAATATTTGTGAGAAATCAATTTGGCATTCATAAGCCACAGAGGAAGGGACGGCATTACCAGGATAGGAGAAGAAGGAGGCACAATAGAAAAGAGTCCGGGAGGTCCAGGGATGGAGGCGCTGCGGTTGGCGGAGGAGCAGTGATGCAAGTAGAAAAAAAATCTTTGTGGTAATGTGTGCGTGTGCCGGAAAATGGGTGTGGCCACTTGGGGCGTGGCCAATTAAAATGGGGGCGTGATACACATATGCCCCCAATAGTGCCAGATACACATATGCCCCCAATAGTGCCACATACACATATGCCCCCACAGTGCCAGATACACATATGCCTCATTGGTGCCAGATATGCCCCCACAGTGCCAAATACACATGCCCCCACAGTGCCAGATATGCACCCACATTGCCAGATATGCCCCCATGTTGCCAAATACACATGCCCCCACAGTACCAGATATGCCCCCAGCAGTGCAACTCACCAACAGCAACTTGTTGCTGCTGTCTGGGGCCGGCTGTGCAGTGTGAATGTCGGAGAGAGGAAAGCGCAGCACACAAATCTGCCCCTCTCCTGCCCACTCAGTCTGGTCTCCTCTCCTCCTGCGGCGGCGTCCTGTATCTTAGATCTGGTGCCGGTCCGTGAGCCAATCAGAGCTCAATGTCCGTGGCGGCGGCTCCTCATTGTCGCTCTGATTGGCTCGCGAACTGGCGCCAGATCTAAGATACAGAACGCCGACGCTGCTGCAGGAGGAGGAGAGACCGCTGGTCAACGGAGTCCGGGCTGACTGGGCAGGCAGGAGAGGGGCAGGAGAGGAGAGGCGTATGCTGCGCTCTCCTCTTTCCGACATGGTGTCTGCAAGATGGCGGTACTACGTACCGTCTGGGAATTTCTTACCGGTACACCATACCACCACACTTGCAGTACTGTGGAGGAGGAGCTTGGGACTGGCGCATAGCAGCAGTACGTTGCTTTAAAGGTGAGGCTGCAGGGGCAAACGCAGGATTATGGGGGGCTTCCATATAAATGGGATTCAGACACACACATATATTTTACACATCATACACTGTTGCATGGAGGTGAGCATGTTAAGTAAAGTATACTGTGTAGCAGCACTTCCCATTTGCCCTTACAGTACAGTTATCTAAGGTGAGCTAAGCACAGCAGGCACCCTCACCTTGTGTCCATAGCCGTGCTGAGGAGAGGAGTGCAGCACTGTAAGGAGCTACTGTATGCGCTGCAGCAGCTTCCCTGAAACCTGACCCCCGTGGCTATCCCCTGCCGCGACCCCTGACTGAAGGCCCAAGGGAAGCGCAGCAGCATTGATCGGGACAGCGTTTCTGTCTGAGACATACATGCAGAGCCGCATTTTCACTTCATAAGGCCCTAGGCAAGTTGCTGGTCTGTGGCCCCCAACCCATCCCAAAAAAATAAAATAAAATCTACATAAACTACAAATGAAGGCAAAAATTACAAAAGAAATATACGCTGGTGACTGGGAGGGTATACAGATGTGTCCCTATAGATCTTTGCTGTGGGTCTTGCTAACGTGGCATTGCAGCGATGCATACGTAGCGCAGTCTCCTGCAGCTTTCCTTAGTTCTGCTAGTGTTTGCGGGAGTGTGTGTATGCATGCACCCTCGAACGCCGCCTGGTAAAACTACCTGTAACTATGGGCCCATGCCCACTAGCTTCCGCCGGCTCGCTCTCCCTGATTATGGCAGCGGGAGCATCACTCTCCGCGATGCCTGCGGCCACACACAGTCTTTCTCTACAGTAAGCAGTAGGAGTATATACATTGGTGACTGGGTAGGGAAAGTGGGACATGGGAAAGGTACACACTGGTGATAGGGTGGGGGAAGGAAGCCAAGGAGACATACACACTGGTGACTGGGGGAGGGGGACATTGAGACGTACACACTGGTGACTGGGGGAGGGGGACATTGAGACGTACACACTGGTGACTGGGGGAGGGGGACATTGAGACGTACACACTGGTGACTGGGGGAGGGGGACATGGAGACGTACACACTGGTGACTGGGGGAGGGGGACATGGAGACGTACACACTGGTGACTGGGGGAGGGGGACATGGAGACGTACACACTGGTGACTGGGGGAGGGGGACATGGAGACGTACACACTGGTGACTGGGGGAGGGGGACATGGAGACGTACACACTGGGGGAGGGGGACATGGAGACGTGCACACTGGTGACTGGGGGAGGGGGACATGGAGACGTACACACTGGTGACTGGGGGAGGGGGACATGGAGACGTACACACTGGGGGAGGGGGACATGGAGATGTACACACTGGGGAGGGGGACATGGAGACGTACACACAGGTGACTGGGGGAGGGGGACATGGAGACGTACACACTGGGGGATGGGGACATGGAGACATACACTCTGGTGACTGGGGGAGGGGGACATGGAGACGTACACACTGGTGACTGGGGAGGGGGACATGGATACATACACACTGGTGACTGGTGGAGGGGGACATGGAGACGTACACACTGGTGACTGGGGGAGGGGGACATGGAGACGTACACTGGTGACTGGGGGAGGGGGACATGGAGACGTACACACTGGTGACGGGGAGGGGGACATGGAGACGTACACACGGGGAGGGAGACATGGAGACGTACACACTGGTGACTGGGGGAGGGGGACATGGAGACGTACACACTGGTGACTGGGGGAGGGTGACATGGATACGTACACACTGGTGACTGGGGGAGGGGGACATGGAGACGTACACACTGGGGGAGGGAGACATGGAGACGTACACACTGGTGACTGGGGGAGGGGGACATGGAGACGTACACACTGGTGACTGGGGGAGGGGGACATGGAGACGTACACACTGGTGACTGGGGGAGGGGGACATGGAGACGTGCACACTGGTGACTGGGGGAGGGGGACATGGAGACGTACACACTGGTGACTGGGGGATGGGGACATGGAGACATACACTCTGGTGACTGGGGGAGGGGGACATTGAGACGTACACACTGGTGACTGGGGGAGGGTGACATGGATACGTACACACTGGTGACTGGGGGAGGGGGACATGGAGACATGCACACTGGTGACTGGGGGAGGGGGACATGGAGACGTACACACTGGTGACTGGGGGATGGGGACATGGAGACATACACTCTGGTGACTGGGGGAGGGGGACATTGAGACGTACACACTGGTGACTGGGGGAGGGGGACATGGAGACGTACACACTGGTGACTGGGGAGGGGGACATGGATACATACACACTGGTGACTGGTGGAGGGGGACATGGAGACGTACACACTGGTGACTGGGGGAGGGGGACATGGAGACGTACACTGGTGACTGGGGGAGGGGGACATGGAGACGTACACACTGGTGACGGGGAGGGGGACATGGAGACGTACACACTGGGGGAGGGAGACATGGAGACGTACACACTGGTGACTGGGGAGGGGGACATGGAGACGTACTCACTGGTGACTGGGGGAGGGTGACATGGATACGTACACACTGGTGACTGGGGGAGGGGGACATGGAGACGTGCACACTGGTGACTGGGGGAGGGGGATATGGAGACGTACACACTGGTGACTGGGGGAGGGGGACATGGAGACGTACACACTGGTGACTGGGGGAGGGGGACATGGAGACGTAAACACTGATGACTGGGGGATGGGGACATGGAGACATACACTCTGGTGACTGGGGGAGGGGGACATTGAGACGTACACACTGGTGACTGGGGGAGGGTGACATGGATACGTACACACTGGTGACTGGGGGAGGGGGACATGGAGACGTGCACACTGGTGACTGGGGAGGGGGACATGGAGACGTGCACACTGGTGACTGGGGGAGGGGGACATGGAGACGTACACACTGGTGACTGGGGGAGGGGGACATGGAGACGTACACACTGGTGACTGGGGGAGGGGGACATGGAGACGTAAACACTGATGACTGGGGGTGGTGGACATGGAGATGCACACAGTGGGGACGACCTGCGGGGAGGGGAAAATACACACTGGTGACTTAGGGTGGGGGACATGATGACATAACGGGACACACTGGGGCCTCAGGGGAGATAGCTACACTGAGATATTACTGAGGGGAGACATGTACACAAGTGAATGGGGGAAACAGAGAGGCGTACGCTATGAAGTAAAGGGGCAGATGTACTGTGACAGAAACTTACTGAGGCGCATGGCGCAAGGAAGCTCAGGTCTTTCATGGAACAGCCGATCCCAGTCATTTTGAACTGTCCTTCCGTCCAGGGGCGGGGATTACAGGTGATTGACAACATTAAATCACTGTGACCGCCCCCAACTCCTCATTAGCGGCAGCGCTGCAGGCTCCGCCCACAACACGCCGCCACCTGGAGGCTGCACTGCAATAATGCCTGCCTGCATCAGAGGGAGATCCCCACCCCCACCCCTGCGTGTGCGTATGGACTGGCCGGGAGTCCGGGACCCTCAGGGCGTAGGAGGGGCTAAGTATTATGGACAGTGCTCCTGCAGGCGGCTACATTCACTGCACGGAGCGGAGGATATAATTTGCGGTCTTTCATCTGACCTCACATCGCTCCTCCGCTCCGTGCAGTGAATGTAGCCGCCCGCAGGAGCACTGTGCATAGATGATCGGAGCCTCTCTAAGTTTGGGGGGGCGAGCTGCCCCCTTGCCCCCCCAGTTCCGACGCCCCTGCCTGTGTCTATTTTCAAACAGATGTATTAACCTGGAGAAGACATAAGGAAGTGATAAACCAGTGATATGTGTAAGGTGATAAAGGCACCAGCCAATCAGCTCCAATATGTAAATTAACAGTTAGGATCTGATTGGCTGCTGCCTTTATCACCTTGCACATATCATTGGTTTATCATTTCCTTATGCCTTCTCCAGGTTAATACATCTGCCAGTATGCTTTATGTATTTATGCTGTGTAGTAGGTGCTAAATAGGCACCACTTATGGGGGGTAATTCCAAGTTGATCGCAGCAGGAAAATTTTTAGCAGTTGGGCAAAACCATGTGCACTGCAGGGGAGGCAGATATAACATGTGCAGAGAGAGTTAGATTTGGGTGGGTTATTTTGTTTCTGTTCAGGGTAAATACTGGCTGCTTTATTTTTACACTGCAAATTAGATTGCAGATTGAACACACCACACCAAAATCTAACTCTCTCTGCACATGTTATACCGCTTTCACATCGCTAACCCGGTATTGAACCGGCTTTTGAACACGCTTGCGACCCGGGTCTGAACACGCTATACCCCTTTCACATCGCAGTTTGGAGCCGTGTTATTACCGGGTTATTCCCGGGTTGGTGCCTTTCACACTGAACCCGGTTCGCCCTGTGAAAACATTTGTGATGTCATTATAAATGGACTTTTCTGTCTCCTATTGATGAGGTTGCAAAGGTATTACAAGGAGGGGCTGGGGAGTGCTCAGTAGTGCAGCAATCATGGCCGACACAGCACATGTCTCTATAGAGTTTGTGATAGTCTCAGCTGTACTACTCTTGGATTCAGCCTGTGAGAGGATATTTGAGCTTCTCACATTCTGTAGCTTGTTCAGCAGCTATGTTATGAGGAGGAGGAGGCTGCAGTATTTGAGAGACACCACCATTCGTCGTCGGCAATACCTGCGCAGGAGGAGATCGTTTATATCTGCTTCTGTGACCACCATACTCAACCTTAACCACAGTACTCAACGAAAATTGTGGTCTAGAGAACGGCAGCATGGGCAAGTTTTTATGCAAAGTGTACTGAACTTTCAGGATGTTCAGTGGAAGTGTCACTTCAGGATGTCACGTCACACATTCCACTATCTTTTGGATTTAATGTCCCCAGCACTCTCTAGACAGACCACAAACTTCAGGTCACCAATAGAGCCAAGCAGGAGGCTAGCTATAGCATTGTGGTGGTATGCCACTCCCGGTGAATATCGCACAATTGCTTGCCTGTTTGGTGTGGGGATATCTACCGTGTGCACCATTGTACATGAAGTGACCAAAGCATTGGTGGACAACCTATACCACCGATTTATATCTCTTCCGCAAGGCCAGCGTTTGGATGAAACAATTGTGGGATTTGTGGAGTCTGGATATCCGCAGTGTGCAGGTGCAATTGATGGTACCCACATCCCTATAATCGCACCTCATGATAATCATGCCGACTACTACAACAGAAAGGGATGGCATTCCATTGTTTTGCAAGCTGTGGTGGATCATAAGTATTGGTAAGTATTGGTAATGTTCTTATCATTGTGTTTTCTTAATGCTAATTGTTTATAATTAATTTACAACTTAATATATTTTTTTATATATTTTTATATAGTTTCACTGACGTATTCATCGGCTGGCCGGGGCGGTCACATGACGCTCGAGTTCTTGCAAACTCTGATCTGTACCGGGTAGCAGAGGACAAGCAAGGGGGCTACCTTTTTCCAAGAGAGGTGATTATTTGTTTAAACATTTTAATACTTTTGAAAACATGACCAAGAAAAGATGTGTTAAAATGACAAAATGTTCATGAATCAAGCAGGTAATAGATGACTGCAATTAATTTTCATTGGGACCAATTGGCGTTACCTTCAAACATGCTTCCTATGTGCCCGCCAGCCTGCCCATCATGGAGGAGTCTGCTCATATTTGTATTCCAATTTCTTATTGCTAACGTACATTTTTTTACATCTCTATTCCTACTAGAAATCCAAATTTGTGGACGGAGTGGAGATACCGGTACACATAATTGGTGATGCAGCCTACCCGTTACGACGATGGCTCATGAAGGGGTTCACCCAACATGTCCAGCTGAGCCCCAATCAAATTACATATACACACACCCTGAGCTCGGCAAGAATGGTGGTTGAAAATGCATTTGGACGATTAAAAGGACGTTGGCGCTGTCTTATGAAGCGCAATGATGTAGACATTAATATCATGCCTAACATTGTTGCAGCATGTTGTATTCTGCATAACTTATGTGAGTTTCAGAGGGAGGAATTCCTACCAGAGTGGACAGTGCAGGCCACTGCTGCGTACCCTGCCCTTGATTGTGAGGCCTATTTGGGCGACCATTCTGGTAGTGCAGAACAGATGAGGTCTGCTATAATGGCCAACCTTCCCTCATTACTCCGTTAATTTTTCTCAGTTTGTATATTGTATATATTGTTGTTGTTCCAAAAAAAAAACCTGTTTAGTTGACATTCTGCTACTGTGTCGATACAAATGTACAACATCAATATCCAATTTGAAATGGATGTATCAAGCATTTTGTTTGTTTGTAAGTCAAAATAGGACAAGTCCAAAGATTAACAAAAGGTCAGAGACCGTAGAATTTTAATTTGTATAAAACTTTGGAAAATAAAGTAGTGCAATCGTTACAGTAACAAGTCAAACAAGTAATAGTGCAGTAAAAACACTCCTATGAATTTAAAACCAACCTTTTTTTAAAAACAATAATATTTAAGTTAAATTACGATAAACAGGAGACTCTGTTGTTGTCTCCGTTTCAGAAGGTGATTGGGTGTGTTGAGGTTGTGTATGTCGAGGATGGGTATAGTGAGTTGGAGTTGTTGGAGGTGGGGTTTGTTGGGGTTGGTTATGGCGAGCATGGGTATGGTGTGGCGTTGGTTGAGGTGTGGTATGATTATAGTAGGGGGGTGCAGGGTATTGGGTATATGGTTGAGGGTAGTTTGGTGGCACTGTGTGCAGCCCTTCAATGCATTGAAACATTCGGTCAAATATGGACATTTGAAATTCCTGCATTTCTCTCTGACGTTCTCTTGCATCCCTATTATAGGTTTCCTGCATAGACATCAGCTGCGTCATAAATGTATTGTTCATCTCTTGCTCTGCCTGCAGAAATCGCTCGAGACGTGCATCTTCTCGATCAGCCATAGCAGCGTCCATCTCCTGTAATTTTTCAACCAGGACAGTGGTCATAATTCTTGCAGCTTGCTCCGTTTTATTTGGACGGCGCCTCCTTGGCGGAACAGTATATACTGCAGACACAAATCAAATAATATGTTATTGGAATTTGCAAAGAGCTTATATAAAATAGCAGTGTTTGCAAACGTGTTTTGTGGCCTCCTTCCACCTACACACTGCATATACTCTGCAACATTTATCATTTTAAATTGTATGCATTTTTTTCTATGATTTAATGACGTTAATGTTTAGAGTTGTTAGTTTGTGTTTAGTTGACGTTAATTGTTCATGTTAGTTATTATGCTTTAGGATTGTTGTACTTACTGTTTCCACGCAAAGGCTGCGTTTGTGCAATTATGGCCATTTGACTTGGCCCAGCCGCTGTGTCTTCTGGCGCATCAGTGGTTTCAGTTCTGCTGGGCTCCTGTACAACTGGGTCAGGCATAGTGGTTGCCATCGGTTGCGTATCATCCAGTACGAGTAGTGGAGATGGTGGTGGTGGTGATCGGGTGTCTGGGTCCTGTGCTCGGGTGTCTGGGTCCTGTACGCTGGTGGAAGCAGCAGAGGCCTGTCTTGTTTCTGCTGCTGCTATGCTGGAGGATAAGCTAACCGGTGTTGCAAGTGGTGTGTGGCCAAATATGGTGGCACACTGCTCATAATATTGCCACTCCATACGGGCAGCACCACTTCTGTTTCTGTTGTGGTCGTGGACCTTATGGAAATTCCTTTTAAGGGCCTTTAGCTTATTGATTACCTGCTGGGAGGTACGGTGGAATCCAGAGGCTGCAAGCATCTTCGTTATGTTTTTGTATGTGATTGCATCCTTAACAGTCCCTGTCATTTGGTGGGTGATTTCCGACTCCCCTCTTATCCGCAACAGCTCCCTAACCTCATCCTCACTCCAGTTTGCCATATTTTCCAAGCACTGTACCCGTGAATGTAGAAGTATAATAAAAACACAATGTTTAAAGCGTGCTGCCTGTTTATTTCCGGGTTCAGACACGTGACATCATGCAGGGAGACAACCTATCATCTCCTTTTTAAGATTACCGGGTTGAATATAGCGGGTCTGAGGCTTCACACTGCCAAATGAACCGTTTCTGAACCGTGTAGGATCCTTCTTTTTACACGGGTTGAAATACCGGGTTGTTTGACACGGTAAATTCATAATGGCGCTTTCACACTGCACCTCAAACCGGGTTGACACGGCTCAAACTCGGCAATATACCGGGTTATTTTTGCGATGTGAAAGGGGTATTATATGTGCCTCCAACTACAGTGCACATGGTTTTGCCCAGTTGCTAAAAAATGTCCTGCTGCGATCAACTTGGAATTACCCCCATGGTGGAGACTTTTGTCCCCTATGTTTTGAAGAATCACTATTTAAATACTATTAGCAACAGGTGGGACCTATTAAAACAGCTGCCAACTATTGGATATCACACTTAAGGTTGAGAACACTGGCATGTATTAACAGCTGCTTATTCCTCATATATTTGTGTTTGATATATAACACATTTTTTTTTTATAAATCTGTGTGAAAAACTGTGCCAACTAAAGGTGGAATACTCATTCAGATTTTTACTACAAAAAAGGCCACACATATATGGTTGTGAATATTGCACGTATTAACTGTTTATTATTTCATAACCATCTTTGTCTCCCATTAACTGCTAATAATTGCTGAGTATTTCATGTATACCTGTGTTTGATGTTCAAAAAGTGCTGGATTCACTAGTATGTAAAATTGTGTCTACCAGAGGTGTAATAATCTTGTTTGACATCTAGTATGTGTCTTATTTTTGTGTGAAAAATGGTGCCAACCAGAGGTAGAATATTCATTCTGATTAAACTTGTAGTATTTCACAAAGAAACCATGCAGCCGTCTTTATCTCATTTAGAGATTTTTGTGTCAATCATCACCACAGATAATTATAATTATACAAATATCTGTATTCTATATGTATAAAGATGTGTTTATTTTTTCCAAGCACACTAAATGCTTGTTTTGTGCTAAAATAATTTTTTAAGATAAGATAAATAAAAGTTAAGTTTTAATAATTTAATATTTATATATTGACACTATAGTCTAAAATGAGTGCTCCAAAAAGGGATTCCTTTTCTTTGTGATCAAAGTTCCTATTTCTTTTCATCTCATGTTTCTCTAAGTACTTGTATTTATCCCATGGAGCACCTCCAGCACCATAAAATTGAGTCATTCCTGATATAATATGTATATATATTTAATGCTCGTTAATAATTCTTAATTATTTTTTTTTTCTTGTGCGCGATAATCACTATTTTTCCGGAAACAGTAGTGTCCCTTATTCACAATGTGCCTTCATAGAAGTGCCACTCTTTCACATTATGCCACAAAGTAGTATCCCTTACTCATCTAGTCATCTTCTTTAACCCGAAAAGAATGAGAAAAGGGGACTTATCCTGCGCTCCACAAATGAGTAACGTTTCAGTATATTCCAGAGTTATTTGAAAATTCATACAGATGCCATATAAAAGAGAGAAATATTGTATATATAGTGAAGTACAGTTTTAATCATATACATATAAAACAAATTAATCAAGCGTTAAAAACATCATAGACATTCCAATAGGAATATATAGCAGCAATTGAAATGACAGTTTTTATGGGAATAGCAGCATGTAAGACTGGGGTGGGGAGTGGTGAGGAAATTACCAGATGTTATGAACTGTATGCACAGTTCAAAGCCAGCGTGCGGGTTTATTAGGTGCAGGGAAACCCGGGAATCCCCTGTGCCTCGCTGTACTGGAACGGCTCAGTCCTCTCCTGCTCCCTCCTCACAGTCCTGTAATCACCGACGCGTTTCTACCTCTAACATAGTTCTTTTTCAAGGTGCAATAACATGTGCTGCTGTGGAACATATTTAAATAGTTCATAGCCAATCGTCTCACAGATGCAGCAGCTGGACCCTATACAAAGTAATTGCCTAATCAGGTCCTATGGTCCGTTGCTACATACTGTGATTTCCGGATTCTCCCCCATCGTCATGGTAACCGTGATAAACTTCCGGTGTCGGCATCCGGATCCCCCCCCCCCCCCCGTTGTCATAGTAACCGTTATCCACTTCCGGTTACAGCGTCCCTCAATGTCTCACTTTGTGTCTTCCTATATGCCCTGATCCACATGAATCTCCATCGTGATTAGTTGTTAAAAGAGCGTCCGGATCCCGGTGTCATCACAGTTATAAAGTCCTCGGAGTAGCATCACGTCACTTCCTGTTAACTGTGTCGCAAAGATATTGCGACACAGTTAGCAAAAGCGGAGATGAGGGCAATATATCAGCTAGTAACACTGAAACCTGAGGGCCTAAACTGCGACTTTGAAATTAAATGGTTTTTATGAAGGGTTCTATGGCCAAGCATTTGGCTATAACACCATTTTTAAGTTTTAATTCATCCGTTTAATTTTAATCTATCTTTTTACTGTTAACTGTATTGATATAAAGTCACCCTCTGTACATTAGGATCACCCTTTGTTTAGATTTTCTCTTATACTTTTTGTTGACTCTTAACTATGCATTGATATCTTATCATATCTATTTGTAGCTTCCTATTTAAATCATGGAAGCAAGGGGTATACCGCTTCTTGTGTACACCCGTCACCGGAAGTGACGTTACGCTATCTGAAGGAATGACTCTGTTGGGTTTCCCTAAAGAAAACGTCACAGGAAGTGACGTGACGCTACTCCGAGGACTTTATAACTGTGATGACACCGGGATCCGGACGCTCTTTTAACAACTAATAACGATGGAGATTCATGTGGATCAGGGCATATAGGAAGACACAAAGTGAGACATTGAGGGACGCTGTAACCGGAAGTGGATAACGGTTACTATGACAATGGGGGGGGGATCCGGATGCCGACACCGGAAGTTTATCACGGTTACCATGACGATGGGGGAGAATCCGGAAATCACAGTACGTAGCAACGGACCATGGGACCTGATTAGGCAATTACTTTGTATAGGGTCCAGCTGCTGCATCTGTGAGACGATTGGCTATGAACTATTTAAATATGTTCCACAGCAGCACGTTATTGCACCTTGAAAAAGAACTATGTTAGAGGTAGAAACGCGTCGGTGATTACAGGACTGTGAGGAGGGAGCAGGAGAGGACTGAGCCGTTCCAGTACAGCGAGGCACAGGGGATTCCCGGGTTTCCCTGCACCTAATAAACCCGCACGCTGGCTTTGAACTGTGCATACAGTTCATAACATCTGGTAATTTCCTCACCACTCCCCACCCCAGTCTTACATGCTGCTATTCCCATAAAAACTGTCATTTCAATTGCTGCTATATATTCCTATTGGAATGTCTATGATGTTTTTAACGCTTGATTAATTTGTTTTATATGTATATGATTAAAACTGTACTTCACTATATATACAATATTTCTCTCTTTTATATGGCATCTGTATGAGTTTTCAAATAGCTCTGGAATATACTGAAACATTACTCATTTGTGGAGCGCAGGATAAGTCCCCTTTTCTCATTCTTTTCTGTTTGACACGTGTGGTGAAGGATTTGGGAACCTTCTTTGGAGAAGGGGGGTGATTTCCAGCAGCTTAGTCTTTGCGCACTGAGACCTTCCTTGTATTTAATTTGCATCTTCTTTAACCCAGCTAGACTAACCACGTAATTGAGGAGTGAGACCCAGCAACAGCTGATGTCCGTCGACACCGAGTCCTTCCATGGCACACATCAGCCTCCTCCTCCTTCCTCTTTGTTACTGCCTGTGCCACGGCAGCAACTAGTGTACTATAATTAGAGAGCTGACTCATTACACTGATCAACACTCATTTTATTGCCAATCATAATAGAGCAATTTTGGGGTAACTAGCTGGCCGTGCTGGCAATACTGTCGGCAGTGGGACCCGTCAATGAGGCGGGCCTCGC
Source organism: Pseudophryne corroboree (assembly GCF_028390025.1). NCBI lineage: Eukaryota > Metazoa > Chordata > Amphibia > Anura > Myobatrachidae > Pseudophryne > Pseudophryne corroboree. The sequence continues at coordinate 427,104,177 of NC_086444.1, read as the reverse complement.
TGCACTGCACCACCTCAGGCTTTGCCCCTGCCCTTGTTATCATGGGGGCAGATGTATTAACCTGGAGAAGGCATAAGGAAGTGATAAACCAGTGATAAATGCAAGGTGATAAACACACCAGCCAATCAGCTCCCATATGTAAATTAACAGTTAGGAGCTGATTGGCTGGTGCATCATCACCTTGCACTTAACACCGCTTTCTCATACGTCCTAGAAGATGCTGGGGTCCACTTCATGACCATGGGGTATAGACGGTTCCGCAGGAGCCATGGGCACTCTTAAGACTTTTCAATGGGTGTGAACTGGCACCTCCCTCTATGCCCCTCCTCCAGACCTCAGTTTTAGAAATGTGCCCAGGTCGACTGGATGCACTCTGAGGAGCTCTACTGAGTTTCTCTGAAAAAGACTTATGTTAGGTTTTTTATTTTCAGGGAGAACTGCTGGCAACAGACTCCCTGCTTCGTGTGACTGAGGGGGCAGAAGTAGCACCAACTTCCTGAAGAGTTTCATGGCTCTGCTTATGGCTGACAGGACACCATTAGCTCCTGAAGGGAACTGAACGCTAGCCGTGTCTAGATGCTAACTCCCACAGCACGCCGTCACCCCCCTCGCAGAGCCAGAAGTCAGAAGACAGGTGAGTAGAAGAAGATAGATCTTCTATCAAGCAAAGTGATGGCTGAGGTACAGCGCGGCTGGCGGGAGCGCAGCGCGCCATTGCTGCCCACACACAGGCACTGCAGTGTGCAGGGCGCGGGGGGGGGGGGCGCCCTGGGCAGCATATACACCTCTATAAACTGGCAAAAAAGGGGGCATAAGATGCCGCTGGCACAGCCCTACCCCCCGCCAGTATAAATATTATGCACATATACTGAGGTAAAAATGCGACATTGCGGGGGCGGAGCTTCTTCCTCAGGCAGCCAGCACACTGCTCAGCGCCATTTTCTCTCTCTCCTCAGGCTGCAGAGACAACGCTGGTCCTTTCCTCCACTTCTGACTACAAGTACAGGGTGAAAATAAGGGGGGGCACAAAGCGTTTGTGGTGCATTACAAGTGTGAATTACTGTGTAAAAGCGCTGTTTGTCTGAGGGCATTCTGTGTTCACAGACATTACATACTGGCGCTGGGGTTGTGAACTGGCTGCTCCTCTGACAGATTTTACTGTGGGTCTGTCCCCTTATAAATCCCAGTGTGTCTGTGAGTGTGTGTAGTACACGTGTGTAAGACATGTCTGAGGCAGGGAGTTCCTCCCCGGAGGAAGGCATTTTAGGGACACAGAGTTGTAATGTGGTGGCGCTGCCGGCACACCAAGAGCCTGCATGGGTGAAAGAAATACGTGACAGTATGCATCTTATTAACAGGAGGTTAGATAAGTCTGAATCTCAGGCTGAATGCTGGAGAAAATCTGTGGAAGATGTGATTTTTCAGGACTCAGTTCTTCCATCTGCAGGCGGCCCCTCTGGGTCACATAAGAGACCATTTGCGAATATTGTGAATACTGATACCGACACGGACTCTGATTCTTGTGTCGACGATAGTGACTCCAGAGAAATAGATCATAAATTGGCAAAAAATATACAATATATGATTGTGGCTATAAGGGACGTGTTGGAAGTTACAGAAGCCACGCCTGTACCTCAGGAGAAGGCTTATTTATGTAAGGAAAAGAAATCCAAAGTCACGTTCCCTCCTTCCCACGAGCTAAATACTCTTTGAAGGGATGTGGGTGAATCCTGAGAAGAAATTTCATATTCCTAAGAGGATTCAGATAGTTTACCCTTTCCCAGCAGAGGACAGGAAAAAATGGGAATCACCCCCTGTGTTAGACAGTGCACTATCCAGGTTGACAAAGAAGGTAATTTCTCCCTGCACCTGGCATGGCTTCACTAAAAGAGCCGGCTAACCGTAAGATGGAAACTACATTGAAATCCATTTATGTGGCCAATGGTACACTGCTCAGACCCACTATTGCCTGCGCGTGGGTGAGTCGCGCTATTGAAAAATGGTCAGGCAACGTGCCATCAGAAATTGACACGATTGATAGAGATGAGATACTCAAGTTAGGGTATATAAAAGACGCTGCCGCCTACATGCTAGAAGCAATAAAAGATATTGGACTCTTGAGTTCACAAGCCACTACCATGGCAGTATCGGCTAGGCGGGCATTGTGGATTCGCCAGTGGAACGCGGATACAGATTCCAAAAGAAACATGGAGACTCTCCCATATAAAGGTGAGGCCTTATTTGGCGATGGTCTGGAGGCGTTAGTCTCGGCGGCTACCACAGGTAAGTCGACGTTTTTGCCCTCTGCGCCTGCACCGGCAAAAAAGACCTATCACACACACATGCAGTCCTTTCGGCCCAATAAATACAAAAAAGCGAGAGGTTCCCCCTTCTTTGCAGGAAGGGGAAGGGGAAAGAAGCCTACAGCGGCTCCAGGTTCCCAGGAGCAGAAGTCTACCCCTACTTCTGCCAAATCCTCAGCATGACGCTGGGGCTACCTTGCGGGAGGCCACTCGGGTGGGGGCACGTCTAAAACTGTTCAGCCAAGGTTGGATTCTGTCTGGCCTGGATCCCTGAGTATTGAAAATAGTATCACAGGAATACAAGCTGGAGTTTCAAGACGTTCCCCATGCCGATTTTTCAAATCAACCTTGCCAGAAAGGGAAGCAGTGACAGCGGCAATCCAAAAATTATGTCAGAACCAGGTCATAGTCCTGGTACCTTTTCCGCAACAAGACGAGGGGTTTTTATTCAAGCCTCTACGTAGTTCCGAAGCCGGACGGCTCGGTCAGACCGATCCTAAACCTAAAAAATTTGAATTTCTACTTGAAACGGTTCAAGTTCAAGATGGAATCACTCCGGGCAATGATTTCCAGTCTGGAGGAGGGGGACTACATGGTGTTGGTAGACATCAAGGATGCTTACCTGCATGTTCCCATTTATCCCCCTCACCAGGCCTATCTGAGATTTGCAGTTCAGGATTGCCATTACCAGTTCCAGATGTTACCTTTCGGTCTCTCCACGGCGCCTACGGTATTCACCAAGGTGATGGCGGAGATGATGGTCCTCCTTCGTCAAAAAGGAGTCAATATAATTCCTTATCTGGACGATCTCCTGATAAAGGCGAGATCCAGCTAGCAGTTGTTACAAAACATCACACTCTCCCTTTCGATACTCCAACAACACGGTTGGATCATAAATTATCCAAAGTCACAATTGGAACCGACAACAAGATTGTCTTTTCTCTGGATGATTCTGGACACGGAAGTTCAGAGAGTATTTCTTCCGGTGAAAAAGGCTCTGGAAATCCAGAAAAATCCAGAAAAGATATTGAAACCATCCAGTGTGTCAATCCATCAGTGCATTCGGTTGTTGGGGAAGATTGTGGCGGCCTACGAGGCCATAGCACCGGAAGATAGTCCTGTCGTCAAGAGCCAGGATTTCACTCCTGTGGTGGCTACACAGTCCGCACCTACTAGAGGGATGCAGGTTCGGGATTCAGGACTGGGTCCTGGTAACCACGGATGCAAGTCTCCGAGGCTGGGGAGCTGTCACTCAGGGGGAAAACTTCCAAGGAAAATGGTCAAGTCAGGAAGCCTGCCTTCACATAAACGTGCTGGAATTGAGAGACATTTACAACGGCCTTCAACAAGCGGTACATCTTCTTCAAGATCATCCCGTGCAGATCCAGTCGGACAATGTAACAGCGGTCGAGTACATAAACAGGCAGGGCAGAACGAAAAGCAGAGCGGCAATGGCAGAGGTGACAAAGATACTCCTCTGGGCGGAAAGGCATGCAAGAGCTCTGCCAGTAATTTTCATTCCGGGAGTGGACAACTGGGAAGCAGACTTCCTCAGCAGACACGATCTCCATCCAGGAGAGTGGGGCCTCCACCAAGAAGTCTTCGCAGGGGTGACAAGTCTTTGGGGAGTTCCTCAAGTAGACATGATGGCATCTCGTCTCAACAAGAAGCTTCAGAAATATTGTTCCAGGTCGAGAGACCCTCAAGCAATAGCAGTGGATGCGTAAGTGACCCAGTGGGTATTCCGGTCAGTGTATGTCTTCCCTCCACTTCCGCTGATCCCAAAAGTTCTCAGGATCATAAGAAGTACAAGGGTTCAAGCAATCTTCATTGCCCCAGACTGGCCGAGGAGGGCTTGGTACCCAGATCTTCAGGAGTTGCTCATAGAAGATCCTCAGCCTCTTCCTCTTCGCAAGGACCTGCTGCAGCAGGGGCCGTGTATCAGGACTTACTGTGGCTACGTTTGACGGCATGGCTGTTGAGCGCCGGATCCTAGCCCGAAAAGGGTATTCCGAAAGAAGTAATTCCCACACTTATTCAGGCCAGGAAAGGAGTAACGTCGAAACATTACCACCATATTTGGAGAAAATATGTGTCTTGGTGTGAATCCAAGAAGGCTCCTACGGAAGAGTTTCACTTGGGATGTTTTCTCCATTTTCTGCAGGCTGGTGTAGAGGTGGGCCTCCGATTGGGGTCAATCAAGGTCCAGATTTCGGCCTTGTCAGTGTTCTTCCAAAAACAATTGGCCTCTCTTCCAGAGGTTCAGACCTTTGTGAAAGTGGTTCTGCACATCCAGCCTCCATTTGTGCCTCCAGTGACACCATTGGACCTTAATGTGGTGTTGCAGTTCCTTCAATCGGATTGGTTTGAGCCTCTACGAGAGATAGAGTTGAAGTTTCTCACTTGGAAAGTGGTGATGCTTTTGGCATTGGCATCCGCACGGCGGGTGTCTGAATTTGGGGCCTTGTCTCACAAGAGCTCTTACCTGATCTTCCATGAAGATAGTTGAGGACTCGTCAACATTTTCTTCCGAAGGTGGTTTCATCTTTCCACATAAACCAACCTATTGTGGTGCCAGTAGTTACTGACACGTTCACTGCATCAAAGTCTCTAGAGGTGGTTAGAGCTTTGAAGATTTATGTCGCTAGAACAGCTCGAATACGGAAAACAGAGTCTTTGTTTATCCTGCATGCTCCCAAAAAGATTGGGTGTCCTGCTTCCAAGCAGACTATTGCGCGCTGGATCAGTGGCACGATTCAGCAAGCTCATACTACGGCTGGTTTGCCGTTACCGACGTCGGTGAAGGCCCATTCCACTAGGAAGGTGGGCTCATCCTGGTCGGCTGCCCGGGGGGGTCTCGGCATTGCAACTTTGCCGAGCGGCTACTTGGTCGGGGTCAAACACATTTGCAAAATTCTACAAGTTTGACACCTTGGCCGATGAAGACCTCAAGTTCGGTCAATCGGTGCTGGAGGGTCATCCGCACTCTCCCGCCCGTACTGGAGCTTTGGTATAAACCACATGGTCATGAAGTGGACCCCAGCATCCTCTAGGACGTATGAGAAAACAGGATTTTAATACCTACCGGTAAATCCTTTTCTCCTAGTGCGTAGAGGATGCTGGGCGCCCGTCCCAGTTCGTACTTTACCTGCAGTTTAGTTATACACAAGTTGTGTTATGTTAGTTTCAGCTTGTTGCTGCAATTGGTTCATGCCTGTTGGCATGTGTTATGTTGATTGCCATGTGTGCGGCATGGTTGAGGTGTGAGCTGGTATGTATCTCACCATTAGTATTAAAGTAAATCCTTTCCTCGAAATGTCCGTCTCCCTGGGCACAGTTCCTAAAACTGAGGTCTGGAGGAGGGGCATAGAGGGAGGAGCCAGTTCACACCCATTGAAAAGTCTTACGCGTGCCCATGGCTCCTGCGGAACCGTCTATACCCCATTGTCATGAAGAGGACCCCAGCATCCTCTATGGACTAGGAGAAAAGGATTTACCAGTAGGTATTAAAATCCTGTTTTATCACTGGTTTATCACTTCCTTATGCCTTCTCCAGGTTAATACATCAAATCCCATGAACCATGCGATCTTTACAGACATGGAAAGAACTCAGGGGGAGGGGAGGGGAGTGGAATTACCTGGAAAAACAAGTGAGATATACTGGTGATAGTACAGGTTGGGGTTGTGTTACCGCATTCGGGATCCCGGACGCAGAATGCCGCTGGGGGGGAGTGAGCGCAACAAAGCCCCTTGTGGGCTCGATGGCGAGCGCACCCTATGGGTGTCGTGGACACCCACAAGTGGGAACAATCCCTGTTAGTCGTCATGCTGACTGTCAGGATTTCTAGCGGGCGGGATGTAGGGGTCGGTATTGTGACTGCCGGTCACATAACTACATCCCGATAGTTCAGGTGAGGAAATACATTAGGTGCTTCTAGCATGGCTGAGATGACACAGCTAAATGCAGAAGGGCATGATGGAGAAAAGTTCTACTATACTGGGAAAGAGGAGTGCTGAAGAGGTTAGAAGGGAGTTGACTTTTAGGGGGGGGGCGGTTTATGAATACTGACTCCTCCCCTCTCTACTCATTGTTCCTCCCACTTACAGTCCTGACCCTACCATTCCAAACTCTTTTCTGCCCGTTTCTTAATGATTGTACGTACTTTCTGGGCAACCTCCTTAAACCCTGCGCCCTGACTCTGTGCCCCTGCCACATACAGGCACCTCCTTGACCGATCCTTCCTTACCCCCAGGTCCCATTACCAGTACACATACGTAGCAGGCGGGTTGGCAGGGGCACTATCTGCTGCGGCACATGAGCAGATTACAGCCACAAATAGGACATTTCCCATCTGTAGGTATTGTGTCTGTCTCCACTTGACTTCTCCAGCAGGAGTGCAGGAGAGGAGAGAGCCACTGCCAATGCCCATCGCGCACTCAGGTGTAGCAGCCTGATCTGGCGAGCTCTGCCACGGATTACAATGCTGCGCTGTCCAGCTCCCCGCTGCCCATTACCTTTCCTCACCACCACTGACATACATGCTAGAGGCATATCCATCTTTGGAGGCTGCAATGCATCATGGGATTTGTAGTTTTTCTTTTACTGCTTAGAGTCTGAGCAGTACAAAATAAACTTCAAATCCCATGGCCAGCTGGGAGCATGGGCTGACAGCTGTCTGTCTTAACCTTCTTCACTGGCTGACTGAATGTGGCCAACACGGCCAGGTCCTGGCCTGCGCCCACAGCTCACCCCGACCACTGCTGCCTGTGTACAGTCTGCACAGGAAGGTACAGTGTGACAGGTGATCCATGTTTCATGTTGAACAAGGCAGCCTGGACAGGAAGTCACACCCCCATCACAAGCAGCTACATCTATATAACTCACATGGCAACACTAGGTTAGATTAACATTACACAAACAATCCAGTCACATTGCTTCTCTGTCGAAGCTCCATCCCCACCACTTCTTTGCAAGCAGAGCCTAAGCTGAAGACTTTGCATACTGAGATCAGCCTGTGGGTAGGAAGTAGGAAGGGTACTGTAGGCTTTGCTTGGTCATATTGTAGATACACTAGAAAGTTGGTTGGGTATGCTGATCAGTCCCACTCCTTTCTATTGTATTGCAGTCACACTCAACACCCCCTTGTGTCCTATATATATATATGAAACAAACGTACGGCAACACTCTGTATCACCTTGGAGACTGCTTCAACATTTTGAAACTGCAGTTTCTACAAAATGTCATGAAAAAAGTAAACAAACAGGCCTCTAAAGCAGACTATACTGTAACACTGATATTTTTTAGAGATTGCACAGCAGCAATGCACATGAGCCGCTACATGATTTGAAATCCATGACGGCAATTATATCCTCATTGAGCAGAAGTTTATCAATAGCAGATAGACTATTGTAGTGCTAATACAGGTTGAGTATCCCATATCCAAATATTCCAAAATACAGAATATTTTGAGTGAGAGTGAGATAGTGAAACCTTTGTTTTCTGATGGCTCAATGGGGGTCATTCCGAGTTGTTCGCTCGTTAATTTTTTTTCGCAACGGAGCGATTAGTCGCGAATGCGCATGCGCAATGTCCACAGTGCGACTGCGCCAAGTAAATTTGCTATGCAGTTAGGAATTTTACTCACGGTTTTTTCTTCGTTCTGGTGATCGTAATGTGATTGACAGGAAGTGGGTGTTTCTGGGCGGAAACTGGCCGTTTTATGGGTGTGTGCGGAAAAACGCTACCGTTTCTGGGAAAAACGCGGGAGTGGCTGGAGAAACGGAGGAGTGTCTGGGCGAATGCTGGGTGTGTTTGTGACGTCAAACCAGGAACGACAAGCACTGAACTGATCGCAGATGCCGAGTAAGTTTGAAGCTACTCAGAAACTGCTAAGAGGTGTGTAATCGCAATTTTGAGAATCTTTCGTTCGCAATTTTACTATGCTAAGATACACTCCCAGTAGGCGGCGGCTTAGCGTGTGCAATGCTGCTAAAAGCAGCTTGCGAGCGAACAACTCGGAATGAGGGCCAATGTGCACAAACTTTGTTTAATACACCAGTTATTAAAAATATTGTATTAAATGACCTTCAGGCTGTGTGTATAAGGTGTATATGAAACATAAATGAATAGTGTGACTGTACACATACTTTGTTTAATGAACAAAGTTATTAAAAATATTGGCTAGAATTACCTTCAGGCTGTGTGTATAAGGTGTATATGAAACATAAATGTATTCTGTGCTTAGACTTGTGTTCCATCGCCATGATATCTCATTATGGTATGCAATTATTCCAAAATACGGAAAAATACAATATCCAAAATACTTCTGGTCCCAAGCATTTTGAATAAGGGATACTCAACCTGTACTTGTAGAAACATCGATCCTATAATAGCTATCAGTATGAAAGAGCATTTCAATTAGATACACCTCGGACCTAATTCAGATCCCTAAGGCTGTGACTCTGAGGCACATTACACAAAGTACAGATGTTCGTTACTTTTTGCATGCGCCATACCTGTACGGTGCATTTGGAGTACAGGTCCTGCACTACAGCTAAAGACATCAGAGAAGATTGATAGTCTACAGCTGTTTGGGAGTGGGGAGAGTGTGGCAGCCATTTCCCTCAGATGCAGCACTGGATCACAAATGTATACAGGTGACATCTCCTTATATCAGACGCCTCTTCTTGCATCACCATATTAGTATATCGCTGCTGCTTCCAAGTGATAGGAACCATTTACATTCAATTGTATATGTGCACATATAAATACACATATGGTACTGCATCTTCATTTATATACTCCAGATTTAATAAATGTTTAAGTGATATAAGATCTAACCCCATTAAAATTTGCACTTTATTTCTCTAGAGTGTATTAAGAATACATAATATGGTTGACTTCTGGTGGGCGGACCCTGAGATGGCCGCGTTTTAGTGGAGCTCTCCATCTCCCGCTGTAACTATGACTAACAGCGTGGACACTACAGTGACCCGGGACCCTACCTCGCTCCGGAGACCAGCGGAGATAGTGGTGGCTCCTTCCCCGGAGTTTCTGCACCGTCTGTGGTGCATGCTGCCCACGGCCGCCATCTTGCCGGGCGTCCTCCGCTGCAGATCCATCTCCTGCTTCAGTGGTGCTAGCCGCCAGGGCCCAACAACATTTCAGGGACAGACTCTCCCCAGCCTTCCGCAGCGACTCACTTCTCACCGCCAGCCTCAATAGCGGGACCCGCTGCTCAGGCCGCATAGGTCCGGCGGTACTGTGGGGCTGGGAGGAGCGGTCTCACGGCTCACCCCTGTACGTCCCTCATAGCCGGCATCGCTACCTGCGATGTGTGGAGGGCGGCGGTGGCCATCTTCAATCTGGGCCATACCAGGGGCCCCAACTACGGGTGCAGTAGTCTGCGGAGCAGGTACTGCGCTAGTAGCTGCCTGTCTCCTGCGGACATTGCACTTGAAAATAGGGGTCACCACTCCTTCCCCTCCCAATCTCCTCTGCTCTCTCCTGTTGGGGATCACCACCCCCAACACTGCTCCTCTCCTGCCTGATTCCTCTGTGCCCCACCGACTGTGTTGTGTGGACGGGGAATTCCCCCCTCATCCACTTGGACATCCTGTACAGTATTATAACAAGGCCCATCGTATTACACTCTGCCTTTGCCACAGAACCAACGGCTTTGCAGCTGCTGCTGTATCCACGCTTATGTGAGGCCAAACGCTGCATGAGACACAACTTCTGTCACCACTACTACTGCTGTGACCACATCTGTAAGTACCAAAGTGATATATGTGCTGCTGTGTCTGCTGCTGCCGCTATCACATGTTCAATTGTGAAATATCCAGTGATCTATATCATCATATCTGCTGCTGCTGCCTGTGTACCTGAATGACATCTGGTGCTATATAACACTGTATCTACTGCCGCTGCTTGTGCATTTGTGTGACACCAAGTGACACACGACACAGTGTCTACTGCTGCTGCTGCTTGTACACCTGTGAAACCTCCTGTCACGATCCTGACTGTAGTTCTCGTATTTGGTGACTTACCCCTGCCATCTGTCCTGGATCCTGTGCCGTTTTGCACACTGAGATAAACAGTTTGTCAGCACCATGAGTTTCCTGAGTCCTGAGTTCTCTGCCTGGAAGGTAATAGTTAACGAGCTCAACCTGTGATTAATCTTCGGTGTGAGTCTAAATTCAGCAATCTGAAGTTTAGGCCTAAAAGCCAGCATCCTCTGTTTGTTTGCAGAAGTTCAGGCTTCAGTGTTTTCTCGGCCTGCTAGGCCTCGCTCCACTTCACAGCCTAGTCTAGAGTACTCACATGACAGTGACTGTTCACCTGACCCAGAGCTGTCCAATCCTGTGTCAGCCTGAGATTCTCTGAATCACCTGACACTGCTCACCAATCACGAAGGACCAGGAAGTATAAGTCTGAAGGCTGGAGTTGGAAACGGGGCCAGTTCCTCGTGTCACACACAGCTCTGTGTGAGCTTTGAAGCTGAGCTCCCTAAAGGTAACCCTTGTACTTCAGTTCCTGTAAAAACTCTGTTTCTTTGTTACCCAGTTTGGATTACATTTGTGTTGCCATTGATATCCAGTATTTCCACGAGTCTCAACTTAAAGGCACAGTACAGTATTCCACTGTCTCCACTTAAAGGCACAGTTGCAGTGTTTCATCTTAAAGGCACAGTACAGTATTCCACAGTCTCAACTTAAAGACACAGTTGCAGTGTTTCATCTTAAAGGCACAGTCGCAGTATTCCACAGTCTCAACTGAAGACCACAGCTGCAGTATTCTACCGTCACAGCCGCAGGGTTCTTCAACCTCGTACTAGAGTTATAGCCACAGTCATCGTTCTACTTTCAGTTGCGTTTCCAGTTATATCCGGTACCAGCACGCATTACAGTTGCATCCCAGTCTCACCAGTAACCAGTCCGTCTTACTATCTTGCCAGTAACCTTGAGTACACAAGCACCTACTCCTGTGACACTATATCCAGTACAGTCTCACCTATACATTCATCATCCTGCTATCAAAGTCCCTGGTAATCCAGTGGTCAGGATACGGCTTCCTCTGCCGAGGTCCGGGTTCGATCCCCGGTCAGGGATTGCTACTTCTTCTCACTGATTCCTACAGACCAGCCTAATATTCACATAGTCCTCCAGTTGCCCGCACAGACTTCACTAACACCGGGTTCACAAAACCACAGTCATGACAGTAGGAACTGGCCTCATGGACCCGGCCGAAAGTGTTTGTCTGACGCAGGACCTCCTAAGCAATATTGCAGGACGCTTGGAGGGTTTGGAGTCGACTCAGCATCAATTGGCACAGTGTCTGCAGCGGAATTTGTTCTCCAGAGATTCTCTGACCTTCTGCACTAAGACTCCTGACCAACTGCAGATTTTCTACCAGATGTTATTACAGTTACAAGAACTTTTGTCTAGTATTCTTTCTGTGATGCCTGATCTCTTCAGGAATACTACCAACGTTGTTGATCCTGTTTTGTCCCATCCAGTTAATAAAGTCTCTTCCTCTGTGCAAGGAAAAGTTGTTCATCAGAGCTATCCACGGCCCAAGCTCTCTGAAGCTGAACGTCAGCGGCGTAGGGAGCTACACCTCTGTCTCTACTGTGGAAATTCCGGTCATTTTGTTAAAGACTGCATTCTTTGCAAGCCAGGGAATGGTGACAAATCTCAGTATCATAGCGCTCATGTCTATAAGTCATCCACAGTAGCCGATCCTGCTACTGCTGACGGGGGTATCAAGAAGGCTACTCTGAAAGAGACTCAAATTTATGACTGGGGTCCGGTGATTAAAAGACCTTATCCCAAGTTGGGTATCCAGAGAAGAATGTTCAAACCATTTAGAGTCACAGAGGAGTCCGTGTCTACAGCCCAAGGAGGGGCGTCCGTGTCTACAGCCCAAGAAGGGATGTCCGAGTCTACAGCCCCAGGAGGGGCGTCCGTGTCTACAGCCCCAGGAGGGGCGTCCGTGTCTACAGCCCAAGGAGGGGCTGCCCAGCCAGAGAGTCTACAGAGTGCTGCCCAGCCAGAGAGTCTACAGAGTGCTGCCCAGCCCCGTGAAGTGGGGGCTCTTGCCTTAGCCCAGCCCCCTGAAGTGGGGGCTCTTGCTTTAGCCCAGCCCCGTGAAGTGGGGGCTCTTGCTTTAGCCCAGCCCCGTGAAGTGGGGGCTCTTGCCTCAGCCCAGCCCCGTGAAGTGGGGGCTCTTGCCTCAGCCCAGCCCCGTGAAGTGGGGGCTCTTGCCTCAGCCCAGCCCCGTGAAGTGGGGGCTCCTGCCTCAGCCCAGCCCCATGAAGAGGGGGCTCCTGCCTCAGCCCAGCCCCGTGAAGAGGGGGCTCCTGCCTCAGCCCAGCCCCGTGAAGAAGGGGCTCCTGCCTCAGCCCAGCCCCGTGAAGAGGGGGCTCCTGCCTCAGCCCAGCCCCATGAAGGGGGCTCCTGCCGGTCCAGCAATATTCCAGGCTCCACCTGGTCAGTCCGTCCCGGTTCCAGCCGGTCCAGCAATACTCCAGGCACTGCCTGGTCAGTCCGTCCCAGTTCCATCCGGTCCAGCGATACTCCAGGACCAGCCTGGTCAGTCTCCTTTGGCTCCAGCCAATTCAAGTATCCTCGGATCCAATCCAGTCCTACTCGTCCAGCCAAAGATTTCTCCAGTTTCAGTCTGTTCAAGCTCATCTGGACTCAAACCGATTCCAAGCATTGGTCCGAGTAAAGAACTTTTGTCAGTTGGTCCCAGTAAAGGACTTCCACCATCTATTTCTAAAATTAGACTTCAGTCTGTCTCTGATTCTGTTTCCTTGTCTTCCAGCACTGAGTCCACAGCTTCCGCGGGGAATTCTAATACCTCATCTCCTCGATGTCGGGATAATTCTGCTGTAGCATCTAAAGTCAAGAAAAATACCAAGGCTATTGACCTAATGTCTGAATGTGTACCTCAGTCTAATGTTGTTTCAGTGGCATCTGTTTCCTTGAGTCCAATTTCATCCTCCACTCAGTCTTCAGAACATTCAGCCGATGCTCCGTTTTCTGACCCATCGCTTTCTGAGCAAGATAATGCCTTGATGAACCAATACATTAGGAATTTCAGGAATGCCAAGAATTGGAAAACAGTACAAAGACAACAGCCTGTTGATTTAAGAGTTGGTTATGTTTCCATTGATTCCACTCCAAGTACCTTGTGTTGTTCTGAACTTGTTAATGCAGCTTACAAAATGGATGTAGTTACTCCCAAAGAAGACTGGTATCTTCCAATAGACTTGGACTCAGACTCTGAATTTGATCCAGTTTATGATGCTACTCCTTTCCTGGGAGGTCCCGTTCGTTCCTGTTATGCTTTAATGCATGAAGAGGTTCCAGAATTACCAAAAAACTCTACAGGTCTCTGTATGAAAAGTCCTCATTATTAAACAAGAATTAATTTAAGCCTCAGTGGAGTGCTAGCTTCAAAAGCACAATCCTCTCGTACTACTAATCTAGGAAAGGAATCTTCTACAGTTTATTCCCCAGTCCTTTCAGATGAAGGAAATTCCAGTTTTGTCAATGATGGATGGTCTACCTGTTCAGAAGATGATCAGGAATACTTCTGAAGAATCCAGTTTAAGTTTTGTTTCTGGACCCTCTGGTTTCCACTTTTCTGAATCTTTGTGTACAAGTTATTCATCAAGTTCCTCTAAGACCAAAGATGGGTGTTCGGAGTCCACCCTTGAAGAGGGGGGTACTGTCACGATCCTGACTGTAGTTCTCGTATTTGGTGACTTACCCCTGCCATCTGTCCTGGATCCTGTGCCGTTTTGCTTACTGAGATAAACAGTTTGTCAGCACCATGAGTTTCCTGAGTCCTGAGTTCTCTGCCTGGAAGGTAATAGTTAACGAGCTCAACCTGTGATTAATCTTCGGTGTGAGTCTGAATTCAGCAATCTGAAGTTTAGGCCTAAAAGCCAGCATCCTCTGTTTGTTTGCAGAAGTTCAGGCTTCAGTGTTCTCTCGGCCTGCTAGGCCTCGCTCCACTTCACAGCCTAGTCTAGAGTACTCACATGACAGTGACTGTTCACCTGACCCAGAGCTGTCCAATCCTGCGTCAGCCTAAGATTCTCTGAATCACCTGACACTGCTCACCAATCACCAAGGACCAGGAAGTATAAGTCTGAAGGCTGGAGTTGGAAACGGGGCCAGTTCCTCGTGTCACACACAGCTCTGTGTGAGCTTTGAAGCTGAGCTCCCTAAAGGTAACCCTTGTACTTCAGTTCCTGTAAAAAAACTCTGTTTCTTTGTTACCCAGTTTGGATTACATTTGTGTTGCCATTGATATCCAGTATTTCCACGAGTCTCAACTTAAAGGCACAGTACAGTATTCCACCATCTCCACTTAAAGGCACAGTTGCAGTGTTTCATCTTAAAGGCACAGTACAGTATTCCGCAGTCTCAACTTAAAGACACAGTTGCAGTGTTTCATCTTAAAGGCACAGTCGCAGTATTCCACAGTCTCAACTGAAGACCACAGTTGCAGTATTCTACCGTCACAGCCGCAGGGTTCTTCAGCCTCGTACTAGAGTTATAGCCACAGTCATCGTTCTACTTTCAGTTGCATTTCCAGTTATATCCGGTACCAGCACGCATTACAGTTGCATCCCAGTCTCACCAGTAACCAGTCCGTCTTACTATCTTGCCACTAAGCTTGAGTACACAAGCACCTACTCCTGTGACACTATATCCAGTACAGTCTCTCCTATACATTCATCATCCTGCTATCAAAGTCCCTGGTAATCCAGTGGTCAGTATACGGCTTCCTCTGCCGAGGCCCGGGTTCGATCCCCGGTCAGGGATTGCTCCTTCTTCTCACTGATTCCTACAGACCAGCCTAATATTCACATAGTCCTCCAGTTGCCCGCACAGACTTCACTAACACCGGGTTCACAAAACCACAGTCATGACACCTCCAGTGATATCTGGCACCGTTCCTGCTGCTGCTACTGTTTGTGTATTTGTGAGATTCCAAGTGATATCTGAGACACCGAGATTGCTGCTGCTACTTACTCATCTGTGGGAGATCCAGTGGTATTTGTGAGCTTGTATCCTCTTCGTGACACTTCATCCGTGATCTCTATTGGGGCATACTGCTCCGATGACCCTGATCATGGAAAAATATGTAGCCAAAATGCCGCGGGTGACCAAAGGCTCAAAGAATATAAATACAAATAAAAATACATCTAAAGACAAGGATAAAGATAAATATACCTATTCTGATCACTCTCTTTTCCCCGCAAATTCAGTCCTTCCTCTGTTCAGCGAGCTAAAGAAATCTCGGACATTATTTTGCCTCTTCTAGATGCTAAATTGGCTCCGTTGATGGTGGCTATTAACTCAGCTGCTGCTCAACTAACGCAACACACCAAGCGCCTTGTGGAGGCTGAAGACTGCATTTCCACTTTGGAAGATGACCATCATGAGGCCGTATCACAATTGCAAACTCATGACGCTACCCGTGCGGATTTAACCAATAAAATCGAAGATCTGGAAAATCGCAATCGCGGAACAACCTATGCCTCATTGGTCTTCCGGACTCGGTCCGCCCTAAAGATCTCAGAGATCTGGTCACTTGCTGGCTTCCTGAGACTCTGGGTCTTCCTTCTTCTCCTACATCATACTTGGTGGAAAGAGCACATCGCCTCAGTCATCTCAACAACGCCTTAGACTGTTGATCTTCAAGCTCTTGAATTATTTAGATAAGGTGAAAATAATGGAGGCTTACCGAAAGTCGAACAACCTTTGCTATGAAGATTCAAAACTGCTCCTTTTGCAGGGCTTTTCATTTCAACTTTCTTCACGACGCAGGGAATTCTCTCTGCAAAGAACTTCTCTTGAAAAATATTCGTTTTGCCCTCCTTTACACCGCTAAGCTGCGAATCTTTCATGCCGGCAAACCTTGCTATTTTGACACTCCTGATACTGCCCTCAATTTCCTAAGCTCTTTGTCCTCATCCTCATCGGATTCACGCATGGACGATGCCGATTGACTGAACATGGTTTGATAAGTATTGCCTAGTCTAACCTCCTTTTTTCTTCTTTTCAATGGATGACATAATGTTAGGTTTATTGTTTCTGTTTTTGCTATTGTGGGGAATCTCCCCCGCTATATTGTGGATGCCTAGGTAGAGAAAAATCCTCTCCCCATTTTTCCTGTTTATTCCCCACTATCTCTCTCTTACTGGTCTTAATAACGTTTTATTTGCATTGCGATGGTTCTTAGAACTGTCATTTTGGATTCAAAAAAATGTAAAATCTTTGGACAGGTGGCAATTGTTAAATGCCATAGTTGCACTTACAAGTATTGTAATATGTCTTGTTTTTCTGGTTTACTTTATGTATTTCTCTTTGCTGGTTATTTTTGGTCCCTCCTGCTTGCTGGGACAGGTGGATGGAGGCTTCCTTATGGCTTCCCCTTCCATGCTCCATCAGACTAGGTGTTGGATGATATTGAGGTCTTCTGATTCTAAAGTCATTACAGACAAGTCGAAGACTTCTCTTAAACTGGTCTCTTGGAATGTGGAAAGGTTGAACACCCCAATTAAGAAGAGGAATATTTTGAACCATCTTAAAAAATTTCGCCCCGATGTGGCGTTCTTACAAGAGACGCATTGGAGGCTCACAGATCCGAACATAATGCGGGATAGTTGGATTGGGGTTTTTAATTGTGCCTCTTATACAATGAAAACCAGGGGAGTACTGCTCTTATTAAACAAATCTTTGCATTATGATATTCAGGATGTATGGATTGACCCTGATGGGAGATTTCTATTTTTGAAGGTGGATAATGAACAGGAAAGGTTCACCCTAGCATGTATTTACGCCTCAATGGGGCCAAATGTGGCCTTTTATTCCACCCTCTTTGTTAACCTACAAGGATGGATGGAAGCTATCTTAATTTTAGGGGGTGATCTAAACGTAGTCTTTGACCCTTCTCTCGATGTGTCCGATGGGCCCAGGCAGGCTGGATTAAGCAGTTCCGCTCCACCCATCTTGTCATTATTATTAGACTCATTACAACTTATAGACCCCTGGAGGTTCTTACATCCTGACTGTAGGGAATACAATTTTTTTTCTCTCATCTACATAATATGTTCTCTCGTTTAGATTATTGGTTGATCTCTGGTTTCATTGATTCACAGAGTTGCAGATTCGACCATTGCTGACATCCTCTTGTGTGATCATGCTCCTATTACCCTCATACTTACCCTATCGACGCCTCGTCCATACTATCATAACTGGTGCTTTCCAGATTACCTAGCCTCCTCTGAAGATTTTAAACTTTATTTAACTAAATCTTTTCTTAATTATGCCTAAGATAATAGTGTCCATACGGATAATATAAATCTTTTCTGGCAGGCTTCAAAACCGGTCCTTCAGGGCCACATATTATCTTATGTAGCCGCTAAGAAAAAACATTTCCAGGCCAGATTGTCCCATGCAACCCGCGAAGTTACCTCAACATACTCACAATTACTAGCTAATCCTACCAAACCTAATCGGCTACTATACAAGGATGCCAAGTTGATACATGACACTCTGTGCTGAACAAGTTAAATTGTACTTATTTCAGTCTAATAAATATTTTCAATGGGGTAATCGCCTGGGAAACTATTTTACTGAAAGCTTCCTCAGCCCCTAAATACATCCCATCCATTCAAAACGGCCAGGGCTCCTTAGCACTGACTCCAGAGACAATTAGTAATGTTTTCCTTGACTTTTTCAAATCCTCTATACAGCACCCCCTGATCAGCCCGTTACAGGTCTAGACTTCTTAACTCAGGCAGGACTCCCTACCCTTTCTGACGATGATAGAGACCTTCTTAGTTCTCCCATCACAGACACAGAGTTGGAGACGGTGATTAAGTCTCTACCTACTGGGAAGGCCCCAGGCCCACATGGCCTATCTGCCGCATACTACAAACTCCTCTCCCCACATGTTCGGGAACACCTTTCCAGACTCTATAACTCCATTCTTACAGGACATTCGGCCCCTCTTGACTTTAATACCGCTAGGCTAATAGTTCTACCGAAACCAAATAAAGACCTTACCTTAGTTTTTTCATATAGACCGATTTCCCTTTTAAATCAAGATTTCAAGATCTTTACTAAAATTCTTGCTTCCCGCTTTCAGATGGTTTGCCTAAATTACTACATCCTGCATAGACAGGTTTTCTTTGCAACAGACATTCAGTTCACAACGTCCGCTCATTGGGGGGTAATTCTGAGTTGATCGCTAGCTGCTGTTGTTCGCTGCGTAGCGTTCAGTGAAAAAAACGGCTAATCTGCGCATGCGTATGCACCGCAATGTACACGCGCGTCGTATGGGGTACGAAGTCCTTTGTGGTTTTGCACTGGTTCTAGCGACAATTCCAATCGCACTGCCGAATGCAAGGAGATTGACAGGAAGTGGGAGTTTCTGGGTGGCAACTGACCGTTTTCTGGGAGTGTTTGGAAAAATGCAGGCATGGCCAGGCATTTGCTGGGCGGGTATCTGACATCATTACCGTGTCACTCATTGCAGGATAAGTAACTACAGGGCTGGTCTTGTTTTGCACAAAATGTGTTTGCAAGGGCTTGGCTGCACAAGCGTTCGCACTCCTGCAAAGCAAAAATACACTCCCCCTTGGGCGGCGACTATGTGTTTGCATGGCTGCTAAAACTGCTAGCGAGCGATCATCTCGGAATGACCCCCATTGTTGACGGCTATGATTAGGACACATAGCTCTCGGGAGACAGGAAACATAGTCCTCAGTTGTGATGCCGATAAGGCATTTGACAGGGTGTCCTGGGTGCACCTAAGTAGAATTCTTCAACATCAGGAATTTGGGCCGGAATTTTTGCTTGTGTTTAGCATCCTTTACCACCAACCACTAGCTAATTTGATGATTAATGCCCATAACACCCGTTATTTTACATTACACTGTGGCACCAGACAAGACTGTCCCCTTTCCCTGCTTTTATTCAACTTGGCCTTAGACCCCTTTTTTCGGCATTTTTTTAAAGGAAGATAGATGGCATGGAATTATATTGGACCACCTGGAACTTAAATTCTCAGCATTTGCCGATTATATCTTGCTTTATTTCAGTAACCCCCATGCGGCACTACCCCATTTGCTCTCCATTTTGAATTCCTTTGAATTAGTATCTGGGTTAAAAAATCATTATTAAAAAAACGAAGCTTTGGCCTTGTCACAACTGAGGGCCGATGGCCGTGACTGGGAGCCTCAGTTGTAGGAACTGACGGGTACTTGAATTTAGGAGGAGCTATGGGACTCCTGGACATGAATATTGACAGTAGCAATGAATGCCCGAGGGCGTGACCACGACAACTGGAAATGCCTTAAGTGCTTTTATTAAATAAAAAGTCAAATAACGTGCAAAAGAATAATAGAAAGTCACAAGTGATAATTAGGGTCACAATTGGTAAAGACCAGTAACCTGGAATATGGAGGAAAGTTCTGTAAACAATAAATGAAGCTGGGGTTCGCTGGAAGATGAGAAATGAAGCTGGAGTGCGCTGGTAATTGAGAAACGAATGATGGTTACTGAAAATCCAGAGTTCAAACACAGGAATCAGAGTAGACTTGTAAAGGGTTAATCTCTGGAGAGTCGGGTTACACTGCAGAGTGTAATCAGGGAGTCAGGCTGAACTGCAGAATGGAATTGCCAGAGAAAGTCTGTAGTGAAGCTTGCAGGCTGGAATCACTGATGACAATGAAAGCACTGACGATTTCCTGGTTCAGGCTCAATCCCTTTATACCCTTAGGTATGCAGGGATTGGATGAGCAATTAGGCAGACTTCAGCGGAGCTATGGATTGGAGGACAGGATCATGTGACTAGAACCAACCTCGACCCTTCATCACTCACTAGCTACCGCCCATCTCTCTTCTCCCTTTCGCCTCCAAACTACTTGAACGACTGGTCTACAGCCGTCTCACAAGCTACCTCTCTGACCACTCTATCCTTGATCCACTACAATCTGGCTTTCGCCCACTCCACTCCACCGAGACTGCCCTGGTGAAAGTTACCAGTGACCTGCTTTCGGCCAAATCCAAGGGCCACTTCTCTTTGCTCATCCTTCTGGACCTCTCTGCTGCCTTTGACACCGTGGATCACCCTCTCCTCCTCCGCACACTCCAAAATGTTGGCCTCTCTAGCACCGTCCTTGACTGGTTTACCTCATACCTCACTAACCGCTCCTTCTCTGTGTCTGCCTCCGGAACCACCTCACACCCTTCCATCCTTCCTGTTGGTGTCCCTCAGGGTTCTGTCCTAGGCCCCCTTCTGTTCTCCCTCTACACCTCTTCCCTGGGTGCGCTCATTAACTCCTTTGGCCTTCAATACCACCTCTATGCTGATGACACACAACTCTACCTCTCCTCTCCTGATCTGTCCCCCTCTGTCCTCTCTCAGGTCTCCAGCTGCCTCTCTGCCATCTCCTCCTGGATGTCTGAGCGCTCTCTGAAGCTCAACATGGATAATACTGAACTTATTATCTTTCCCCCAGCCAGAGCAACACCCCCTACAAACATCTCTATCACTGTTGACAACACTATCATCTCCCCCGTTCCCCAACTCCGCTGCCTGGGCGTCACTCTTGACTCCTCCCTCTCCTTTGCACCCTACATCCAAGCTCTGGCGCAATCTTGTCGGTTCCAGCTACGCAACATTGCTCGCATCAGGCCATTTCTCTCCCAGAGTGCAACTAACCTTATGATCCAGTCACTGGTCATCTCACGACTTGACTACTGCAATGTGCTCCTCACTGGCCTCACTTGCTCCCACATCGCTCCCCTCCAATCTGTCCTCAACTCTGCAGCTAGGCTCATCTTCCTCTCCCGCCGCACCACTTCTGCCACTCCCCTTCAACAAAATCTACACTGGCTCCCATTCCCCTACAGAATCCTCTTCAAACTCCTCACCCTCACATACAAGGCCATCTCTAATTCCACTGCTCCCTACATCTCCAACCTCCTCTCCCTTCATACTCCCTCCCGCCCACTACGGTCGGCTGATGACCGTCGCCTCTCCTCTGCCTTGGTCACTGCTTCCCATGCACGAGTTCAGGATTTTGCCCGTGCTGCACCCCTTCAGTGGAATGCGCTCCCCCGCTCCATTAGACTCTCCCCGACCTTGCAAAGCTTCAAACGGGCATTGAAAACCCACCTATTCATCAAAGCGTACCCCTCCAATGCATAACCTAGTCCTTAGGCTGCTCCTCCATCCCCCTGCCCCATGCCTTGGACATCTCTGCTTTGCTCGCATACCACCATCAGGCTTCTACCTGCTTGCACCTCATGTCATCTGTCTGTTGCCCCTCCCCACTAGATTGTAGCTCTTCAGAGCAGGGCCCTCTTTCCTCTTGTCTAAACCCTCTTCTTGACACATTTCACTCAGCGACCATCTTTACCTGCTTTCTGTCCTGCTGGTAAAGGCTCATCTCTATTTATGGCCGCCAGCCCCAAGTAGTACAATGATTACTCCTTCGCTACTTACATCTAAGCTGTATTATGTTTTGAGAATTGTGTTGCTCTTTGTTACCTGCACTCCATTTTTGTTATTTACTGTTATGCTAAGTTTTGTCTCCCTGTACTGTCCTTTGTACGGCGCTGCGAAACACTTGTGGCGCCCTATAAATAAAATGTAATAATAATAATAATAACTAAGATGGCTGCGCCCATACCGGCCAGTGGAGGGAAACCTTGTTTGTAACACCACATGGAGATTCCTCTGTAATGGAGAACGCCGACTTGCGTCTCAGACCTCCAGCGCGGACGGCCGCGGCCGCAGTAGATGAGGAGTGCCACATAACCTGTAATGCTTTGATAATACACAGACGATGCCCGAGGCCCCGCCGGATGGTGACGCCATGCCAGTCGCCCGGGCACTGGAAGGACAATATCCACGGACCAGCAGAGACCCATGGAGGACGTGCATCCAGAAGGGAAAATGGTGTCTCAGTACCCGGATCGTGACAGGCCTTTTTCTCCTCTGCCAAAACTGGTTGGGGAACTTAATTCCCCTTCCACTGAGCATCAGATGATAATATCACCTATCTCGGTATGAAAATCCCTAATCATCCCTCAAAGTTATACCTCTTGAATTTCTCCCCGCTTCTTGCTAGGACTTATACTGATTTCTCTAAATGGGCTCACCTCCCTCTGACATACAGTGGCCGTTGTCATTTATATAAAATGATTACGTTTCCACGGTTTTTATATGTATTGCAGATGCTCCCATTGATCCTGCCTAAGGATACATTCACCCAACTGAACAAAGCATTGACCAAGTTTATTTGGGCAGGTAAAAGGCCACGGTCTTGCTATTTAAATTGAAACAACCTGGGTGGCCTCAACTTGCCGTGTTTATGTACTTATGCACTGGTGGCAAACTATAGAGTGTCACAAACCGATCACTCACCTCCGCAGGTTCTGGGGTCCGTCCGCTGCTGGCGCAGTTGCTCGCGGTGCTGTGCGGCCGTGTGGGGATGCGGCGTGGTCAGGGGCAGAGGTGATGCAGGTTCTGGGAGCCGGGAGTGCGGGAACCAAATGGCCAAAGGCACCGCTGTGTGTCTGCAGTATAGGAGGCGGTCATGTTGGAGACCAAATGAGCACATGAGAGCACTTGTGAAACACCTGTGGGTAAGTGTTAGCCAATCCCGTGCTTGTGTTGCCTTTAAGTAGGCTGGAATTATGTTACTCTGAGCCAGTGCTTTGTTGTAGTTACTATGTACCCTAGCTCTGTGCTCTCTCTGTGGTTTTCTGTGTGATTCCAGTGGTCCAGATATCACCCCCGCTCCCAGAAGTCTGCCAGCAGCCGTCACTGCAAAAGATCCACCAGCTCCCTGCTGTGCTGACAGTCAATCACTCTCCCAGTGGCATTAACTGGAGTTCCAGAGTCTTGTGAGAGGATTACCCTGTCTGCCTGCTTCAATCACACAACCTTTGGAAGATTCTACTAAACTCAGGTGCTCATTTAATCAGCTCTCAGCTTAACCTATTCATCAACATTGTCGTCTGCTGCAGTTTCACAGTGCTGTGTTATCTTCACAACTTGCAAGTATTCCATTCAGTATTGTATTTTCATTGTTGCTGCAATCAAGGACAATTCTTCACAGCCTTCCAGTTTAATCTTTAAGCTTCAGTACAAGTCTCTACAGTTATTCATTTATGTCTGCCATATCCAGTTAACACTCCTTACAGTTTGGCACTAATCATTGCTTCATTTGGACAATTCGTCATTCATTCACAAGCCTGTTTAAAAACTCAGTTATATGAACATTTCTTCAATGCATCTTTAAGACTGTTCCTGCTTATCATTATACCATTCATTGCAATACCGCAGTACATATATGGTGATTAATAATTTGTCATTTAACTCCTTACTGGAATTGTTGCCTTTAATAAATATATGAAACGGAACTTTCTTCGTCCTCCCTGCTTTCATCATACCCCAGCACCTACACCTTTGGTTGGTCCAGGGTTAACGGATTCACAAAAACAGTCGGCCCTGACATAGAGTTGCTTGAGACTGGATTAGTGGATGCAATGCTTATGCAAATCAACTGCTAGGACAGGTTTTCATACCGAACTGGGATCTGGTCTCATTACTACATGATACACCTCACTCCATGCCTGATTTTATAAAAGATAATGTCCTGTTGTCAACTACTTGTGTGCGTGGAGAGCGGTGCGCTCCAAATTAAAATTATCAAAGCAAACTTCTTTAATCCTGACCCTTTGGGGTAATCCCAATTTTGAACCACATAATACCTCTCCGATATTCTATACATGGTACAAAGGAGGTCTAAAATATGCCCACCATTTTCTATGTAAAGATGATTTAGTCCTGCTCACACACTCGCAGTACTGGAGCATTTTCCATCTTTGACGATCCCCTTGTTTCCCTTCTTACAAGTGAGTAGCTATGTACAAAAAGTTCTCTCCACTCTGACTGAGATAGGACCAACACCTTAGATACAGCGTTACGCCATGATCCCAATGGTCTCTTCTCCACTGCTTTTAGACATGCCCAATCACGTCCTTTACTTAATTTGGACTCTGGAGATGTTGGTTTGTTAAGATGGAAGTCAGAATTCACGGACTTTACACTGAAATCCATTTTGGATGCCACTATGGCTCTAGATAAAATATTGGCCTTGATCTCCTATATGGAGATGCACCAAAAAATGGCTTATTTCACTCCTAAATTGAAAGTTCTAATTGGAGACACCCCAAATTCTAATTGTTTTAAAGGCGACATGCCGGAAGCAGACATTTTTCACTGCTTGTGGTCTTGTCTGAAAGTACAGGTCCTAAGGCAGGCATTACAACTGTATGTATCGAATGAATTAAAAATTCAATTCACTATTACTAAACCCTGGGCATTTTGGGGTATGTACTCTAAGACCTCTTTTCCTGTGCTATCTAAAGGTAATCGCACGTTACTTGTCAAGCTGGTTGCGGCAACAAAAAAAACTATACTCTCCCAATGGATCTCCCCTGTACCCGTACCCATCGCACTACTACACCCCAGAATTTCATTTTTATTTCACTTAGATTGGACCAACACTACACTTCACAAAGAAAAACTGACGGAGAAATATTTTGACACATGGCTCCCATACGTTCATACTTTATCCCCGTCACTAAAAGAGGCCTTACGGAAATGTTTTCAAAACACTGATTGGTACAATCTAGTAGTGTTAGACTCTAGTAGTGTTAGACTCTAGTTCTAATTTGCCCCTGGAGAAGGGGTATCCTTTCTCCTCCCCAGGATCTGGTCTGAGTGTAATTGTATTTGTACCCTCAGACTTATGTTTTACCCTGATTATGCTCTGATTTTCTTTTGTTATATTGTTACTTCCCTTGATTGATTATTGTAATATTTTAGAAGACACCTTGTTTCTGTCCTGTATACCTGTGCAGCCTATGTGTATTGATTGTATTATTTCTGCCTGTCAATAAAGTTTTTTTGAAAAATAAATAAATTCATAGTATAGCTGTAATTTACCGCTACTAATGAATTCCTCTGGAGTTATCCTATTAGCCCCGATGTCAGCGCCACTTATCCCCAATGACGGCACTTCTTGAGGATTATCCCTGAGACCCTTTTTTTAAAAATAACTCATAGGTCCGGATACTTATCCCGAATCCAATGTGTTATTGGACGAAAATGGGACATTTTTCGACCGATAAAAAAGGGCTATAATTGGATAGGACGATAATGACCATTGGTTTTTCAGCTGAAAAACAATCATAGTTAATTGGATACTGGCCACAGTCTTTATTTAAAAATTTAATAAAGACAATGGGCCTGATTCAGAGATGTAAATACTCTAATGCTACAGAAGGTGTCCGAGGACACAAGACGCATCATCACAGTATCACAGATCGGAGTGCTCATCTGAACAAGCAGCAACAGATCACCATTGCAACTATCGGTCATGCTGGTTGCAGCACACCCCCATTTTGTAGAACAGCCCCTGTCACCGCCCCTGCTCCACCCCTTAATGCCTCAGCATGTAACTCATGCAGTGTCTAAGAGGGGACTGTGGCGTAATTCAGTTTGTTTTTGAATCATACATTTTTATTGAGTAAATGAGAGCAGTGACAGATAAATGGATCTCGTGATCAGATTGTGTTACAATGAGTATCAAAAATAAAGATCCAGTTATAAACATAATAGCAACTATCAGGATTAACTGTCATAGAAGTGAGAAGGTGAACTGAGTAGAAACATAGCAATATTCACCACAATGAATTAGTGACATAAAATTAGTGTGGCAAATATAGATGGCCTAAGCCAGAGACCGAGTAGTGTGTCATGGCAATAGGACAAAGCAAGGGGTGAAAGGGGAGTGGGATGGGAAGGGAGGAGAGAGAGAGAAAAAAAAATAAAGAGAAAAACAGAAAAAGAAAATAAATAAATAAAAAGGAGGAGACCCTTTGACGAATTAGGAGCTTCATATATTGAAATTTAGTCAGTCTATAGCGGATTCAACAGAGGTTAAGTAAGGCCCGGAAGGGCAACATTATGATGGGAGTACCAGGGTAGCCAGACAGAATGAAATATTTGTACTGTACTGTTCTGGAGGCAAGTGATATATTCCATTTTCGCTATAAACCAAATTCTGTTTAATAGCTCTTGGCGGCTAGGTGCATTGGGGTTTTTCCAGTTGTGAGCTATTTGGTATTTGGCAGCACAGGAGATATGGAGAATCGATTTGTTGGAGTCTTTAGGGACACAAAGGAGTAAATTAGCGGGAGTAAGGAGCAAGGGAAGGGTAACCAGTTGTGTGATTAAAGAACAGCCCCATTTCCAGAACCGGGATATAGTAGGGCATGACCACCAGATGTGGTAAAATGTTCCCTTCAAACCACAGTCTCTCCAACATAAATTAGAAGAGTTGGGATAGATACGATTAAGACGTTCAGGCACTAAGTACCATCTTGTGTATACTTTATAGGACTTTTCTCGAACTGCGACACTAATAGAACATTTTAAAACTGCAGCACGAATCGCATCCCAAACCTCTTTGTCAAAATGTTGTCTCAGATCAAGTTCCCAGTCTTCTTCATGTTTTTCAAGAAGGAGAGGTACTGTGATTAAAACTGAGTGATATAGGTGCGAAATAGCCCCTTTGTCATTAGGTTGATACATACAGGACCTCTCTATCAAGGTGGGAATCGAAGATGGTTGTGAAGAACGAATAGTGGTCGCGAAGTGACGTATTTGGAAATATTCGTAGTGTAAAGAAGTAGGAATTACATGCCTTTCCTGCAGGTCTGCAAATGATTTAGGAACAAAAGCACCTGTTACATGGTGAACTCTGGTGACACCCGCAGAGGTCCAGGGTCGGGCCATTGTGGAAGAGATGCCCGGAGGAAAAGCAGGGTTGTTCCAGAGGGGGATGAGGAAAGTTTGAGTTTTTTATTGAGGTTTTCCCATGTTTGGAGGGTAATCTCTATTGAGGGGGAGGGGGAAGAGAAATGAGGATGGTGCCTACGTGGAAGCCATGGAAGACATGAGACCGAAGATATGCCTACTAAATCATTTTCCAAATCAACCCATTGCCTGACGTTCCGTGGGGAATGCCAAGCAATCAGCTGACTTAAGCGAGTTGCATTGAAATATCGCTGGAGAATAGGTAGCCCGAGTCCGCCATTTAAAGTTCGTTTGGCCAGTATGTCACGTCGGATTCTCGTTTTTTTATGATTCCATATAAATTTAGAAAACAGATTGAAGGGCAGTGAGAGCAGATGAGGGGACCTGTATTGGTAGGGTTTGAAAAAGATATAACAGTTTGGGGAGCGAGTTCATTTTGATTGCGTTAAAGCAACCAACCCAAGAAATAAAGTACGGTTTCCATTGCTGAATGTCTTTATGAATAGACCTGGTTAAGGGAGGATAGTTAGCATGGTAGAGGGAGGGAAAGGAATTTGTGATCTGTACCCCTAGGTATTTTAGTGAGCGTTTTCTCCAATTAAAATCAAAGTTTGTTTTTAGAAGTGTAGTGATGTGGCTGGGAAAATGAAGCGGTAAGGCCTCAGATTTCGAGTTATTGATTTTATAACCCGAAAGGTTCCCATATAGGGAGAGTTCAAAATATAAGCTTGGAAGCTAAATTAGAGGCTTAGTCAATGTAAGGAGAATGTCATCTGCAAATAAGTAGAGAGAGTGTATTCAGATTGTTTGATCGGAACCCCAGTGATGTCCGGGTTATTAGATATACGACAAGCTAGGGGCTCTATTAGGAGTGCAAATATGAGGGGGGATAATGGGCAACCCTGTCTAGTGCCATTGGTGATTACAAAGGGGTCATAGAGGAGACCTCCCGCTTGAACCATGGCCGAGGGGCTGTGATATAAAGCTTGTATACCCTTCAGAAATTTCCCTTGAAGACTAAACCGTTGCAATGTTTGGAGCATGAAGGGTCAAGAGACCTGATCGAAAGCTTTTTCGGCGTCTAGTGCAAGTACCAAAGAAGGAAGTCTATTAACATTAATGTAATGAATGTCAGTTGTGCGCCTTGTATTATCCAATGCTTGTCGGGAAGGGACAAAACCCACTTGGTCTGGGTGAATGAGGGAAAGGAGAATTGGATTTAACCTATCAGCAAGAACTTTGGCAAAGTGTTTCAAGTCTGTATTAAGCAGTGAAATGGGGCAGTAATTAGAAACCAGTTGGGGGTCTTTGTCGGGCTTGGGGATGACCGTGATGGTGGCTTTAGTAGTGCTTGGGTGGAATGTGGTACTGTCTAAAATCTGATTGAACATCTGTGATAAGTGAGGTACCAAGGAGGATTGGAATGTTTTGCAATATGTTATGAGCCACGGCTGTGGCTCATTCCTGTTTTGCAGTTTTGTTCTGTATTTTATGTTTATAAAGTTGTCTTGCATGCCAGGATTTCCTGTTGCTCTGTTTTAGAATACTCTTGTCTGCTGCCGCTGGTGAGTCTGTGTAATTGCAGCTTGTTCCCATGTGTTCAGCCTCACCTGGCTGCTAATTGCATCTTGTCAGTTTGGAATCATGCAACAGGGCAGCTGCATGGGATTATTAATTAGGCCTCTCTGTTATATGCTGGCTGACTGCAATTCACAGATGCTGGTGATATCTCTTGGTTTTCAGTCTGCTTGAAGTCTGACCTGGTTCCTGCCAGTCCCTGAGCTCCTGTATAGCAGTGTCTGACTAGCTGCTTCCTGTGTTGATTCCTGTGTCAGTCCCTGTGTCGATTCCTGTGTCTGTTCCCGTGTCCTGCTGTGAGGCGTTCCTGCCCTGAGGTCCAGTGGCTTTGCCTATCCCTGGTCAAGTTCCTGGTTTCCTGGTGTCCACCGGTCTGTCGTTTGGGATTCTGCCTGTCCTCCAGTTCTGAGAGTGTGTGTCGGCATCATTGAGGGTTCCTGTCCGTTTGCCAGTATTCGTACCGGTTCCGTGAGTAGCGGCTCTCCCGCGTCCGTTGGCCTAGGCCGCTGTATTTCATTATTGTTTCTGTCCCTGGTGTTTTGCAGAGGGTTCTGCTTATGCTGTCACCGCCGGTACACAAAGGTATTGTGTCGGCGTGTGATCAGCATTTCCTTTGTTGTTATTTTCCTTTGGCGGTTTCTCCGCACATACTTTAGGTTTTTAGTTAGCTTGTAGCCCCTGGCCTGTTTGCTTAGTTAGAGGGCCTCTTGTTATCATCCTGTCTCGGATTTCCCTTTGTCTCTCACTAAGACCGGGGGGCATCGGAGTTGGGCAGACATAATCCGCCCTTCAAACGCGGCTGCCAAGGGCTCAAGAAACCATAGTCTCGCAAGGGATTTCTGACAGCACGGGTGAGACAACAGAGTTAGGACGCCAGGGGCTATTCCCTTTCCATTCCCCTTTCCCAGCGTTACGTCCTGGTGCTCTGGACTCACTTCATGAACATCTCCCTTGTTCTGAGCACCAGGAACCTAACATTATCACCAGCCATACCACAAAAAAGAAATAAAACTTTTTTTTCTTTTTTGGCCCAGTCCAGTGTCTAGTCTAGAATCCAGTCCTGTCTAGAATTCAGTGTGCAGAATCCAATCCGGTGTTTAGAATCCAGTCTTGTCTAGAATTCAGTGTGCAGAATCCAGTCCGGTGTTTGGAGTCCGGTCCTGTCTAGAGTTCAGTGTGCAGAATCCAGTCCGGTGTTTAGAATCCAGTCCGGTGTTTAAAAAAAAAAAAAAAAAAAAAGAAGAAAGTCTTGTTTTGTTTAGCAAAATTTAGTCTTGCCTTGTCTTGTCTTGTCTTGTCTAGTTTTAAATCCTCCTATGTCCACTATGCAAGCCCTGCAGGCATCTCTCGCAGCCCTGAACTCTGTTTTCAGTGCTTTGAGACCAGAGCGACTGGAGGTTTTGCAGCAATCCCTGAAGCAACTGCAAAACCTTCTGACTAAAATCTTGCTCATCTTGCCAGAAGTCGTTGAGAGTACATCTATCTCTAAAGAGACTCTTGTTCACAGTATGGTGACAAGAGAATCCTCTGGTTTAATTGAAGAGAAAAGGTTTAAAAGTTTTCTGCGGCCCCGGCTCTCAGAAGAGGAGCGTCTGCGTCGCAGAAACTTAAACTTATGCCTATATTGTGGGGGTTTAGGCCACTATCTGCAGACCTGTGAGTTGCGCAAGCCAAAGTGTGGTGACGAGTCTTGCCCTCTGGCCAAGTTGAGTCAGGATACAAGACCTACTCCTGTCTCTACTGTGGCAGAGGTACTTGTCACACAACCCACACTAAAAAGCTCTCTGTCCTATAATTGGGGTCCTTGGGCAAGGGAGCCCCATTATAGATTCAGGAATCAAAAGAGAATGTTTCTCTCCTCTCTTGAGGTTCCTGTGGAAGCGGAGTTGCAAGCCCCTGGAGTGGTGCCCGATGCCCAGGGTCCTGGAGTGGTGCCCGATGCCCAGGGTCCTGGAGTGGTGCCCGATGCCCAGGGTCCTGGAGTGGTGCCCGTAGCCCAGGGTCCTGGAGTGGTGCCCGTAGCCCAGGGTCCTGGAGTGGTGCCCGTAGCTCAGGATCTTGGTGCGGTACCTGATGCCCAGAGTGCTGGTGCGGTACCTGATGCCCAGAGTGCTGGTGCGGTACCTGATGCCCAGAGTGCTGGTGCGGTACCCGATGCCCAAGCTTATAGAGGGACATCAAATATTGTAGTTCAGGTGTCCATACCAGAAGGGGTCTCAGAAGCTGTTACCCCAGGTAGGGACTTGAAGAGCGCAACCCTAGAAAGGGTCTCTAAAACCATAGTTCTTGAAGGGAACTCGAGAAGCAAAACCCCAGAAGGGATCTTTGAAGTAATATCCCCAAGTGGGGTCTCGAGAGACGCAGCCCCAAATAAGGGTCTAGAAGTCGCTTCCCCAGGATAAAACTTAAGAAGCATAGCATTAGTGGAGGATCTGAACGTTATTGCTTCAGCAAAAGTCCCGGAAGTCATAGTCCCGGGAGAACTTTCGATAATTATCGACTCGGAGAGGGAGGCCGATGGCCCGATCCCAGTCAGGGAGGCCAACGGCCCGGTCCCAGTAAAAGAATCCGAGGTGCTGACCCCAGCGGGGTTCCCGGAGGCCACTGCCCCAGCGGGGTTCCCGGAGGCCACTGCCCCAGCGGGGTTCCCGGAGGCCACTGCCCCGGGTGGGGTTCAGAAAGTCACTGCCCCGGGTGGGGTTCAGAAAGTCACTGCCCCGGGTGGGGTTCAGAAAGTCACTGCCCCCGGTGGGGTTCAGAGAGTCTCAGCCTCGAGTAAGGTCAATAGTGACCAGGTCCTAGCAAAGCACTCCAGTCAGTCAGATGAGAAGGAAACAGATCCTGACTCTGATATCTCAACATCCATAACCTTTGATGGGGACTTAGCCCAATTTCTGGCGCTTTTCAAACACTATTACACTATTATGTTGTCTAGACCATTTCTGGGCATCACTTCAGAAAACCTTGGGCTCTATCTGATTTATTCTTTTAGAGGAGAGACTTTTGAGTGGGCGACCAGCCTAATGAAAGCTGAAGATCCCATTCTTCAGGATCCCCTAGCATTCAGTGATGCAATTATTAAAAGATATGGTTCCAAAGAAATTGGTTCAGGTTCCTCTAGGTCACCCGTCTTATATGCTGAGAGTCCACCAAATACTGTAAACTCGGCACAAGAGTCTCAGCCCGTTGTTTTGACTGCAGGATGTGCTTTTCTGACTTCTTCTTCTAATAATAGTACTTTACCAGAAAGTTCAGCTCCCAAGGGTAAGAGACCTGTCTCTGATTTGAACGCAGCCTTGCTGGGTGGTACCATCAGTTCAGACAATGTGTGGGGAATTACCTTGGTCAGACCTAAAGAGCTTTGTAAAAAGAAGAAGAAGAAAAAGAAATAATTTTTGACTCTTGCCTTGATAAAAAAAAAAAAAAAAGATTTCCCCCCCCCCCCTTGTCTTGTGTCCAGTGGCCACCATCAAGGGGAGGGCACTGTTACAAGTTGTTGCTACAGCTTGTTTTTGTTTTCTTGTCTGTTAGACCAGTGTGTCAGGTTTTATTTTGTATCCCTTGTTCTGGATAGTCTGAATTTTAGGGTCTTTTGACCCCTCCTCAAGGGGGGGGGGGGGGTAATGTTATGAGCCACGGCTGTGGCTCATTCCTGTTTTGCAGTTTTGTTCTGTATTTTATGTTTATAAAGTTGTCTTGCATGCCAGGATTTCCTGTTGCTCTGTTTTAGAATACTCTTGTCTGCTGCCGCTGGTGAGTCTGTGTAATTGCAGCTTGTTCCCATGTGTTCAGCCTCACCTGGCTGCTAATTGCATCTTGTCAGTTTGGAATCATGCAACAGGGCAGCTGCATGGGATTATTAATTAGGCCTCTCTGTTATATGCTGGCTGACTGCAATTCACAGATGCTGGTGATATCTCTTGGTTTTCAGTCTGCTTGAAGTCTGACCTGGTTCCTGCCAGTCCCTGAGCTCCTGTATAGCAGTGTCTGACTAGCTGCTTCCTGTGTTGATTCCTGTGTCAGTCCCTGTGTCGATTCCTGTGTCTGTTCCCGTGTCCTGCTGTGAGGCGTTCCTGCCCTGAGGTCCAGTGGCTTTGCCTATCCCTGGTCAAGTTCCTGGTTTCCTGGTGTCCACCGGTCTGTCGTTTGGGATTCTGCCTGTCCTCCAGTTCTGAGAGTGTGTGTCGGCATCATTGAGGGTTCCTGTCCGTTTGCCAGTATTCGTACCGGTTCCGTGAGTAGCGGCTCTCCCGCGTCCGTTGGCCTAGGCCGCTGTATTTCATTATTGTTTCTGTCCCTGGTGTTTTGCAGAGGGTTCTGCTTATGCTGTCACCGCCGGTACACAAAGGTATTGTGTCGGCGTGTGATCAGCATTTCCTTTGTTGTTATTTTCCTTTGGCGGTTTCTCCGCACATACTTTAGGTTTTTAGTTAGCTTGTAGCCCCTGGCCTGTTTGCTTAGTTAGAGGGCCTCTTGTTATCATCCTGTCTCGGATTTCCCTTTGTCTCTCACTAAGACCGGGGGGCATCGGAGTTGGGCAGACATAATCCGCCCTTCAAACGCGGCTGCCAAGGGCTCAAGAAACCATAGTCTCGCAAGGGATTTCTGACAGCACGGGTGAGACAACAGAGTTAGGGCGCCAGGGGCTATTCCCTTTCCATTCCCCTTTCCCAGCGTTACGTCCTGGTGCTCTGGACTCACTTCATGAACATCTCCCTTGTTCTGAGCACCAGGAACCTAACACAATAAGACATCAGGAAGCCATCCGGTCCCGGTGCCTTAGACGGTTTTTGCGTTTGAAGAGCAGATAAGATTTCTTTGTCGGTTATGGGCCTGTCGAGGCTAGAAGTAGTATCAGAGTCTATGCTAGGAAGGTTACACGAAGACAGATATTAATTAGATGAGGTAGTACTCATAGGCTGTGGGTCGTCGGATTGTATAGGTGCTCATAATATGCTTTAAAAAGGGCGTTAATAGTAGATGGATTATAGTGAAGAGTCCCCTTGTCATCCTTAATAGCTGAGATAGCCGTCAGAACCCTGCGGGCCTTCAGTCTATTAACTAGAAGTGTATCAGCTTTATTGCTTTTCTCATAAAAACTTTGTTTCAGTCGATGCAAAATTCTTTCGGTACCCTTGGACAATAAGGCGTTTAGCGATACCCTGGCAGAAGTAAGCTGCTGGAGTAACACGCATGAAGGGTTAGTTTTATGTAAAGTTTCAAGTCTGTGAACTTCAGCCGTCAATGAAGTAAGTTTTTGTTTATGATCCCTATTTCTATGGGAAGCGTAGCTAATAATGCGACCTCTAATCACAGCTTTATGAGTTTCCCAGAACAGGGGGGAGCAAGCGGAATCAGTGATGTTGACAGAGAAGTACTCTGAGATGGCTGAATTAATTGTAGTTTGGATTTGGGGAATTTTTAGTAGAGTTTCATTTAAGCGCCAGGATGGGCGAGGGGCCGCGGTGTCGAAAAGGTCAAGCGAAACAGTTAAGATCGAGTGGTCAGACCAAGTATTGGGAATGATGGAGTAACTGGAGATATGTTTAGCTACGGAGGTGCAACAAAAAATATCAATGCGAGAATAAGACTGATGTGGTATCAAGAAAAACGTGTAGTCTCTGGAGGAGGGATTGAGGGCTCGCCAAGGGTCAAACAGTCCCGCTTCCTTAATATGTCTGTTCAATGAACGAGTAGGTGGGCTGGGCCTAGCATGTGCGGTGGATTGTGTTTTATCTAGTGAAGGGTCAAGGATAGTATTGAAATCTCTGCCGACTATTAAATAACCTTTTCTTCTCTTGTTTAACTGTGAGAAGAAAGCATTGAAGAAGGGGACCTGACCTGAGTTAGGTGCATATAAATTTGCTATTGTGCATTCTAAATGGCCCAGTAATCATGTGACGATAATATATCTGCCATCCCGATCTGTGTAGACCGAGTGAAGGGTGAAGGGGATTCTACTATGTATCAGAATTGCGACCCCATTGTGTTTGGTTTGGCTGGAGGAGTAAAACACAGTAGGAAAGCGCTTACTCCAAAAGGACGGGTGTAACTCAGCTTTGAAATGGGTCTCTTGAATTAAAACAATCCCAGCTTTAAGACTTTGGATTGAAAGAAATAAAGTGGAATGTTTTTGAGGGGCATTCAAACCCTTAACATTCATAGTGGCCATAGTGATAGACATTATCGGAAATATTAAAGTAGTCGGTAGATTGTGTGAAATAATGGGGATCCCAATTCGTCAACTGAAAAGCAGAAGAAGAAAAAAAGAGGACAAGAAGAAAAGGAAGAGAAAAGAAAAAAGAAAAGAAAGAGAAAAAAAAAAGGAGTGAAAAAGAGGTGGAGGGGAAAGGGGCTGGGTGGGGAGTCTCCTGCGACCAGCGGAAGGAGATGCACCCAGAACTCAGGACCAGAAGGCCCGAAATGAGGTGATTCGGGACTAAGACCGTGTCACCTCAAAAGGCAAGTCGGGGGGGACAAGCAATGAGTTCAAACGTGTAATTGTATAAGACGGAACCTAGAAAAGAGTGTGCGTGGGTGAAAAAATAGAGGGTCAAGCCCCTCCAGTGGTAAATTAACATGTGAATCAGCAAAACTGACCTAGAGATATAAGACATCAAAATTTCCTGATAACAAGGTAACAGACTGAAGTACAAGACAAGGGGGACAAAAGTTGCAAATATGGACAATTTCAGTACAGTCGAGGACAGGAATGTGTAATGGTTAGTAAAAAAACAAAAACACAACAAGGGGCAAGACATGGGGAGGTAGACAGCGGTCATTCAACAATGTGCGTCAGAGAGCCCCACCTAAACAATACAAGAACAGTATCGATATGCATGTCTAGAGTCCATGGCAGCAAAAAATAGGATTTTAATACCTACCGGTAAATCCTTTTCTCTTAGTCTGTAGCGGATGCTGGGGTCACTTCAAGAACCATGGGGTATAGACGGGATCCGCAGGAGACATGGGCACTTTAAGACTTTCAAAGGGGTGTGAACTGGCTCCTCCCTCTATGCCCCTCCTCCAGACCCCAGTTATAGGAACTGTGCCCAGGGAGACGGACATTTCGAGGAAAAGTATTTATTGTTAAACTAAGGTGAGATACAGACCAGCTCACACCTCAAGCACGCCGTACAACATGGCATTCAACACAACGCAAGTCAATGGCATGAACAACATCAGCAACAGGCTGACTATAAACGTAATACAACATGTGTGTAACCACAACTAATAACTGCAGATACAGTACGCACTGGGACGGGTGCCCAGCATCCTCTACGGACTTAGAGAAAAGGATTTACCGGTAGGTATTAAAATCCTATTTTCTCATACGTCCTAGAGGATGCTGGGGTCTCTTCAAGAACCATGGGGTTTATAACAAAGCTCTAGAACGGGCGGGAGAGTGCGGATGACTCTGCAGCACCGATTGACCAAACATGAGGTCCTCATCAGCCAGGGTATCAAACTTGTAGAACTTCGCAAAGGTGTTTGAACCTGACCAAGTAGCCGCTCAGCAAAGTTGTAATGCCGAGACCCCCCTGGGCAGCCGCCCAGGACGAGCCCACCTTTCTGGTAGAATGGGCTTTCACCGATTTCGGTAACGGCAATCCAGAATGAGCCTGCTGAATTGTATGACAGATCCAGCGTGCAATAGTCTGCTTGGAAGCAGGAGCCCCAATTTTGTTGTGAGCATACAGGACAAACAGAGCCTCCGTTTTCCTAAACTGAGCCGTTCTGGCCACATAAATTTTCAAAGCTCTGACTACGTCAAGAAACTTCGATTCCAGCAAGGTGTCAGTAGCCACTGGCATCACAATAGGTTGGTTTAAGTGGAACGACGAAACCACTTTTGGCAGAAACTGCTGACGAGTCCTCAACTCTGCTCTATCTTCATGAAAGATCAAATAAGGGCTCTTGTGGACAAGGCCGCCAATTCAGACACCCGCCTGGCAGATGCCAAGGCCAACAGCATGACCACTTTCCAAGTGAGGAATTTCAACTCCACCTTTTGTAAAGGTTCAAACCAATAAGATTGAAGGAATTGCAACACCACATTAAGATCCCATGGTGCGACAGGGGGCACAAAGGGAGGTTGGATGTGCAATACGCCTTTCACAAAGGTCTGAACTTCAGGAAGGGAAGCCAATTGTTTTTGGAAGAAAACCGGTAAGGCTGAAATTTGTACTTTAATGGAGCCCAACTTTAGGCCCGCATCCACACCGGCTTGCAGAAAATGGAGAAAACGTCCTAACTGAAATTCTTCCATAGGAAACTTCTTGGATTCACACAAAGACACGTATTTTCTCCAAATACAGTGGTAATGTTTAGACGTTACTCCTTTCCTGGCCTGAACAAGAGTGGGGATGACCTCCTCGGGAATACCCTTCCGGGCTAGGATCCGGCGTTCAACCTCCAAGCCGTCAAACGAAGTTGCGGTAAATCTTGGAACACGCCCGGCCCCTGCTGTAACAGATCCTCCTTCAGAGGAAGAGGCCAGGGATCTCCTATGAGTAATTCCTGAAGATCCGGATACCAAGCCCTCCTTGGCCAGTCTGGAACAATGAGGATCGCTTGAACCTTTGTTCTTCTTATGATCTTTATCACTTTTGGAATGAGTGGGAGCGGAGGAAACACGTACACCGACTGAAACACCCACGGTGTCACTAGGGCGTCCACTGTTATTGCTTGAGGGTCTCTCGACCTGGAACAATATCTCTGAAGTTTCTTGTTGAGGCGAGACGCCATCATGTCTATTTGAGGAATTCCCCAAAGACTTGTCACTTCTGCAAAGACCTCTTGATGAAGACCCCACTCTCCTGGATGGAGATCGTGTCTGCTGAGGAAGCCTGCTTCCCAGTTGTCCACTCCTGGAATGACAGAGCGCTTGTATGCCTTTCCGCCCAACGGAGCACCTTTGTGGCCTCTGCCATTGCCGCTCTGCTTTTTGTTCTGCCCTGGCGGTGTATGTACGCTACTGCTGTTATGTTGTCCGACTGAATCAAGACGGGCCGATTGTGAAGAAGATGTTCCGCTTGCAGAAGGCCGTTGTAAATGGCCCTTAGCTCCAGAACGTTTATGTCTAGACAAATTTCCTGGTTTGACCATCTTCCCTCGAAGCTTTCCCCCTGAGTGGCTGCTCCCCAGCCTCGGAGACTCGCATCCGTGGTCACTAAGATCCAGTCCTGGATCCCGAACCTGCTTCCCTCTAGGAGGTGAGAGCTGTGCAGCCACCACAGGAGTGAGATTCTGGTCCTGGAAGACAGGATTATCCTTCGGTGCATGTGCAGATGGGACCCGGACCACTTGTCCAACAGGTCCCACTGAAAGACTCTGGCATGGAATCTGCCAAACTGAATGGCCTCGTAGGCCGCCACCATCTTCCCCAGCAACCGAGTGCATTGATGGATCGATACTTTTGCTGGTTTCAGAATTTGTTTGACCAGGTTCTGAATTTCCAGCGCCTTTTCTACTGGAAGAAAAACTCTCTGTAATTCTGTGTCCAGAATCATTCCCAAAAACGACAGCCGTATCGTCGAAACCAACTGTGATTTTGGCAAGTTTAGGAGCCAACCATGTTGCTGCAGAATTGTCAGGGAGAGCGTAATGTTCTGCAGTAATTGGTCCTTGGACCTCGTCTTTATCAGGAGAGCGTCCAAGTACGGGATAATTGTGACCCCTTGCTTGCGCAGGAGAACCATCATTTCGGCCATTACTTTGGTGAAAATCCTCGGAGCCGTGGATAGACCAAACAGCAAAGTCTGAAAGTGGTAATGACCATCCTGAACTGCAAACCTCAGGTAAGCCTGATGTGGAGGATAAATGGGAACATGTAAGTAGGCATCCTTTATGTCTACCGACACCATAAAATCCCCCTCCTCCAGATCACTGCCCGGAGAGAATCCATCTTGAATTTGAATTTCCTTAGGTAGAAATTTAGAGATTTGAGATTCAGGATTGGTCTGACTGAGCCGTCTGGCTTCGGGACTACGAACAGGTTCGAGTAAAATCCTTCTCCCTGTTGCGACGGGGGAACCCTGACAATGACTTGATTGTGACACAATTTTTGTATTGCGGCGCATACCACCTCCCTGTCCGGAAGAGAAGCTGGTAAGGCCGATTAGAAAAATCGGTGAGGGGGAACGTGTTGAAACTGCAGTTTGTACCCCATGGACACTATTTCTAAAACCCATGGGTCCAGGGCCGACCGAGCCCAGAACTGACTGAAGAGCTTGAGACGTGCCCCCACCGGTGCGGACTCCCGCAGAGGAGCCCCAGCCTCATGCGGTGGATTGGCAGAAGCCGGGGAGGACTTCTGTTCCTGGGAACCGGCCACGGCCGGTGATCTTTTACCTTTTCCCTTTCCTCTAGTAGCAAGGAAGGAAGACCTTCGGCCTTTTCTGTATTTATTGTCCTGAAAGGACTGCATCTGATAGGGGTGTTTCTTTTGTGGTGCAGGCACATAAGGTAAAAATGATGATTTACCCGCGGTAGCCGTAGATACCAAATCAGCGAGGCCGTCACCAAAGAATACACCACCTTTATACGGTAGAGACTCCATAGCTTAGAGTCAGCATCAGCATTCCATTGATGAATCCACAATGCTCTCCTAGCTGAGACTGCCATGGCATTGGCCCTTGATCGCAAGAGGCCAGTATCCCTCACAGCTTCCTTTAGGTAGACTGCAGCATCCCTGATATAACCTAGTGTCAAAAGAACGCTATCCCTATCCAGGGTATCTATTTCAGATGACAAGTTATCTGCCCATTTTTCGATAGTGCTACTCACCCACGCAGATGCAATGGCTGGTCTGAGTAGCATACCCGTGGTGACATAAATGGATTTCAATGTATTTTCCTGCCTACGATCCGCAGGATCCTTTAGGGCTGCCATGTCAGGGGACGGAAGAGCCACCTTTTTGGACAGCCGAGATAGAGCTTGTCCACAATGGGGGGTGACTCCCATTTTTTCCTATCCTCAGAGGGAAACGTATACGCCACTGGAATCCTTTTGGGAATCTGAAACCTTTTGTCAGGATTTTCCCAAACCTTTTTCACAAATTGTGTTCAGTTCATGAGAGGGAAGAAACGTTACCTCAGGTTTCTTTCCTTTATACATACAGACCCTAGTATCAGGAACAGCAGGGTCCTCAGTGATATGTAATACGTCTTTTATTGCCACAATCATGTACTGAATGCTCTTTGCCAGTTTTGAATCTAATCTGGCATCACTATAGTCGACACTTGAGTCAGAGTCCGTGTCGGTATCCGTGTCAGCCAGCTGGGCAAATGAACGTTTTTGTGACCCCGATGGGGTCTGAACTTGAAACAACACATCCTCTACGGATTTCTTCCATGCCTGGTTCTGAGACTCAGATTTATCCAATCTCTTATTTATCAGAGCCACATTAGCATTCAAAGCACTCAACACATTCACCCAATCAGGTGTCGGTGGTGCCGACAGGGTCTCTCCCGCAACCGTTTGTGTCCCTAACATAGTCTCCTCCTGGGAAGAGCACTCCGCCTCAGACATGCTGGCACACGTGCACCCAACACACGCAGACACACTGGGCCTATAGGGGACAGACCCACAGTAAAGCCTGTCAGAGAGACACAGAGGGAGTATTGCCAGCCCACACCCCAGCGCCCAATCCTGGTCTGAAAAAACCACAGAAAATGTCCCAGACTTGCAGCGCTTTTATAAGTTACATATAATGCACCAAAATAACTGTGCCCCCCCCCCCCCCGTTTTGCACCCTGTTACTTGTACAGCAGTGTGAGGAAGGACCAATGTCTCTGCAGCCTTGTGTAGAGAAAATGTCGCCGGGCTGTGTGCTGTGAGGGCTAAGCTCCGCCCCCGTAATGGCACGCTTCAGACCCGCTTTTAAAAAGAAAATTATACTGGCGGGGGTCTGGACAGTGCCCTGGCACTTAGTCCGCTCTTGCCAGGTAGTTATTGAGGCTAGATATGCTGCCCATGGCGCCCCCCCCCCCCCCCCACGCCCTGCACCATGTAGTGCCTCTGTGTAGTGGGGGCATGGCGCGCAGCATGCGCTCGCTGTGCGGTACCTCAAAGCCGTCACTGAAGTCTTCTGATCTTCTTCTACTCACCTGTCTTCTGACTTCTGGCTCTGCAAGGGGGTGACGGTGGGCTCTGGGAACGAGCATGTAGGCGTACTTAGCGATCAGACCCTCAGGAGCTAATGGTGTCCTGTAGCCAAAGAAGCAGAGCCTTTAAACTCATAGAAGTAGGTCTGACTTCTCTCCCCTAAGTCCCACGAAGCAGGGAGACTGTTACCAGCAGTTCTCCCTGAACATAACAAAACCTAACATAAAGTATTTTCAGAGAAACTCAGTAAAGCTCCTCAGAGTCCATCCAGTCTGCCTGGGCACAGATTCTAAACTGGGGTCTGGAGGAGGGGCATGGAGGAGCCAGTTCACACCCCTTTGAAAGTCTTAAAGTGCCCATGTCTCCTGCAGATCCTGTCTATACCCCATGGTTCTTGAAGTGACCCCAGCATCCTCTAGGACGTATGAGAAATAAAGAAAAACAAAATTCACCTGCTCACCCATGGCTTGCAGGAGTAGCAGTATATGGGAGGAGAAAAAGAACTCACCGGTAGGTGCGCGGGTATAAATCAGTATAAGGTACAATAAGGTCTACTTGCATGCACATGGAGATAAATGCGAGAATAAGGATAGGGCACATAAATTGGATCCATACAACAGTGTCTTTTTAAGTAGCGGATGATGAAGCTTGAGAAGGACTTGAGTCTTCTAGGTGTGAGAGAAAGTAATTCCCTTCTCTGAGGTCCCGAATTACGACAGTCTTCCTGTTGATGTCTACCAGCAATTTAAAGAGGCAACTCCAACGGTAGCAGATCCCCCAGTTGTGGAGGACGGTCGTAAGGTCCCTGAGTTCTCTCCTCTTAATTATGGTGACAGGGGCTAAGTCCTGATAGAACTGCAATTTAATGTCATGAAGAATAAAGGGCTTGCCTTTTGTTGGAGCTAAAACCAATTCCTTATCCTGGAAATTCAAGAAACGCATGATGACATCCCTCGGTGGGTCCCCATCTCGAGGTCTAGGTCAAAGGGCTCTATGGGCTCTCTCCAAAGGGAGTTGACGAGTGCCTAGGTCCGGCAGTAAGTGAGAAAGCACTCAATGCAGGTAAGACTCTAATTCATTCGGTAAAATAGACTCCGGGATGTTACGGATCCTGAGATTATTCCTCCTTTCGCGATTTTCTAAATCTTCATTTTTAGAGTGAAGCTCTGCCAGGTCTTGAACAATGTGATCTACGTCCCGTAACGTCCCGTTCTGGACCTTTTGGAGAGTGTCCTGACGTGATTCTAGTTTGGACGTTCTGGTAGATAATTGCGAAAGATCAGATCTAATAGACGAAAATACTATGTCTAATTTAGATTCCAAGGATTCTTTAAAATCCACAATGAGGGACCGTAGTGCCATAATATTTTCCTTAGTAGACGAAGCAGGAGGCGGTGGATCTTTCTTGTCCCCTTGGGAGGGGTTGGGGGAGGGAGGACCTGAAATCAGGGAAGATTTACAGTTTTTAGAGAAATGATGAGTGATATCAGCCCTCACACGTTTCTTGGCATTGGTGGTGGCTCGACGCATTATGATAATGGGTCCTAGAACCAAGGTGGGCCACTCAGGTGCACAATATAGGGTGGGGAGTTTAGGTGAACTAGGTCTAGAAAAATACCACTAGAGGGGGGGACATCAATTATATCAGGGGAGCATCAGTGCGGGCTGGGTGCATCAGAAGAAATATTAATACCTGCAGACTGTGAAAATAATTTTCCCCCTGGGTACCTGTCAGGGAGACCAGCGGCTCCTGGAACTGGTATAGTCCACAGCAGGGGTACACTGGATCCAAGGTCCGGTCCGGCACCTAACTGTTAATAGCAGCGGAGATGAGGACAGGTAAGCAGGAGTGCAGGGAGCACCATGAGCCTCTCAGCTCTCCTATTATGAACACGGGCAGCAGAAACCAAGCAAGTGGAGGGAGCTCAGGCACCACTGCTAGTGAAATCCAGGACGCACTGATCAGGGATACCCTTTTGTCCTTCTCTTATAGCAGGGATGGGGAACCTTCGGCCCTCCAGCTGTTGTTGAACTACACATACCAGCATGCCTTGCTACAGTTTTGCTATTTGGCCATGCTAAAACTGTTGCAAGGCATGCTGGGATGTGTAGTTCAACAGCAGCTGGAGGGCCGAAGGTTCCCCATCCCTGTCTTATAGCATGCAGGCAGGGCACACAGACGTGAGGCGCCAGTGACCTGGGCGCCGCTTTTGAGGGCCCTCCAATGCCACCGCACAGTGGGGGTCATTCCGAGTTGTTCGCTCGCAAGTGAATTTTAGCAGATTTGCTCATGCTAAGCCGCCGCCTACTGGGAGTGAATCTTAGCATCTTCAAATTGCGAACGATGTATTCGCAATATTGCGATTACACACCTCGTAGCAGTTTCTGAGTAGCTTCAGACTTACTCGGCATCTGCGATCATTTCACTGCTTGTCGTTCCTGGTTTGACGTCACAAACACACCCAGCGTTCGCCCAGACACTCCCCCGTTTCTCCAGCCACTCCTGCGTTTTTTCCGGAAACGGTAGCGTTTTTTCCCACACGCCCATAAAACGGCCTGTTTCCGCCCAGTAACACCCATTTCCTGTCAATCACATTACGTTCGCCAGAACGATGAAAATGCCGTGAGTAAAATTCCTAAGTGCATAGCAAATTTACTTGGCGCAGTCGCAGTGCGGACATTGCGCATGCGCATTAAGCGGAAAATCGCTGCGATGCGAAGATTTTTACCGAGCGAACTCGGAATGACCCCCAGTGTCCTGTAGCAGTGGAATAAGGAGGCAAGGTATCCGGGGAACAGTTCGGGCAGCGGCCACAGTCACCACGGAACCAGGCTGGGTAAGAATAGCAGCAGCTGCGCAGCATCCTATACCTCGCAGCATCCTGTAGCAGGGGAAGGAGGTGGCAAGGTTGGCGCAGCTAGCCAGGAGACCATTCAAACAGCGGCGGCAGGCACCACGGAGCCAGGCTGTGTAAGAGCAGTGGCAGCGGCGGTATCAGCGGAGGTCAGCAGTTTAGGCAGGGACAGGAGTGGGGTCCGTGAGTCTCTGTAGCAGGCTCAGTAATGCCGATCTCGACGCTCTGGACGTCCCCCTCGGGTGCCAGCATTAATTGAGGTCCCGGCTTGGTAGGGGCGGGCAGGCCGCAATAAACAGGAGCGTGTGATATGCTCCCCGATTCCGCGGACCTAACCCGCCAGTGACTGAGGGTATGCGGGGAGTAGTTGGATGCAGATGAGGGCTAGTAGGAGCCCCAGGAGAGGGTATTATGGGGTATTTTGGAGTGATGGGGCAGAAGCTCAGAGCAAAAGCGCCCTCCTTACTCAGCGATCAAGCCACGCCCCTCCGTGGCGTAATTCAGATTTGATCGTAGATGTGCTAAATTTAGCACATCTACGATCACTTACTCTTACATGCGGGGGGACGCCCAGCACAGGGCTAGTCCGCCCCGTATATCAGCCCCCCCCCCCCGCATGGGTGCAAAAGCATTGCACGGCGGTGATGCTTTTGCACCTGGCGAGTAG
This sequence comes from Pseudophryne corroboree, assembly GCF_028390025.1. NCBI lineage: Eukaryota > Metazoa > Chordata > Amphibia > Anura > Myobatrachidae > Pseudophryne > Pseudophryne corroboree. The sequence goes on along the minus strand of NC_086444.1, from coordinate 427,059,732 downwards.
CTCCCTGCCAGCGCAGCCTAGCTGCACTGGCAGGCGGAAACTTGACACGTTCCTGGGTCGCTTTTGCACCTGGCGAGTAGCTCCCTGCCAGCGCAGCCTAGCTGCAATGGCAGGCGGCTACTTGCCACGTTCCTGGGTCGCAGCGGCTGCGTGTGACATCACACAGCCGCCGCTGCCCACCCCCGCAGCGGTCCCGATACGCCTGCGTTGTCCAGACCGCGCCCCGCCAACAGTGTTCTTATGCCATTGGCGCGCCCCCTCCCGCCTCACGACCGCCTCTGCTTGTCAATCAGGCAGAGGCGAATGCAGCCCTGAGATGCTGTTAGCATCTCACTGTGCTCCCGGGGTGTGCGTGAGTGCACTCCACAAAGTGCCGCTGCAGCGATCCGGTCTGAATTAGGCCCTGTGAGTGATCCAGCAGAAGGAGAGCGGCACATGTGCAGTACAGATCTTTCCCACGTGCAGATCTGTTACAACCATTGGCTTTGGAGTACATCTGTCATTCAGGCCTGGGCCCTCATTCAGAGTTGATCGCTCGCTAGCGGGGGAGTGTATTTTCGCTTTGCAAGTGTGCGATCGCATGTGCAGCCGAGCGGGATGAAAAAGCTTTTTGCAGTTTCTGAGTGGGTCTGAACCATACTTGCCTACCTGACCCTCTCCATGAGGGAGAAAATGCTCTGTTCCTGGACATTCCTGGTAATGTATGATTGCCATCACCTGTGGTGAGCTAGGTAATTGATAAGAAAGGTGTTTCACCACAGGTGATGGCAATCATACATTACCAGGAACAGAGCATTTTCTCCCTCATGGAGAGGGTCAGGTTGGCAAGTATGGTCTGAACTTACTCAGCCCTTGCGATCACTTCAGCCTGTCCGGTCCCGTAACTGACGTCAGACACCTTGACACGCCTGCGTTTACCACTCCCAGAAAACGGTCAGTTGACACCCAAAATGCCTTCTTCCTGTCAATCTCCTTGCGATCGGTTGTGCCAATGGATTCGTCGCTAGAAGCATTGCACAGCAACGACGCATGCGCAGTAGTAACCTGATCGCTGCGCTGCGAAAAACGGCAGCAAGCGATCAACTCGCAATGAGGGCCCTAGTGCACAGCAGTCTTTCTATTAACACTTTATTTCTCTGACGTCCTAGTGGATGCTGGGAACTCCGTAAGGACCATGGGGAATAGCGGGCTCCGAAGGAGGCTGGGCACTCTAGAAAGATCTTAGACTACCTGGTGTGCACTGGCTCCTCCCACTATGACCCTCCTCCAAGCCTCAGTTAGATTTCGTGCCCGGCCGAGGTTGGATGCACACTAGGGGCTCTCCTGAGCTCTTAGAAAGTTATAGTCTTAGAATTTGTTATTTTCAGTGAGACCTGCTGGCAACAGGCTCACTGCAGCGAGGGACTAAGGGGAGAAGAAGCGAACTCGCCTGCTTGCAGCCGGATTGGGCTTCTTAGGCTACTGGACACCATTAGCTCCAGAGGGATCGACCGCAGGCCCAGCCTTGATGTTCGGTCCCGGAGCCGCGCCGCCGCCCCCCTTACAGAGCCAGAAGCAAGAAGATGGTCCGGAAAATCGGCGGCATGAAGACTCTGTCTTCACCAAGGTAGCGCACAGCACTGCAGCTGTGCGCCATTGCTCCTCTCACACACTTCACACTCCGGTCACTGAGGGTGCAGGGCGCTGGGGGGGGCGCCCTGAGGCAGCAATAAAAACACCTTGGCTGGCTAAAATACCTCAATATATAGCCCCAGGGGCTATATATGAGGTAAATACCCCTGCCAGAATTCCATAAAAAACGGGAGAATAGGCCGCGAAAAAGGGGCGGAGCCTATCTCCTCAGCACACTGGCGCCATTTTCCCTCACAGCTCCGCTGGAAGGAAGCTCCCTAGCTCTCCCCTGCAGTCTACAAAGGGTTAATAAAGAGAGGGGGGGGGGGGCACTAAATTTAGGCGCAGTATACATTATATATAAAAACAGCAGCTATAGGGGACATAACTCAGTTAGTCCCTGCATTATATAGCGCTCTGGTGTGTGCTGGCATACTCTCACTCTGTCCCCCCAAAGGGCTTTTGTGGGTCCTGTCCTCGTTTAGAGCATTCCCTGTGTGTCTGCGGTGTGTCGGTACGGCTGTGTCGACATGTTGAATGAGGAGGCTTATATGGTGACGGAACAGAGGCAGATATATGTGATGTCGCCCCCTGGGGGCCGACACCAGAGTGGATGGATAGGTGAAAGGTATTAACCGACAGTGTCAACTCCTTACATAAAAGGGTGGATGACGTAACAGCTGTGGGACAGCCGGCTTCGCAGCCCGCGCCTGCCCAGGCGTCTCAAAGGCCATCAGGGGCTCAAAAACGCCCGCTCTCTCAGATGGCAGACACAGATGTCGACACGGAGTCTGACTCCAGTGTCGACAAGGTGGAGACATATACACAATCCACTAGGAACATCCGTGACTTGATCCCGGCAATAAAAAATGTGTTATACATTTCTGACTTTAACCCAAGCACCTCTAAAAATGGGTTTTAGGTTTGGGGAGAAAAAACAGGCAGTGTTTTGTTCCCCCATCAGATGAATAAATGAAGTGTGTGAAAAGCGTGGGTTCCCCCGTTAAGAAACTGGTAATTTATAAAAAGTTACTGATGGCGTACCCTTTCCCGCCAGGAGGATAAGTTACGCTGGGAGATATCCCCTAGGGTGGATAAGGCGCTCACATGTTTGTCAAAAAAGGTGGCACTGCCGTCTTAGGATACGGCCACTTTAATAGGTACCTGTTGATAAAAAACAGGAGGCTATCCTGAAGTCTGTATTTACACACTCAGGTACTAGACTGAGACCTGCAGATAGTGCTGCTGCAGCGTGGTCGGTGACCCTGTCAAACAGGGATACTAGTTGGCAAACATAAAAACATATTAAAGACGTCGTCTTATATATGGGGGATGCACAGAGGGATATTTTGCCGGCTGGCATCCAAAATAAATGTAATGTCCATTCTGTCAGGAGGGTATTAGAGACCTGTCACTGGACAGGTGATGCTGACTTAAAAAGCGCATAGAGAGCCTTATAAGGGTGAGGAATTATTTGGGGATGGTCTCTGGGACCTCGTATCCACAGCAACTGCTGGGAAGAAATAATTTTACCTCAGGTTTCCTCACAGACAAAGGTACAGTCCTTTCGGCTTCAGAAAAGCAAGCGGGTCAAATGGCGCTTCCTTTCTGTACAGAGACAAGGGTAGAGGGAAAAAGCTGCACCAGTCAGCCTGTTCCCAGAATCAAGATTCTTCCCCCGCCTCCTGTGAGTCCACACCATGACGCGGGTGCTCCACAGGTGTAGCCAGGTACGGTGGGGGGCCGTCTCAAAAATTTCAGCAATTAGTGGGCTCGCTCACAGGTGGATCCCTGTTTCTTTCAAGTAGTATTTCAGGGGTACAAGCTGGAATTCGAGATGTCTCCCCCCAGCCGTTTCCTAAAATATGCCTTGCTGACAACTCCCTCAGGCAGGGAGGCTGTGCTAGAGGCAATTAATAAGCGGTATTCCCAGCAGGTAATACTCAAGGTGCCCCTACTTCAACAAGGACGGGGTTACTATTCCACACGGGTTGGGGTACCGAAACCGCATGGTTCGGTGTGACCCATTTTATATTTAAAATCCTTGAACACATACATAAAAAAATTAAAGTTCAAGATGGAATCGCTCAGGGCGGTTATTGCAAGCCTGGACGAGGGGGATTACATGGTATCCCGGGACATCAAGGATGCTTACCTGCATGTCCCCATTTACCATCCTCGCCAGGAGTACCTCAGATTTGTGGTACAGGATTACCATTACCAAGTCCAGACACTGCCGTTTGGACTGTACATGGCACCGAGGGTGTTTTATCAAGGTACTGGCCGAAATGATACTCCTTCGAAAAAAGGGAGTTGTAATTATCCCGTACTTGGACAATCTCGTTATAAGGGCGAGGTCCAAGGAGCAGTTGGTAGTCGGGGTAGCACTATTTTGGAAAGTGCTACAACAGCATGGTTGGATTCTAAACAGTCCAAAGTCACAGCTGGTTCCTATGACACGTCTACTGTTCCTGGGGATGGTTCTGGACATAAACCAGAAATAGTGTTTCTCCCGGAGGAGAAAGCCAAGGAGTTGTCATCTCTAGTCAGAGACCTCCTGAAGCCAAAATAGGTAGTGGTGCATCATTGCACGCGAGTCCTGGGAAAAATGGTAGCTTCCTACGAAGCAATCCCATTAGGCAGGTTCCATACAAGAACTTTTCAGAGGGACCTGTTGGACAAGTGGTCCGGATCGCATCTTCCGATGCATAGGCTGATAACCCTGTCTCCAAGGACCAGGGTATCTCTACTGTGGTGGCTGCAGAGTGCCCATCTTTAAGAGGGCCGCAGGTTCGGCATACAGGACTAGGTCCTAGTGACCATGGATTCCAGCCTTTGAGGCTGGGGGGCAGTCACACAGGGAAGAAACTTCCAGGAACTTTGGTCAAGTCAGGTTATTTCCCTACACATAAATATTCTGGACCTGAGGGCCATTTACAATGCCCTGAGGCCGGCAAGGCCTCTGCTACAAAACCAGCCGGTACTGATCCAATCAGACAACATCACGGCAGTCGCCCATGTAAACCAACAGGGCGGCACAAGAAGCAGGATGGCGATGGCAGAAGCCACAAGGATTCTCCGATAGGCGGAAAATCATGTGTTAGCACTGTCAGCAGTGTTCATTCCCGGAGTGGACAACTGGGAAGCAGATCTTCTCAACAGACACGACCTCCACCCGGGAGAATGGGGACTTCCTCCAGAAGTCTTCCAATAGGATTGTACACCATTGGGAAAGGCCACAGGTGGACATGATGGCGTCCCGCCTCAACAAAAAGCTATAAAAGATATTGCACCAGGTCAAGGGACCCTCAGGCGATAGCTATGGACGCTCTGGTAACACCGTGGGTGTACCAGTCGGTTTATGTGTTCTCCCCTCTGCCTCTCATACCAAAGGTACTGAGAATAATAAGAAGGCGAGGAGTAAGAACGATACTCGTGGATGGCCAAGAAGAGCTTGGTACCCAGAACTTCAAGAATTTATATCAGAGGACCCATGGCCTCTGCCACTCAGACAGGACCTGCGGCAGCAGGGGCCCTGTCTGTTCCAAGACTTACCGCGGCTGCGTTTGACGGCATGGCGGTTGAACGCCGGATCCTGAAGGAAAAGGGCATTCCGGAGGAAGTCATTCCTACGCTTACTAAAGCCAGGAAAGAGATTACAGCAAATCATTATCACCGCATATGGCGGAAATATGTTGCATGGTGTGAGGCCGAAAGGGCCCCAACAGAGGAATTTCAACTAGGTCGATTTCTGCATTTCCTGCAAGCAGGAGTGACTATGGGCCTTAAATTAGGTTCCATTAAGGTACAGATCTCGGCTCTGTCGATTTTCTTTCAAAAAGAACTAGCTTCAGTACCTGAAGTTCAGACATTTGTAAAGGGAGTGCTGCATATTCAGCCCCCGTTTGTGCCTCCTGTGGCACCTTGGGATCTCAACGTGGTGTTGAGTTTCTTAAAATCACATTGGTTTGAACCACTAAAAACCGTGGATCTGAAATATCTCACGTGGAAGGTGGTTATGTTATTGGCCTTGGCTTCTGCCAGGCGAGTATCAGAATTGGCGGCTTTGTCTTGTAAAAGCCCTTATCTGATTTTCCATATGGATAGGGCAGAATTGAGGACTTGTCCCCAGTTTCTCCCTAAGGTGGTGTCAGCGTTTCACCTGAATCAGCCTATTGTGGTGCCTGCGGCTACTAGGGACTTGGAGGACTCCAAGTTGTTAGACGTGGTCAGGGCCCTGAAAATATATGTTTCCAGAACGGCTGGAGTCAGAAAATCTGACTCGTTGTTTATCCTATATGCGCCCAACAAGCTGGGTGCTCCTGCTTCTAAGCAGACTATTGCTCGTTGGATTTGTAGTACAATTCAGCGTGCGCATTCTGTGGCAGGCCTGCCACAGCCAAAATCTGTCAATGCCCATTCCACAAGGAAGGTGGGCTCATCTTGGGCGGCTGCCCGAGGGGTCTCGGCTTCACAACTTTGCCGAGCTGCTACTTGGTCAGGGGCAAACACGTTTGCAAAATTCTATAAATTTGATACCCTGGCTGAGGAGGACCTGGAGTTCTCTCATTCGGTGTTGCAGAGTCATCCGCACTCTCCCGCCCGTTTGGGAGCTTTGGTATAATCCCCATGGTCCTTACGGAGTTCCCAGCATCCACTAGGACGTCAGAGAAAATAAGAATTTACTCACCGGTAATTCTATTTCTCGTAGTCCGTAGTGGATGCTGGGCGCCCATCCCAAGTGCGGTTTATCTGCAATACTTGTACATAGTTATTGTTAACTAAATCGGGTTATTGTTGAGCCATCTGTTGAGAGGCTCAGTTGTTTCATACTGTTAACTGGGTTTCATATCACGAGTTATACGGTGTGATTGGTGTGGCTGGTATGAGTCCAGACCCTCCAACATGACCCGCCCCACTAGGTACAAAATGCTCTGTTTCTGGACTTCCCTCTTTATTTATGATTGCCATCACCTGTGAAGAAACAGCTTTCTTATCATTTAACTAGTTCAACACAGGTGATGGAAATCATAAATTAAGAGGGAAGTCCAGGAACAGAGCATTTTGTACCTAGTGGGGCGGGTCATGTTGGAGGGTCTGTGAGTCTTACCCGGGATTCAAAATCCTTCCTTATTGTGTACGCTCGTCCGGGCACGGTACCTAACTGAGGCTTGGAGGAGGGTCATAGTGGGAGGAGCCAGTGCACACCAGGTAGTCTAAGATCTTTCTAGAGTGCCCAGCCTCCTTCGGAGCCCGCTATTCCCCATGGTCCTTACGGAGTTCCCAGCATCCACTACGGACTACGAGAAATAGAATTACCGGTGAGTAAATTCTTATTTTCTTTAAACAAATACATTTTAAATATATCGCTAACTGAACAATATTTAGGGCATACTATTACCAAATTGTGAGAAGCATCATCACCCCTTAACAATTGAATACCCCTCAATGTGCGATAATTTCTCTGATACCTTATTTTAATGTATACCTAATAAAGTGTGTCAGTAAATGTCTTTACTTACTAAAGGTCGTTTTGCCACCCTTTGTTCACACCTGAACATAGATTTTAGTAAATTCTCATTTATTATCATTAATAATAATAATTGCACACACACTAAAAAAAGGCAAACATTAAAAATCGAAATACAATCATGACACTACTGTCACTACATGGACACATTTTCAAAAAACAGACTGTGCTTTAAAGTCAGGGGAAGCTGGTAATCAGCCACTAGTGAGCGTAGTGTATGGGTAGCGTCTAGATTCTCTTCGCGCTGTAGTGTATGAGACCAATCAACCTACACGCCCCCACACTGCCAGCTCTATGGCAACTCCCGGCCTCCCATGACGCGCTTCGGGGATCTGAGACAAAAAGAAGCATAAGCCGTTGTACGTTGTCTGTATTGGTCGTCTTTATTTCCAAGATGACGGTTGTAGAAGTAATTCCCGCCTGTAGCCTCCCATTGGTGTGACGCTAACGTTCAAGCTTTGATTGGCGTCCTTGTTGTCCAATTGCTATTGAATAAACGTTCGCCTTTCATTGCGTCTCTCGTTTGCCGAGCTGCGTAGTGAGGAAGAGGTTGAGACGTCGCCATTTTGTGCTAGAACAGCAGAGCTTCGCCTTCCTATCGCTTTCAACTCGGGTTACTTACCTCTGTCCGTAGATTTTCCGAGATTTTCCGCAATTATCCTCGACCCGTAGAGCCCACAGCTCGCCGCAGCTCAATCGCTCGAAGAAAAGAGGTGAGTCATCGACGTCTTGTGTGTCTGAAAATGGCCCCAATGATTAGGCCGCACCAGGGCCTGCGAGGCTGCGGCGCATCGTGTGTATTGCCGGATTTGCAGTACGATCATGTTGGCGTGTCGATGCTGTATACGTAGCATGTAGACGAAGTAATGGGTATGGCGGACACTTATGATGTGGCGGCAGATGTACAGTGCATAAGCGCACACATTTGATGATAGCCACGTCTGTGGCTCCCTGTGCCCACGCCTGCTGATCGGAGCGAATCCGGCTCTATTTTTAGGTTTCTTTGGCAGATCTGAATGTCCTCTGAGAAAATTCGAGGAAATTTTTTCTATGCGTTTCCGATTAAGCAGGTTTATATAATTGTTCCATCTATGCTTCCTTAGTTACTGTGTAGCATAAACGTGTTACAAAAATAGCATTTTATTTAGCTATCATACAGTTGACCCAGATAATGTCAGTTCAAAAATATTGAGAATTAGCAAATGGAAGCTGCGGGAAAGCAGAGCTGAAAGTGTATTGGCGCCACAGATTGTGATGTTTGCATATTGTGGCAGGGATGGGGGCTGAGATACAGTAGAGAGGTACTTTTTAGCGGCGGGGTGGGGAGTGTAACTTGTACTGCAGCGATAGGCAACCTGATATACTGTACTTCACGGTCCACATATGGCTGACCTTAAAAAGTAAATGGTCTGCAGCATCTGATCACCTGCAACACCATCAGCAGTTGCATGGCCCATGTGGTCATGCAAACCGGCTGCTTCAGCTCCAACCAAGAGGCCATTGCCGTGCAGCAGCCGCCTAAATAGGTTCACGTTAAAGGCAGATCTTGGGGGGGCGCGCAGCACTGTCCCTAATAGTGATGCCGTCGGGACTGCATCCCCTTTTCTCTATCGTCCTTGAGGATGCTGGGACTCCGTAAGGACCATGGGGAATAGACGGGCTCCGCAGGAGATAGGGCACTTTAAGAAAGCTTTGGATTCTGGGTGTGCACTGGCTCCTCCCTCTATGCCCCTCCTCCAGACCTCGGTTTTACACTGTGCCCGGAGGGAAATTGGTGCACTGCAGGGAGCTCCCCTGAGTTCTCTGCCTAGAAAGCATTTTTGTTTGGATTTTTTCTATATTTTTACAGGGAGCACTGCTGGCAACAGGCTCCCTGCATCGAGGGACTGAGGAGAGAGGGACAGACCTTCTTAAATGATAGGCTCTGCTTCCTCGGCTACTGGACACCATTAACTCCAGAGGGGGTGAACACAGGTTCGTCCTGGGCGTTCACTCCCCGAGCCGCGCCGCCGTTCTCCTCGCAGAGCCAGAAGAAATCAGAAGACGTCTCAGGCGGCAGAAGCCTTCAGAGCTTCACTGAGGTAACGCACAGCACTGTAGCTGTGCGTCATTGCTCCCATACACCTCACACACTCCGGTCACTGTAAGGGCGCAGGGGGGGCGCCCTGGGCAGCAATATAACACCTCTCTTATGGCAAAAGACAATATACATGTACAGGTGGGCACTGTACATGTATATAAGAGCCCCCGCCATTTTTTAATAACTTTGAGCGGGACAGAAGCCCGCCGCCGAGGGGGCGGGACTTCTCCCTCAGCACTCACCAGCGCCATTTTCTCTCCACAGCACAGCTGAGAGGAAGCTCCCCGGACTCTCCCCTGCTTTACACACGGTGAAAGGGGGTTTGAAGCGGGGGGGGGGGGCACATAATTGGCTTTTTATTACTACTCAGCGCTTCTGGAAAAGGGCATTCTGTGTTTTTTTTTCCAGGGGTATAGCGCTGGGGTGTGTGCTGGCATTCTCATTCTCTCTCTCTCTCTCCAAAGGGCCTTAGGGGATACTGTCTTCAGAAAAGAGTTTCCCTGTGTGTGTGAAGTGTGTCGGTACGCGTGTGTCGACATGTTGGACGAGGAAGGCTCGCTTAATGTGGAGGGGGAGTGCTTGAATGTCATGTCGGCAACGCCGACACCGGAATGGGTGGATATGCTGAATGTCTTAAATGCAAATGTCAATCTATTGCATAAAAGGTTAGACAAGGCTGAAGCTAGGGATCAGTCAGGTAGCCAGACCATGCCTGTCCCTGTGGCGCCAGGACCTTCAGGGTCTCAGAAGCGCACCATATCCCAGATCGATGACACAGATACCGACGCGGATACTGACTCTAGTGTCGACTATGAAGATGCAAAATTACAGCCTAGGGTGGCAAAAGGTATTCGGTACATGATTATTGCCATTAAAGAGGTTTTGCATATTACTGAGGAACCCCCTGTCCCTGACACGAGGGTACACATGTATAAAGGGAAAAAGCCTGAGGTCACCTTTCTGTCCTCATTTGAGCTGTGCGAATTGTGCGAAAAGGCTTGGGAATCTCCAGATAGGAGACCACAAGTTCCCAAAAGGATTCTTATGGCGTATCCTTTTCCACAAACGGGATAGGATACGATGGGAATCTTCGCCTAAGACAAGGCGCTGACACGCTTATCCAAAAAGGTGGCACTGCCTTCTCAGGATACGGCTTCCCTCAAGGATCCTGCTGATCGCAGTGAGGAAATTACCATGAAGCACATTTACTCATTTAGGTACTATTGTTAGATCGGCTATGGCGTCGGCCTGGGTTTGTAGTGCTGTTGTGGCATGGGCAGATTCCTTATCTACAGAGATTGACACCTTAGATAGGGATGCCATTTTAATGACCATAGAGCATATCAGAGATGCTGCCTTGTATATGAGAGATGCTCAAAGAGACATTTGTTTATTAAGCTCCAGAATAAGCGCTATGTCTATTCCTGCTAGGCGGCTCTTGTGGACCCGACAGTGGACGGGAGACGCCGATTCAAAGCGGCATATGGAGTCCTTGCCTTACAAAGGGGAGGAGTTGTTTGGAGACGGCCTCTCGGACCTTGTCTCTACTGCTACGGCTGGTAAGTCGAATTTCTTTTTCATCCACTAGGGGTCACTGGAGTACTCTTGGGTTATGGACTGGGCGTAGCCGGAAATGGCACATATTTAAATTTCTAAATTAGTAACTGGCCATCCCCTCCATAATCCCATAGAGCCTTCAGTATTTTTCTGTACCTCTAGCGGAAGGTACTGAGGACTGAATGTCCTGCGATTCTTCAAGCAAGATTATTTCAAACAAGATTATTTCTCTGACGTCCTAGTGGATGCTGGGGACTCTGTAAGGACCATGGGGAATAGCGGCTCCGCAGGAGACTGGGCACATCTAAAGAAAGCTTTAGGATCACCTGGTGTGCACTGGCTCCTCCCCCTATGACCCTCCTCCAAGCCTCAGTTAGATTTCTGTGCCCGACGAGAAGGGTGCATACTAGGGGCTCTCCTGAGCTCTTTGTGAAAGTTTTAGTTTAGGTTTATATTTTCAGTGAGACCTGCTGGCAACAGGCTCACTGCATCGAGGGACTAAGGGGAGAAGAAGCGAACTCACCTGCGTGCAGAGTGGTTTGGGCTTCTTAGGCTACTGGACATTAGCTCCAGAGGGACGATCACAGGTTCAGCCTGGATGGGTCACCGGAGCCGCGCCGCCGTCCCCCTTACAGAGCCAGAAGAGCGAAGAGGTCCGGAAAAATCGGCGGCAGAAGACGATCCTGTCTTCAGATAAGGTAGCGCACAGCACCGCAGCTGTGCGCCATTGCTCTCAGCACACTTCACACTCCGGTCACTGAGGGTGCAGGGCGCTGGGGGGGGCAGCGCCCTGAGACGCAATAAATCGATAAAAAAAAACCTTATATGGCTAAAATAAATGCATCACATATAACTCCTGGGCTATATGGATGCATTTAACCCCTGCCAAAACATACAGAAAAAGGATGATAAGGACGCCGAGAAAGGGGCGAAGCCTATCTCCTCAGCACACTGGCGCCATTTTCCCTCAAAACTCAGTTGGAGGGAAGCTCCCTGGCTCTCCCCTGCAGTCACTACACTACAGAAAGGGGTTAAAAAAGAGAGGGGGGCACAAATTAGGCGCAGTATATAACAATACAGCAGCTATAAAGGGAAAAACACTTATATAAGGTTATCCCTGTGTATATATATATATATAGCGCTCTGGTGTGTGCTGGCAAACTCTCCCTCTGTCTCCCCAAAGGGCTAGTGGGGTCCTGTCCTCTATCAGAGCATTCCCTGTGTGTGTGCTGTGTGTCGGTACGTTGGTGTCGACATGTATGAGTAGAAAAATGAGGAGGAGACGGAGTAGAGTGTCTGAAATAGTGTTGTCACCCCCTAGGGGGTCGACACCTGAGTGGATGTACTGTTGAAATTGCGTGACAGTGTCAGCTTTGTATAAAAGACAGTGGTTGACATAAGACAGCCGGCTACTCAGCTTGTGCATGTCCAGACGTCTCATACAGGGGCCCTAAAGCGCCCGTTACCTCAGATACAGACGCCGACAAGGGTACTGACTCCTGTGTCGACGGTGAAGAGACAACCGTGATTTCCAATAGGGCCACACATTGCATGATTGAGGCAATGGAAAAAGTTTACACTTTTCTGATAATATGAATACCACCAAAAAAAGGGGTATTATGTTTGGTGAGGAAAAACTTCCTGTAGTTTTCCTGAATCTGAGAAATAAAATGAGGTGTGTGATGATGCGTGGGTTTCCCCCCGATAACAATTGATAATTTCTAAAAAGTTATTGGCAGTATACCTTTTCCCGCCAGAGGTTAGGGTGCGTTGGGAAACACCCCCTAGGGTGGATAAAGCGCTCACACGCTTGTAAAAACAAGGGCTCTACCCTCTCCTGAGATGGCCGCCCTTAAGGATCCTGCTGATAGAAAGCAGGAGCGTATCCTAAAATGTATTTACACACATACTGGTGTTATACTGCGACCAGCAATCGCCTCAGCCTGGATGTGCAGTGCTGGGTTGGCGTGGTCGGATTCCCTGACTGGAAATATATCATCCTAGATAAGGACAGTATATTATTGCCTATAGAGCAATTAAAAGATGCATTTCTATATATGCATGATGCACAGCGGAATATTTGCCGACTGGCATCAAGTATAAGTGCGTTGTCCAATTATTCCAGTAAAGGGGTCAGGTGATGCGGATTCCAAACGGCATTTGGAAGTATTGCCTTAAAAGAGGGGATGTACCCCAGGTCGCCTCTCAAAATAAGACGCCGTATTATCAGGCGCAGTCCTGGTTGGCAAGCGGACAAAAGGGTTCCTCTTTTCTGCTCGTGACAGAGGGAGAGGAAAATGGCTGCAGAGATCAGCCAGTTCCAAGGAACAGAAACCCTTTTCCGCCTCTGCCAAGCCCTCAGTATGACGCTAGGGCTTTACAAGTTCAGGCACGGTGGGGTCCCGTTCTCAATGAATTTCAGTGCGCAGTGGGCTCACTCGCAAGTAGACCCCTGGATCCTTCAGATAATATTTCAGGGGTACAAATTGGAATTCGAGACGTATTCCCCTCGCCGTTTCCAAAAGTCTGTTTTACCGACGTCTCCCGCTGACAGGGAGGCAGTTTTGGAAGCCATTCACAAGCTGTATTCCCAGCAGGTGATAATCAAGGTACCCCTCCTGCAACAGGGAACGGGGTATTATTCCACACTATTGTGGTACCGAAGCCAGACGGCTCGGTGAGACCGATTTTAAAATCTAAAATCTTTGAACACTTGCATACAGAGGTTCAAATTCAAAATTGAGTCACTCAGAGCAGTGATTGCAAACCTGGAAGAAGGGGACTACATGATGTCTCGGGACATCAAGGATGCTTACCTTCATGTCAAAATTTACCCTTCTCACCAAGGGTATTTCAGGTTATGGTACAGAACTGTATCAGTTCGGACGCTGCCGTAGGGATGGTCCACGGCACCCCGGGTCTTTACTGAAGTAATGACCGAAATGATGATATTCCTTCGAAGGAAGGGAATTTTAGTTATCCTTTACTTGGACGATTCCCTGATAAAGGTAAGATCCAGGGAACAGTTGGAGATCGGTGTAGCACTATATCAGGTAGTGTTGCGGCAGCACGATTGGATTTTCAATATTCCAAAATCGCAGCTGATTCCGACGACTTGTCTTCTGTTCCTAGGGATGATTCTGGACATAGTCCAGAAAGAAGGTGCTTCTCCCGGAGGAGAAAGCCAGGGAGTTATCCGAGCTAGTCAGGAACCTCCTAAAACCGAACCAAGTCTCAGTGCATCAATGCACAAGGGTTCTGGGTAAAAATGGTGGCTTCCTACGAAGCAATCCCATTCGGCAGATTCCACGCACAGTGGAACCTTCTGGACAAATGGTCCGGGTCGCATCTTCAGATGCTTCAGCGGATAACCCTGTCACCAGGGACAAGGGTATCCCTCCTGTGGTGGTTGCAGAGTGCTCATCTTCTAGAGGGCCGCAGATTCGGCATTCGGGACTGGGTCCTGGTGGCCACGGATGCCAGCCTGCGAGGCTGGGGAGCAGTCACACAGGGAAGGAATTTCCAGGGCTTATGGTCAAGCCTGGAGACATCTCTTCATATAAACATTCTGGAACTAAGGGCCATTTACAATGCCCTAAGTCAAGTGAAACCCCTGCTTCAGGGTCAGGCGGTATTGATCCAATCGGACAACATCACGTCAGTCGCCCACGTAAACAGACAGGGCGGCACGAGAAGCAGGAGGGCAATGGCAGAAGCTGCAAGGATTTTAGCTGGGCGGAAAATCATGTGATAGCACTGTCAGCAGTGTTCATTCCGGGAGTGGACAACTGGGAAGCAGACTTCCTCAGCAGACACGACCTTCACCCGGGAGAGTGGGGACTTCACCCAGAAGTCTTCCACCTGATTGTAAACCGTTGGGAAAAACAAAAGGTGGACATAATGGCGTCCCGTCTAAACAAAAAACTAGACAGATATTGCGCCAGGTCAAGGGACCCTCAGGCAATAACGGTGGACGCTCTGGTAACACCGTGGGTGTACCAGTCAGTGTATGTGTTCCCTCCTCTGCCCCTCATACCAAAAGTACTGAGAATCATAAGAAGGAGAGGAGTTAGAACTATACTCGTGGTTCCGGATTGGCCAAGAAGGACTTGGTATCCGGAACTTCAAGAGATGCTCACGGACGAACCGTGGCCTCTACCTCTAAGAAAGGACCTGCTCCAGCAAGGGCCTTGTCTGTTCCAAGACTTACCGCGGCTGCGTTTGACGGCATGGCGGTTGAATGCCGGATCCTGAAGATCCCTACCCTGGTCAAGGCCAGGAAAGACGTAACCGCAAAACATTATCACCGCATTTGGCGAAAATATGTTGCGTGGGGTGAGGCCAAGAAGGCCCCTACAGAGGAATTTCAACTGGGTCGTTTCCTCCATTTCCTGCAAACAGGACTGTCTATGGGCCTAAAATTAGGGTCCATTAAGGTTCAAATTTCGGCCCTGTCGATTTTCTTCCAAAAAGAACTGGCTTCAGTGCCTGAAGTTCAGACATTTGTAAAAGGGGTGCTGCATATACAGTCTCCTTTTGTGCCTCCAGTGGCACCTTGGGGATCTCAATGTTGTGTTGAGTTTCCTAAAGTCACATTGGTTTGAACCACTCACCACTGTATACTTAAAATATCTCACATGGAAGTGACGAGTTATCCCTGGTTTCAGCCAGGCGTGTGTCAGAATTGGCGGCTTTATCATATAAAAGCCCTTACTTAATATTCATTCTGAAAGGGCAGAATTGAGGACTCGTCCTCAAATTTTCTACCTAAGGTGGTTTCTGCATTTCACATGAACCAACCTATTGTGGTGCCTGCGGCTACTAAGGACTTGGAGGATTCCAAGTTGCTTGACGTGGTCAGGACCCTGAAAATACATGTTTCCAGGACGGCTGGAGTCAGAAAATCTGACTCGCTGTTTATCCTGTATGCACCCAACAAACTGGGTGCTCCTGCTTCTAAGCAGACGATTGCTCGTTGGATTTGTAGTACAATTCAGCTTGCACATTCTGTGGCAGGCCTGCCACAGCCAAAAATCTTAAAATGCCCACTCCACAAGGAAGGTGGGCTCATCTTGGGCAGCTGCCCGAGGGGTCTCGGCTTTACAACTTTGCCGAGCAGTTACTTGGTCAGGAGCAAATACGTTTGTAAAATTCTACAAATTTGATACCCTGGCTAAAGAGGACCTGGAGTTCTCTCATTCGGTGCTGCAGAGTCATCCGCACTCTCCCGCCCGTTTGGGAGCTTTGGTATAATCCCCATGGTCCTTACGGAGTCCCCAGCATCCACTAGGACGTCAGAGAAAATAAGAATTTACTTACCGATAATTCTATTTCTCGTAGTCCGTAGTGGATGCTGGGCGCCCATCCCAAGTGCGGATTGTCTGCAATACTGGTACATAATTATTGTTACCAAAAAATTCGGGTTATTGTTGTAGTGAGCCATCTTTTCTAGAGGCTCCTCTATTATCATACTGTTAACTGGGTTCAGATCACAAGTTGTACAGTGTGATTGGTGTGGCTGGTATGAGTCTTACCCGGGATTCAAAATCCTTCCTTATTGTGTACGCTCGTCCGGGCACAGTATCCTAACTGAGGCTTGGAGGAGGGTCATAGGGGGAGGAGCCAGTGCACACCAGGTGATCCTAAAGCTTTCTTTAGATGTGCCCAGTCTCCTGCGGAGCCGCTATTCCCCATGGTCCTTACGGAGTCCCCAGCATCCACTACGGACTACGAGAAATAGAATTATCGGTAAGTAAATTCTTATTTTTTCGTTTTTCTACCTGATCCCTTCCCAACTTATCAGAGAAGTTCGGGTTAGGGATCATTGGTGCTGCATTAGCAGCAGATGGTCTGCCGGCGCTCATACAAAGGGCCCCGCCATTGACTAAAATCAGCGCAGCTGATTGCAGCCACGGGCTGCACAAGGACGCAGTACGGCGCTTACAGAAAGGTCCCGTCATGGCCTCCGCAGGTGGTGCAGGTACTGAGCGGTAGGCAGCTCTCACTGCCGCCGCTCACTTACTTATTTTTTTTCTGTCTATTGCGGGCGGTCAGCTCACGCTGCCGCCCATTATGTGGGGACTGTGTGTATTTATATACTTTAATGACGTTCCCCTGCTGCCTGCCACTAGTAAAACCCCTTGATAATTCTCCACTTGCACAGGGCGAGCAAACCCCGGCACTGCGCAGGCCGCTCGACGCTTCCTGGGTCACCCGGCGCCGCTGGACGCTTGCAGGGGTAGCTAGCGAGCAGCTCCCGCCATTACCGCCGGAACGCTCGGCGCTTCCCGTCTCGCCAGTGTCCGCGCAATCCGTCCTCCTCCCTACCCTGGTACGGCTCTGATGGGGTGTGCGGCCGAGCTGACCGCGGACAGCTGCTGCCGCGGCCCGCTCTGGCAGCCGCTCACCTATCTCCGACGTGCAGTCCTTCACACGGCCGCGGTAAGACTTGCACTCCCCGTCTCCCGTCTGCTGAACAACGGGGGGGGAGCAGTGTGGGGGAAATCGGCAGCCATAATAAAGGCTGCACCTGCAAATAAGACTCTTCTGCAGGAGAGAGAGGGGGGGAGGAAGCCCGCAGGGAGGTCCAATAACTAAGCTGCGTTTAGGCAGCAAAATCATCAGGAATTTTAAGCCTGTGGCCAATATCAGTCTGTTACATATACAATATAACTGTTGTGTGTGTGTGTGTGTGTGTGTGTGTGTGTGTGTGTATGTATGTATATATATATATATATATATATATATATATATATATATAGTAATACATGCACATGTATATACACAGACACTGTATACTATCAGTGTGTAAATATATATATATATATATATATATATATATATATATAAATATAATATGGAACTTGGTGTATCAGCAATCTTGCACTAAGCAAGCACATGGCCGGACAGTATTTTAACATTACTTCCTGGTTCTTCCCAGGAAGTTGCTGCCCTACAACACTCGGCCTCTAGAGGAGCCGGGGTGTTGTTAGGAATTTTATTTTCTTGCTTTTGTACAGCACAAGATGAACACGTGTGTTGTAATGTAGATTTATACACACTTTATTTACGTGGTACTAAGTCACGGTACTGGTCTATCCTTCTGTACTTGTTTGTCCGTGTACATAAGGAGTAAGGCTAAGACATAGCAGCTTCGCTGCAGAGTCCGTCGGACAAATAAGACTGCACATACGCACTATTGCCGTTCCTCGTTGGGGGGAGGCTGGCGTATATACTGACTGTGAACAATTGATATTATTGTTTTCTAATTTGACAGTTTCAGAGATACCCGTCGCAGTGTGTCCTACAGTTTACAGCAGTAGGGCTGTTGTTTAACCTGGTTTGGGCCCGCTTTCGGCTTAACAGGGCAGTGGTTGCATGGCAAAACAGTTCACGTTTGCCCTACAAGAAGCACACCTTACGCTTCTCGCTGATCACACTTGTGAATCTGCTCAATATCTAGGGACAGTTTCTGTGGATGTCAGCCAGTTTAGTTCTCGCTTTTCAGTTTCACTAGTGCGGCACAACGTGTTTTTTCGCTACGTGCTTAACAGGACGGTGTCCGTTTCTAAACGAGAATAGAAACATTACCTTACGCTGCCCACATGTTTCGTCCTGTCTTGGACAAATTCCTAAATAAATAGATTCAGGATATGGTTTTTACATCTCGGTCCTTTCGGGGCCGTGCTACAGGAACAGCCACAGACGGGTCAGGTGGTAGTGAACGTGGTTTTTGATAACCTCTAATTGTCTGATTGTCGTCAATATACGGTTAAAGGCTGCCACCTACTTCCAGGCATCTTTAACCAGGGTTTCAGTGGCGTTTACAGCTAAGCCACTGAAAAGCCAGGGCTAGAATGAGTTTCCAGGCCATCGCCGATCGTCAGTTGTGGGCATCCACAGTTGGGGGATCCGCAATTTTTGGGTTCGCAGTTTATCAGACAAAGGTTGATTGTTTTCCACCATTGCAATTTGCAAGATCTGCCTGGGTCAGAAGATAAAATCGCGGTTCTGCACACCGCCATACAAGCTCTAGTAGATTGAGCACTTTGACTGCAGTCAACAACTGAGTCACGGTCATTATTCCAGTTTGGGGTAGTTCCAAAGCTGGCTGAATCTGTCAGTCCGATACTGACCCTTCAGGTCAATCAGGGCGACGCTTATACTACACATTCATGAATACCTGCAGTTGATGACTACAGATTGAAAATCACAGTGATTCTGGATTTCAACAAGAATAGGTACTTAGACGCATCAGGCCTACTTAAGTTGGCAGTAAAAACCATTCTCGCTTTCGAGCGCTACCGCTTTGGCTTCGTATGACGCCTAGGGTTGTCACAAGTAATGGCTATCGTGATAGCTCATCCCTGGAAGTGATAACAGTTCAGTGTTTTGCAGATCTGCTCATTAAAGCTCCGTCTCAAAACTTCGTCATGCAACGGCCCTTACTAACGTACAAGGGTGTCGTTCAGCACGGTTAGATTGTTAACCTAGAGATATCAAGCCTCATTCCGTAACAACGGACTCATGCATAGGGATAATTCCGTGATTACACGGATTTACCTGCCTGAACATACCACACAAACTGTTCGTCATCACGTACAGTTCGTACGCAAGCCACGGACAGTCTTGATCCGGTTGGCCTTTTGCCTATTGGTAAGGAGAGTGACGTCTTTCGACGCACTCTACTTCGCAAGGAGTCACTCAGGTAATTTTCACCTGGAAGTTCTTGCACGCTCCTACAAGTTCATCAAATAGTACGGTTGTCTCTAAGGGCCAGAGTTTCACTACTCTAGTGGCTCCAAGTACATAATTTTACCGCAGGGACAATGTTTGGCGTCTGGAATTGGATAATTCTAAATATGAACGCGAGTCTCAGAGGTTGGGGACCTGGGGTCCCAAAATGAATAACTTCACAAATCACGGAGATTTCGGTCAAACGCGCTGCGGCAAGCGGGCCACATGCTCCGTTCTCAGACTGTCCAAGTGCGGTCAGACAACACAACGGCGATCGCATACATCACCGATCAAGGACGGAATCGAAGTCGCATGACCATGCGGCAAGTTGCTCCATGTTCATTCTGGGAGTGAACAGCTGGAAGGCAGCTTATTCCAGGACACTGAGCATTGAATTCTTAAGTGTTCCAGATGTCGGTCCAGCGGTGGAGTTACCCACAGGGGTATCTATTGGCATCTCGCAAAAACAAATAAAAAAACAAAAACAAAAAAAAAAACATCAAAGTATGTGTCCATCCCAGTATGTGTCCAGTACAAGGGCTCCGAAGGCAGCAGCTGTAGATGCTCTGATGCTCTCACGATCGCGTGGCTGTACAGCATTGTGAATCTGTTACAACGGTTACGCTGCTTCCTCGGGTACTAAAATGGATCATACAAGACTCCATGACAGTCATACTAGTGGCGCCACATTGGCCTCGGAGGCCATGATTCTTGGATCTCCGCGAACTACTCGCAGCCGATCCTTCACCGCTCTCGCCACGTCCGGACCTATCCCACTAGGGTCCGTTCTTTTACCCCGTTTTAGCGCGGCAGCGTTTCACGGGGTGGCTGTTCAAAGCGCTCTCAAGAACGGAGGGCATTCCAGAATCTGGTATACAAACCATGTTAGGGGCTGGTGAAGCCAGTACGGCAGCTCATTATCACAAGGTTTAACGTGCCTCTATAGGTTGGTGTGACGCTCAGAAGTTTCCAACATCATTTTCAAGTTATCCCGTCTTTTAATATTTTTACAGACTGGGTTTGGTGAAGGATTATATTTTACACTCAAGGTGCAGGTCTCTGCATGTCAATTTACCTGCAAAGGTGTTTGGCTCCTTTGCCGATTGTACACACTTTCCTGCACGGTGTCCTCAGACGACCTCCATTTATACCACCTACAGCGCCATGGGACGTGATCTGGTTTTACCACCTACAGCGCCAGGGGACGTGATCTGGTTAGGTTTTTTATTTACAGTCTTCATTTGTTGAATTCTTACAACAAGTGGATTTTACGTTTATCTATTGGTAAACACTTTTCTCTTAGCCTTAGCCTCTCAGCAAGGCGTGTTTTTAACATAGGGTGGCTTGCATGTCAAGGCCCCAAATCTGGTGTTTTATGGTCATAGGGCGGAACTTCGCACAAATTCCGTGTTCCAGTCAAAGATCGTATAATGTCACGCATCAACTAATTAATGTAGTTCCTCGGTTATCAATATGTTCGAGAACTTAAGTTACTTTGAATGTGGTACGCGCACTACGCGTTTATGTAACCCAAACAATTGTACGTAGAACAGACACATTGTTCTCTATAATGTAGTGAAGATGGCTTTACAAGCTTCCAAGCAGTCCTTATGTCATACGTCAGGCTTAGCTTCATAATAGGCTACAACGCCTACATCAGGGTCAGACCATTCCAAACGTTCTAGTGAACGTCATAAGCGGGCTTCAACCGCCTACATCTGTGTCAGACCATTCCATACGTTCTTTGGGAACGTCAGGAGCAGCAGGTCGTGGAGTTTCTACGAAACAGCGTAGACGAGCTGCTACATGGTCATCAGTGCATGACCATCAGTGCGCATGTTGGTGCGCTTTTACAGGTTGGCTACGTTTGCGGCATCAGCATTTAGCTTTGGCCGTCTAGTATTACAGGTGCCAAACTGCTCTCCCGCCCAAGGGGGAAACTTTGGTACGTCCCAAGAGTACTCCAGTGACCCCTAGTGGATGAAAAAGAAAATAGGATTTTGGTACTTACCAGGTAAATCCTTTTCTTTGAATCCATAGGGGGCACTGGACGCCCACCCAGAGCAGTTTACCTGTCTTGTGGTAAGGTCTGTGGATCTTATGGTAACACTTCATCACCAATGCATTCGATGTTATGGTATCAACTGATTGTTATCAGTTCCGTTATGTGTCAACTTTAGGGTTGACCATTATATTATAATGTTATAGGTGCATATAATGTTATATGTAATTCTCTATGGTTCATCCTCTCTATCACTCCTGTTCGGCCCAGTAAAATTACTGAAGGCTCTATGGGATTATGGAGGGGATGGCCAGTTACTAATTTAAATATTTAAATATGTGCCATTTCCGGCTACGCCCAGTCCATAACCCAAGAGTACTCCAGTGCCCCCTATGGATTCAAAGAAAAGAATTTACCTGGTAAGTACCAAAATCCTGTTTTCTTACCTTATGTCCCCCCGCAGCATACAAAAAAGGCACCTCATTATCAAATGCAATAATAAATGCAATAAGAGCAAGAAGGTACGGGGATCGTCCTTTGTTGCCAGAGGAAAAGGCAAGGGAAAAAAGCTGCACACAGCTAGTTCCCAGGAGCAGAAGTCCTCCCCTGCATCTGCAAAGTCCACCGCATGACGCTGGGGCTTCCCGGGGGGAGGCAGATCTAGTGGGGGCTCGTCTTCGGTTTTTCAGCCACGTCTGGGTTCACTCGCAGGTGGATCCCTGGGCATTAGAGATTGTTTCTCAGGGATACAGGCTGGAATTCGAAGACTTGCCTCCTCGCTGGTTTTTCAAATCGGCTCTGCCGGCTTCCCCGTCAGAGAGGGAGCTAGTGTTGGAAGCAATCCAAAAATTGTATATTCAACAGGTGGTTGTCACAGTTCCTCATCTCCAGCAAGGAGAGGAATATTACTCAACCCTGTTTGTGGTCCCGAAACCAGACTGTTCGGTCAGACCCATTTTAAACCTAAAATCCCTGAACCTGTACTTGAAGAGGTTCAAGTTCAAAATGGAATCACTCAGGGCGGTCATTGCCAGCCTGGAGGAGGGGGGGGGGTGTTTGGATGGTGTCCCTGGACATAAAGGATGCTTACCTTCATGTTCCGATATTCCCCCCTCACCAGGCGTTCCTGAGATTTGTAGTGCAGGACTGTCACTACCAATTTCAGACGTTGCCGTTTGGGCTTTCCACGGCCCAAGAATTTTCACCAAGGTAATGGCGGAAATGATGGTGCTCCTGCGCAGGCAGGGTGTCACAATTATCCCATACTTGGACGATCTCCTCATAAAGGCGAGATCTCGGGGGAAGTTGCTGGACAGCTTGTCGGTGTCAGTGAGTATGTTGCAGGGGCACGGCTGGATTCTCAATATACCGAAGTCCCAGCTAGTCCCTATAACGCGTCTGACCTTTTGGGGCCTGATTCTAGACACCGACCAGACAAAGGTTTTTCTTCCGATCGAAAAGGTTCAGGAGCTCATAGCCCTGGTCAGGAACCTATAAAGCCAAAAAAGGTTTCAGTGCATCATTGCACACGGGTTCTGGGGAAGATGGTGGCTTCATACGAGGCCATCCCCTTCGGCAGGTTCCATGCGAGGACTTTTCAATGGGACCTCTTGGACAAGTGGTCCGGGTCCCATTTACAAATGCATCAAAGGATCACCCTGTCTCCCAGGACCAGGGTATCTCTACTGTGGTGGCTGCACAGTGCTCACCTACTAGAGGGTCGCAGGTTCGGCATTCAGGACTGGGTCCTGGTGACCACGGACGCAAGCCTCCGAAGCTGGGGAGCAGTCACACTGGGAAGACATTTCCAAGGTCTCTGGTCAAATCTAGAGACTTGTCTCCACATCAACGTCCTGCAGTTGAGGGCCATATACAACGCCCTGCGTCAAGCGGAGGAATTGCTTCGGGAAAAACCGGTTCTGACTCAGTCAGACAATGTCACGGCAGTGGCTCATATAAACCGCCAAGGCGGAACAAGGAGCAGAGTGGCCATGGCAGAAGCAACCAGCATTCTACGCTGGGCGGAAGGCCATGTAAGCGCACTATCAGCAGTGTTCATCCCGGGGGTGGACAACTGGGAGGGGGACTTCCTCAGCAGGCACGACCTGCATCCAGGAGAGTGGGGACTTCATCAAGAAGTCTTCGCACAGATCACGGGTCGGTGGGGACTGCCTCAAATAGACATGATGGCATCCCGTCTCAACAAAAAGCTAAAGCAGTATTGCGCCAGGTCAAGGGACCCTCAGGCGGTAGCGGTAGACGCTCTGTTGACACCTTGGGTGTTCAGATCGGTCTATGTGTTTCCTCTTCTTCCTCTCATACCCAAGGTGTTGAGAATAATAAGAATAAGCAGGGTCAGAACAAACCTCATTGTTCCAGATTGGCCACGGAGGACTTGGTATCCGGAGCTGCAAGAGTTGCTCACAGAAGATCCGTGGCCTCTTCCTCTAAGGCAGGACCTGCTGCAGCAGGGGCCCTGTCTGTTCCAAGACTTAACGCGGCTGCGTTTGACGGCATGGTGGTTGAACGCCGGATCCTAGCGGAAAAAGGGATTCCGGAGGAGGTCATTTCTACCCTGATCAAGGCTAGGGAAGACGTGACGTTTAAACATTATCACCGTATATGGCGAAAATATGTTTCTTGGTGTGAGGCCAGAGCTGCTCCTACGGAGGAGTTCCATTTGGGCCGTCTGCTTCACTTCCTTCAAACAGGAGTGAATTTGGGCCTAAAATTAGGGTCCATAAAGGTCCAAATTTCGTCCTTATCCATTTTCTTTCAAAGAGAATTGGCCTCTCTTCCTGAAATACAGACTTTTGTGAAGGGAGTGCTGCATATTCAGCCTCCCTTTGTACCTCCGGTGGTGCCTTGGGATCTTAACGTGGTGTTACGTTTCCTCAAGTCACCTGGAGTGGAGTTGAAATACCTCACGTGGAAAGTGGCCATGTTGTTGGCATTAGCTTCGGCAAGGCGTGTTTCAGAATTGTCGGCTTTATCACATAAAAGCCCATACTTGATTTTTCACGTGGATAGGGCAGAGTTAAGGACTCGTCCTCCATTTCTGCCAAAAGTGGTCTCGTCTTTTCATGTGAACCAACCTATTGTCGTGCCTGTGGCTACACGGGACTTGGAGGATTCCGAGTCCCTTGATGTGGTCAGGGCTTTGAAGATTTATGTGACCAGACCGGCTAGGATCCGGAATACTGAAGCTCTGTTTGTTCTGTTTGCGGGCAACAATGTTGGCGCTCCTGCTTCAAAGCAGACTATTGCTCGCTGGATCTGTAACACGATTCAGCAGGCGCATTCTACGGCAGGATTACCATTGTCTAAATCGGTTAAGGCCCATTCCACTAGGAAGTTGGGCTCTTCTTGGGCGGCTGCCCGAGGGGTCTCGGCATTACAGTTGTGCCGAGCAGCTACTTGGTCGGGGTCAAACACCTTTGCAAAGTTCTATAAGTTTGATACCCTGGCTGAGGAGGACCTCCTGTTTGCTCAATCGGTGCTGCAGAGTCATCCGCACTCTCCCGCCCGTTTGGGAGCTTTGGTATAATCCCCATGGTCCTTACGGAGTCCCAGCATCCTCTAGGACGTTAGAGAAAATAAGATTTTACTTACCGGTAAATCTATTTCTCGTAGTCCGTAGAGGATGCTGGGCGCCCGTCCCATGTGCGGACTTCTTCTGCAAGACTTGTTTTATAGCTATTGCTTACATAAGGGTTATGTTATAGCTTATCGGTTGACCCGAGGCTATGTTGTTCATACTGTTAACTGGGTAGTTTATCACAAGTTATACGGTGTGGCTGGTATGGATCTCGCCCTTAGGTTTACAAAAATCCTTCCTCGTACTGTCCATCTCCTCTGGGCACAGTTTCCTTAACTGAGGTCTGGAGGAGGGGCATAGAGGGAGGAGCCAGTGCACACCCAGAATCCAAAGCTTTCTTAAAGTGCCCTATCTCCTGCGGAGCCCGTCTATTCCCCATGGTCCTTACGGTGTCCCAGCATCCTCTACGGACTATGAGAAATAGATTTACCGGTAAGTAAAATCTTATTTTGAGCGCGTGCTACCATACTGCCCCTCTGTCCTGTCCTAGTGGGAACACTACTGTGTCCTGACATTTTGCCTTAAAATAATGACTTTGCTCAGGGGGGTGTGAGACATAAATGCGATTTTGCTCTGATTATCTGGAACCGATATTGAAGGTTATCGCTTAAAAGGCCTTAAAGCGCGCAATTTCATTTAGTGTTGGCAAATTACTGGCCTATAACACATAATTGAATAGCCCTGTAGGGTTGATATCTAGGGTAGGAGGATGCTATTGGTTAACTGTGGTCGGTTTCATCTACGAATGTGGCCTTCACAGCAATAAAATCCAGATGTACTTGTGTGTTCAAAGGGGTGCAAGTTCAGATCAGTCCAGGCTATGTGATAGGTTGCGTCCTAAGGGGGAACCTAAACATTTACTACTGCTGTGGAGATGGCATAATTCATTAGCATTTGTGCTCAAAGAGGGAATCCATTTCTATGTTTACAATAAAAAAGTGAAAACTTTTTTTATTTTCTTTCTTCTGTCCAATTCGATGACTAGTTTCCAATTCCGCTAGTTTACGCAAGTTTGGTCGACAATTGGAATTCCCACTAATTCAATTCTAGCCAATGGGGTCGATTCAATTCAGCAACAGTTGAATAGCGCCGGGAATTAGCTCCCGGCGCTATTCAATTCAGCTAAAGTTCAGTCGGAGAATGCCCGTTCTCGCGGACTTAACAGGTTATTTTGTCAGGAGAACGGGCATTCTCCGACTTAACTACCCGCGGTGATGCTGATTCCCGACAGAATCAGCCTCGCGCCGGCCGTCCGGCAGCTCTTTTGTCGGTTTTCTTCTCTCACCCCCCTGGGGGTTGGGAGAAGAATTCCGGACAATTGAGGGTAGCTAGTCGCTGTATTGAATAGCGCCGTGAGCTAATTCCCGGCGCTCTTCAACTGTTGCGGAATTGAATCGACCCCAATGTGACTGTTTAGTCGGCGATGTTCGGTTGTAGTCGGCGATGTATATACAATTCCTGGCAATTTGTTCTCCCTATAGGTTATAATGGTCAGACCAATTCAATGAACTCGCGGGTGGGGAGAGAGAGTTCGAATTCCCGACAATTTTAGATTTAAACTTTCCCTTTTTTCCTTCATCCCCCAAAGGGTGAGAGTTTACAAATTTTTGTTTTGAATTTAATACTAGGCTATTAGAAATGCTGTAAATAGGTCTAATTTTTCAATCCAACATATTTATATTCCCACTGGCTAGTTTAGCAAGTGGTTTGTCCCTCTCCCTTCTTAGTTGTTTCAACTAACATATCTTGCTGCAATAGAGGATTTCATCTGAAGGAGGACAGCATGCACCTGACGAGTTTTAAGAGGAGGCCGATCAAATGTTATTGTACAGTACATGATTACACAACTAGGACAGCGATGAGTTTTGTACCGCAGCGCGCCGCAAACAACATTGCAGCGGGGCAGTTATGTCAGAGAATGCTGGTTCTCCCTACAAAACAGCAGATTTAAGTTGCGAGAACCGTCATTCTCTGATTTACGGAGCGCTAAATTGATTAGCTGCGGGAGCCCCCTACTGGCAATATTCAATCCGTGCTGAATTGAATTTACCCCTTAGAGAAACATTTTACTTAATTTAATATTTTCAGAATTTTTAAATAAAACACTTTTGGACTTGCGGTGCCGTGAAAAAAAATTCTGATACTCAGGTGGTGATACAAAAATGTTTGGAAAACCACTGCACTACACTACTAAATAAAATAAAAAAACACTTTACTACTACTGCTGCTACTCTACACCGCTTACCCTGCACACACTACAGTACTGCTGCTAATCTCTACTCCCGTCCCCACCTGCAGTACACTACAGCCCCATACACACAGGGTGATATCCCCAGAGATGTGTGCTGAGTGAAGGGGGGGGGACCTCTCATGTCACCCAGCGGTGAAATGAGTCGTGCTAGATTGAGACTGCATGCAGGCTCAATCTAGCACCGGCGATAGTGAAGCGCGGGGCCGCGCATCGCTATTGCTTTGGGGGTACACACTGAGAGATCCGTGCTTAACTTCTAAGTAATTTAGTCAGATTGCTTAGAATTTAAGCACTGATCTCTCCGTGTACCCCCCTTACCTGTCACCCAATACACTACTTCACTCCCTTCCCTGCATAATCCGTCACTACCCTGCACTGCACCCCCCTCCCCGCACACACTATCTTGCACTCCCATCCCCACAAACACTATACTACAGCCACTACCCTGCACCCCACACCCAGTACACTAGGCCGGACAATCGGTTGATCGGCAGTTCATGCTACCATATTAGTAACCTACTCTTAGTGCACATAGACCCCTGAGTATTTACTATATGAGAACATGAGACATTTGCACGGGTGCAATTCCCAAAGTGAAAAGGGCAAACACATATGCATGGACAAATGTACTGCAGGTCAGTATTTTTGTAACTTTGGATGTAATTTGGAGTTGGGTACATACCCATTTGCATAGTGAAATATCCACGTTTGACCTGTGCATGCCTACCTCTCAACCAACACTCTGGTGTGGAATGTCTGACCGGTGTGCAAGCCCATTGCGGGATCTCTGCACTCGCTGCTCTGAGGGCTCGGTGGTGCCCTGCGCTCGCCACGGCTTCTATTCCCACTCTATGGGTGGCGTGGACACCCACGAATGGGAATCATCCCTGTTGGTCGGCATACTGACCGTCGGGATAGTGAGGGGGCGGGATGTAGGGAGAGGTCATGTGATCGTCCGTCTCCTGACCGCCGGTCAAATGAATACATCCCCCCCCCCCCCCAATACTCCCCCACACAGTACACTACCTCTCACCCTGCATACCCCTCCCCCAAAACACTACTGCAGCTTCCCTGCACCCTCTCCATGCACACACTACACTAATTCTCACTGTACACACCCTCCCCTGCATACTACCACTGAACAAGTGGATTCCTTTAAATACCTGGGTTCAACTATCAACGGTCAACAGATAGCCGCTACAAGTGACATCACGAGATGCATAGGTTGTGCCACAGCAAGTGATACGCCAAAGAGAACATGGCTAAAGTCGATTGCCCAAGATCTTCAACCATTACACTTCCATATTGATGATGCCAAGCAAGCCGCCCTAAACCAATCCCAATTACGTGTGATTATTAGAGATTCACTGCCTTTGGCTGTCACAGTGCCAGCAAGCTTACCCTACTGGTGCCAACGACAATTAAGTCACATTATAAAGCGATGATTGATGTTTTTCCACACTTCCACAGAACAATATACTGCTTCCTACTGCTGCTACCATTCCTTTCATGTCGGTACCAAAATGGTTGTGGCTTCTACTCCAAAGTCTTGCCTTAACATTGCATTCTTTGGAGTAAAAGGAGGGAAAATAAGTCTCCTCCCTGTCCCTTCCCCGACTTGCATACTAATTACAATATCCCTCCCTGAAGTGAATTGCAGACTAAAAAAAAGACTCGCATTCCTGAATTCCCGGGAGTTTGCAAATTCCCGACATTTATATTTAAGTCAGACTAATTACAATATCCCTCTCTGAATTGAATTGCTGACTAAAAAACACATTCCTGACAATCAAATTTCTGTGATGCACGGGAGTTTGGAAAGTCAGGAATTTGAAGACAACCTCTCACTGAACTGAATTGACCCCTATGGGGTCGATTCAATTCAGCGACAGTTGAATAGCGCCGGGAGTTAGCTCCCGTCGCTATTCAATTCAGCTCCAGTTAAGTCGGCGAAGGCCCGTTCTCGCGGACTTAACAGGCTGAATTGTCGGGATTTTACTTGGAATGGTCAGCGCGCTCATTAGTAGAATTGGAGAGATGAAAAAGAGGTGTTGCGGAATGGGTGAGATCTATAGGTGTGTGGATGTTTGATTCTGCTTTCTTATGGATGTGTATGTAAGGCAATGATCAATCTAAGAGGGGTATTTATCATTCACTTTATTGTGTATACAGTGTTCAGATGCAGTATGCAGGCTGCCCTTCTATCAGCAACCTCCTCCTGCAGACTACCCTTTGCAAGGTATACCTTCCTACACTGTATGCAGGACACACCTGACAGTGGTGAAAGAACGACAATAAGGAACTAGTAACATATCAAAAGGAGGTTGCTGATAGAAGGGCAGCCTGCATACTGCATCTGAACACTGTATACACAATAAAGTGAATGATAAACACCCCTCTTAGATTGATCATTGCCTTACATACACATCCATAAGAAAGCAGAATCAAACATCCACACACCTATAGATCTCACCCATTCCGCAACACCTCTTTTTCATCTCTCCAATTCTACTAATGAGCGCGCTGACCATTCCAAGTAAAATTCCACTATAGGAGGTAGGACGCCTCCAGGTCCAGCAGCACTCATTAGCACCCCTTCCCCCTGTGAGCGCAGCCTCCATCCATTTGAATTGTCGGGAGAACGGGCATTCTCAAACTTAACTCCCCGGCGCGATGCTGGGCCCCGACAGAATCAGTCTCGCG
Organism: Pseudophryne corroboree; assembly: GCF_028390025.1. Lineage (NCBI taxonomy): Eukaryota > Metazoa > Chordata > Amphibia > Anura > Myobatrachidae > Pseudophryne > Pseudophryne corroboree. The sequence goes on along the minus strand of NC_086444.1, from coordinate 427,029,664 downwards.
GCAGCACTTTTGTCTGGTTTCTTCTCTCAACCCCTGGGGGTGAGAGAAGAATTCACAACAATTGAGGGTCACTTGTCGCTGTATTGAATAGAGCCGGGAGCTAACTCCCGGCGCTATTCAACTGGCAGTGAATTGAATCGACCCCAATGTAGACAAAAGTGATGAGACACTGATCGCAAATGGATCAACAAGAGTTTGACATCAGTACTTTGTAGGTCCACCAAGTGCAGTGGTTACTGCAGACACCTTTCTTGGCATACTGTCCACAAGTTCCTGAACAACAGCAGATGGTATGTTTTGCCATTCCTCCTTAAGTACAGTGACCAACTGCGACTCTGAAGAAGGTCGATTCGGCCTTGAGCACACCTGTCACTCCAATTCGTCCCAGAAGTTCTCACTGGGGTTTAGATCTGGACTTACTGAATTTTTTGTGTGCCAGTCTAGCGTTGCCCTGGAAATTAGTGTTGACACTAGGCAGTTTTAGCAGGGTGCCGCACCCTGCCCATTTTTTTTTTTTTTATAAGGGCAAAACCCTCCCTGCCCTTTCTGCGGCGCCCTGTTAAAACTGCCGCCCGCTTACTGCCCTCACAGCGTGTAAAGATGCCGCACGCATGCGCGCAGCATCCATTCACGCTGAGAGAGCACTTGGGGGAAGCCCAGCACCTCCGTAGGTGCTGGACACGCCCCCAACAGTGAAGCCGCCCACGCCCCCTTTTATTAGCTGTGATGACCCGCCCCCTATTTTGCATGGCCGTGCCCCCTTTTCGGCAGGCGCGCTAGTGCCCCTCTAGATCCGGCGCTCTGCCCGGATTCTAGAGGGAACACTAGAAATATGACAGGTGCCATTGTCGTCCTGAAAAACAATTGTTTCTGTAAACTTGCCACAATGTAGGGTGCACAGAGTTATTGAGTACATCCCTATACTTCTTACAATTAATGTGACTATGCATTACAACTAGTGGACCCATGGTACTGTGCACTCTGACATCGCCAAACCCAGACATGTCCATCTAATCTGAAAAGTATAAATCGTGATTTCAGAACTCGCTGCTGTTGTGCCACTGTCCAGTTTTTGCTCTGTTTTTGTTCTCATTACACCATTTTAAGTGCTGGGCTGCATTCTTATTTGTGATTAGAGCAGGCATGTCCAAACTGTGGCCCTCCAGCTGTTGAGAAATTACACATTCCAGCATGCCCTGACACAGCTTTAGCATTCTCTGACAGCAAAACTGTCAGGGCATGCTGGGATATGTAGTTTCACAACAGCTGGAGGGCTGCAGTTTGGACATGCCTGGATTAGAGGCTTATGAGCAGCTGCTTGCCCATAATATCCAAGTGCATGGGCCTTCTTACGAAATGTTTTTGTTGAAACCAGCACATTATGGGACGACCTCTGTTCTTTCGCAGCTCCCTGGTTAGCACTCTGGCCCCTGGGTTACAGTTTCAGGGGTCTTCCATGGCAAGGTGCATTCCTGCAATGACTGTACTTCCACACATTAATGACAAAACACAATGGATTTAGGAACCTTCCTAACACCTGCAATGCTTCTCGCACTTATGCCTCCTATTAAGCAGCCTACGATGATTCCCTTTTCAATTTCGGTTAGCTCCTTCCAGCAAGCCATTTTGTTAGCAAATTATCTAATCCGTGCCCCAGTACCTGTTTTTATACCTTCATGAACACGCGTCTGCTGCAATAGCAGACCATTTCACTTGCGCTGGGGTGTCCAATCACTCTTGTTTAAATAGTGTAGTTCTAATTTTGCGATGCCGCTATAAAACATTAGCCTAGTCTGGTAGTCCGGCTATAGATAACACTGTTGAAGTACCAGTACACCCTGATGCGTATTCAGTTGTTGCCAGCACTCCCTGCTGGGCATCTAAGATAATGATTGTCCTTCGGAGTTATTCAATTGTGTCTCCGTTAGACTCCCATTAGTAGTTAACGTGCCTGACTGCTCCGTATTTAGACGAGCAAAGCCTGGGTTATATGCGATTTGGACGTCCAAACTGTAAACTTTGAACACTTTTTTTTTTTTTTTTTTCTCGCACCTCCAGAGGCTGTGAAAAAAGTGATTGCCGCGGCTACTGGGCGTCCATCGGAAACAATTGAATAGCTGCAATAGATGTCCATTAGCATAGATGCCTAGCAGGAGGCGCCGGCAACAATTAAATAAACCCCCTGCAAGTGTCCTGCTTTGATTGACCATATATCACCAACCAACCTTTGAATTTGTGAAATAGTGTTGCCTTTTAAGAAACTTAAAGGAAGGATGTACTAAGCTTTGGAGAGCGATAGAGTAGAGAGCAAGAAAGTACCAGCCAGTCGGCTCCTACCTGTCATGTTACAGGCTAGCTATGAAAAATTGACTGGAGCTGGTTGGTAGTTTATCCCTCTGCACTTTATCACTCTCCAAGGCTTAGTACATTTGCCACTTAATGTCTTGTAGTACAGAGAAGCTGGCGTGTTAAAATGGATTCCATGACCGCCTCAGACCTCTGTTTGCAAATAAACAGGTAAAAGCACTCCTAAAAATGGTTATATCTGGAGGTCGTATGAGTTGCTCATAAGATGCAACCGATTCCATAGATGAACGTACACACTGAGATGCAAAAAAAGTGTACCGGTAATCACTCAGGGTTTATTTGATCTTCGGATATATCTGCAGTATGTACACAACCCGCACACACTGAGCAGTTTCTTGCTCAGTGTGTCCTTTCTTTGATCTCCTTAATGGGGCCGGGAATGATATAGCATGTGCAGCACACGCTATATTTTCCTTCTCATCTGACTGTTGGAGCAGCGTTTATTGGCTTCTAATGCTCCTACATACATACTGTCCAATTATCATGCCTGCTAATTGTATAGTGTATACCTAGCTTTACTCCTTAGCTTGAACAGGAGTCCCCTTGAACACTTGCTTTTAAGGCTGTATTACTATCTTATCTGGCAAACCTTTAAGTTCACCACTTTAAAATAGCTGTAAAGGGTGTGGTTGTGAGCAGGAATACCAGTCAGGGGCAACAATCTCCACGACTGTTGCTTCTGATTGTAATTGAACTTTCTGCCCACATCACATAGCCCTGGTTTTGAAATGGAACTGTTAGATGGATTATAGGTGCTGAGTCAATGGATTGCAAAGTGAATAGCGCCAGGAAGGTGGTCCCAGCACTATTCAATTCAGCACGCTGCTTTGGCCGACTACTAGATTTCTGCTTTGGGGTGCGAGCAGATATCCAACAAAACTATTGCAGCTATGCTGTTTTGTGTCCATGCCCATTGCAGCAGAGCACTTGTGTTGGTGTTTAAGGCGCAAGTGTGGGCAGTCTCGATACAAAGCAGCTTGATGCATTGAATAGCGCCGGGACCTCCTTCCTGGCACTATTAACTTCACAATCAGTTGATTTGACCCCATAGGGGGTAATTAAGTTGTTTTGTGTGCTCCCAAACGTAATGTGCGCATGCGCGCTCATTAGTACTGGGTTTAGCCACGCAAAGCTAAAGTACTGCTTGGGACGGCCAAACTTGCCAACTTAGTGCACATTTCAGCTGGCACCTTAGGAGACTGCGTGTTGAGATGTGTCCAGCCATGGCTATTCGTGCTCCGGGCACAATCTAGTGGACGCTGAGAGGAACAACAATTGAATTCCCCCTCACCCTCATGGAGCTCTGGGAAAAACAGCTGCATGGATCAGCCTCCTCTACTGCTCTTGTTGGACCTTTGTGTGGGATGAATTTTTGCACTGTGGGAGTGATTTTAAAACATTTTTTTTTTTTAAATTAGGGTGTGAAAAAAATTATGATTTTTTTTTCTATTTAAATTAGATTTTTATAAAAATCCAATCAAGTAAACAATCGGTTTCTCAGTTTTGACTGCACCAAATTTATCAAGCCAATCAATCATTTCCCAACTGTCATTTTTCCAACACAGCCTGTAACATGGCAGTTAGGAGCTGGTTGGTACTTTATCACCATGCTACTTATCACACTCCAAGGCTTGATAAATGGGCGACCAAATGTTGAAAATGTTCTTTCTACTGAAGCTGATGATGCTGCAGCCCGGTCCATCTGTAGAGATATCTGCAGATCAGTTGATCTGCAGATATAGCTACAAGTGTGTACCCAGCATTAGACAACTACCACATTAACTTGGGTCCAGCAAGTAAGCAAGAAAATGTGCAGGTCCCAATGTTTGATTACAGCGGTCCAAAAATGTCTTCATGTCTTTGTCCAGATTTAGGCCCAGATTTATCAAGCATTGGAGAGTGATACATTGCACTGTGATAAAGTACCAACCAATCCGCTCCTTACTGCCATGTTACAGGCTGTGGGGCAGATCTATTAACCTTGAGAAGGCCTAAGGAAGTGATAAACGCAAGGTGATAAACACACCATCCAGTCAGCTCCTAAATGTCAATTTGCTGATTGGCTGGTGCCTTTATCACCTTGCGTTTATCACTACTTTATCACTTCCTTATGCCTTCTCTAGGTTAATATATCTGTGTTTGAAAAATGACAGGAGCTGACTGGCTGGTACTTTGGGGCAGATGTATTAAGCCTGGAGAAGTGATAAAGCAGTGATAAGTGCAAGGTGATAACGCACAAGCCAATTGTCTCCAATATGTGAATGTCAGCTAGAAGCTGATTGGCTGGTGCATTATCACCTTCCACTTATCACTGCTTTATCACTTCTCCAGGTTTAATACATCTGTCCCTTCATCACTGTGCAATTTATCACTCTCCAAGGCGTGATAAATCTGGGCCTTAATTCCTTCAAACTATCTAATTCTTTCCACACATGTACAGCATTGGAAATAAAAAAATAAAAACCCCTTTTAATTTAAATCAATGATTTAAAAAAATTATGTGATTTAAATCAAGTTGATTTAAAGCTACACACCCTGTTTTTTTAAGCTAAGAATGGTATTTGTATTTAAATGCTACTGATTTAATTTGAATTAATTCTAAATATCTGAAGATTTAATAGTATATTATGTATGTATCTACATTATTGTCATGGGTGAAAGCTCTTAAAAGTTGTATATAAATGCAGGTATCTGCCGTGTTAAGCTAAATATTTATGGCAGGAGTAGATGTGCATGTTTAATTTGGCAGAAATGCTATATGTTCATTGGTGGTTTGTTTCCCTTACCCCAGTGTCCCTCATTCCATTTCCCTTCAATCTCAAACTGTTCTCCCCTTCTCCTTTCCACAGGACAGAGATCTGAGCAGTTCTCCAAAATACCCCTCTACGTTCCCTGACCTATTCTGACAGAATTTATATACATCCCTACTCCTCGCCCTTGTGTTTTCTGTAGAGTAGTTAAGTACACATGTAGCCGTGTAGTTGCTTGTAAGACTATACGGGCCTAAAGTTCTCAAACATAACAACCTCTTTAAATACTTCTCAAGTTATTGTCCTGTTTTTATTTTTATCTAAAATGGAAACAAAGAATACTGCACTTACAGTAAGTGCTCAGAACAGTCTTCACCTCCTCCCTACCCCCAACCCTCCCTTTCCCATCCCTCCAATGCAAATTTTTTGGGTTGTATTACCTGATGATAAATGACACTTTGCAAAAAAAAAAAAGAAAAAAAAAACATTTTTAAGAACTGCTAGTATTTTTAAATGGACTTTTGAAAGAAATTCTCTACCTTTTTTCCTGATTTGGATTATTTTCATAATTTTTCCCCTTTTTTTTTTTTTTACAGCGAAGAATTTTTTTTGAAACGCCAACTACAGTAAGTCTCGCATTTCCTGTGTTTTTTTTTTTAAATGGTTTTTTTTTTTGTTTTTTACATTTTTCCCCCAGATTTTTTCATGCCTTACTGGTCTCCTTTTTAACTGCTGTGTTTCTGATTTTTATTTTCTTTTTTTTTTTTTATGTTTACATATTGGTACTGATGCTAAATTTTTCTAATTTTTTTTTTTTTTTTTTTTTCCGTGGGGGGTTGGATTGGGAAGGAGAGTCTGTCCTTTTTAAATATGCATAATCCATAATTTTTGTGCTAAAAATTTTTTTTTCACACAGATGTCAATTTGATTGCTTTGTCTTAAGTTTAATCACATGCAGATAGTTAGACTTATTACTATATTCAAGTTTTGGTAAAGTTTTTAGTAATGCTGTTGGAACACTTGCAATGTTTTCCTACTGTGCATTACCTTATGTGGGCAGTGGAATTTGACAGTTGCAGTTAATGTCCCTTCATTCAGGCCCTTTTCCTGCCCCTCCCCATTCCACCTCCCATACCTTTGCCCCATCGTTGGCAATACGCAGCAAAGAATGGAGCAAGACCTCGGGCAATCTATTCTTCAGACACCTGGTAAGAATGGTTAATGAATAAGGTAACAAAATATGCACATACAGCTCCGTATATGCATCATGTTCTGTTATACTTTTAATTTTGGCAGCACATGTACAATATTCCTCCCTACCTTTAAACTATAAGCCCACATCAAACTCCAGATTCTTTAAAATCCTAAATATTTTTTGTTCAGCTGACTTGTTTTCAAGCCGCTTGTTTACTATATTAGGCATTGAATTTTGCTGATAGAGGATATAATAAATATATATATATGTATATAATTTTTAAAAAATCTGGTGCAAAAGACAAAAAAAAGGGTGTTGGCCATCTGAATAGGCTTTCCATACTATCCCTTTAAACCGGGACAATCATGAATTACACAGGTTCTCTAGCTGATTACAACCAGTTGAAATGCAGGCTTGAAGTCTGCCAGCCACAGAACCTGTATAATTTGAGTGTCTTGTTTCAAGGGGATAGTATGGTAAGCATACATACGAACCACTGAAATTAAGTTTTGTTTTGTTTTGTAGTGCTTTAATTAAACTTGTGTATGCACAAAAGGATCTAAAAATGATAACCTTTTATTATCTTGAGCATGCACAGAGAGGGGTCCTTAATTAGGATTATCCAGTATGCGCACACACGGCAGTACAAGTGTCTTGGGGTTAATTGTAGTTTTGTGTTGCACTTTCTAAAATTAATGTAAACTTGATTGGTTGCTGTAGGCAACACCCATTTTTTTTTTCTTCTGCAAAGTTTTTTCATAAACACTTAAGAATTTGCACATTTTACAAATGAATTCAACCAACCATGTAAATTTAGATTTCTCATCAAATGCAGAGAATAGTATACTACACAGACACTAATCCTCTGTTTTCTTAAGCACCTTAGATTTTCCCTCCTCCAATGAATTTTGTACATGTGTTGTCATCTTGGTATATTCATTCCACACTTGGTCTGGCCCTGCCCTTTATAACTTTTTATATATTTCCCAATCCTATTTCCACCGCCACTTCATTATATTTCTCCCTTCCTCTAGGCTTCAAAATTGCTTCCTTAGGGCGTAGCGCGATGGCGAGCAACGTCACTAATAAAACAGACCCCCGCTCTATGAACTCCCGAGTATTCATTGGGAACCTAAACACTTTAGTGGTGAAGAAAACAGATGTAGAAGCAATCTTTTCTAAATATGGCAAGATTGTGGGCTGTTCCGTACACAAGGGCTTTGCTTTTGTGCAATACAACAATGAACGCACCGCCCGTACTGCTGTAGCAGGGGAAGATGGACGCATGATAGCTGGGCAGGTCCTGGGTGAGTGAATGGAAAATCCATTTTTTTTTTTTTTACTAGACAATTAAAGCTCATTTCAATTTTCCATGATATTTCTAATGCTTTGCTTTTGATATTTTTCCACCCTGTCGATTGGACATTTTCTCTAACCAATGCTGCATGTCCATCTTCTTATTTTTCTTTTTTTTTCTTTTTTTTTTTTTTTTTTTTTGTGCTCCTTTTTTTTTTTTTCTTTTTTTTTTGTCTTCGCATTTTTTTTTATATATATATATTTTTCAACGTACTACAGCATTGTATCTGCAAAACTTGATGTGTCAACCCAGCTGGTTTTATGTTATACATTTATGATGTTTTTATGTTGATTAAAACAGTGTAGGTTAAAATAAATTGGGGGATGTAGATCTAAATATTCAAGAAATTTTCATTTGTCAAATTTACTGCTTTATTTCAGACATCAACTTGGCTGCTGAACCCAAAGCAAACAGAGGAAAAGGAGGGGTCAAACGCTCAGCAGCTGACATGTATGGGTGAGTATATATTTCTGAGAGAGACATTGTAAAGCGTAATGTGTCACCTGTGATAACTGTGTTCGTTTGGCAATTGCAATGGAAAATGGTTCGTAATTTAAAACCATGTTAAGAAGGCTTTGGGCAATGATTTTCTTTCGATTCAATTGTTTTGGGCATCAAAAATCCCGTCTAGACTGAACTTTTTAGATACACATTGTGCATTTCGCGCCCAAACAGACCAGGTTTAGCCATATAATACTGCTTAACCTGTCTAACCTCCCTGCTTTGCGCATCCTAACCATCGAGTTTCTACACTTTTTTTTTTTTTTTTTTCTCACACCTAATGAGGCTGCGGGGGGAAAAATGTCAGCTCTGTGGCTACTGGACGAGTAAACAGCAAAAATGTAATTGCTCCGTTTTGTGCCTTCTGGTGGTAGCCACTGGGTAAAACAATTGAATCTGCCCCTTAGAGGGAAATGTGTCAAACCTGCTAAAGAGTGAAGTTGCTTATAGAAAACACAGTTCCTAGAGATCATTTAATAGAATCTACCTGATAAATGCTAGCTAGAAGTCTATTGGTCGCTATGTACAACTTCTCCACTTGTTCTCGTGTTCACTCCTCAGGAGGATTAATACATTTCCCCCACAGTCTATAGTATCTTCTGGTGTTTGTGTGCTGACACCTAAAGGTGACTTTGTGCCACATGCAAAAAGTTACAAATATTTAATAGGGAACAAAAGTACTAAAGTGGTGAATTTTGTGGGTGGTCTTCAGGTTGCCGAGGTTGGGATCCCGGCGCACAGTATACCGGCGCCGGAATCCCAACAGCCGGCATACCAACAGCTTTTCTCCCTCGTGGGGGTCCACGACCCCACTGGAGGGAGAATAAATAGTGCGCCACCGTGCCCACAGCGTGGCGAGCGCAGCGAGCCTGCAAGGGGCTCATTTGCGCTCGCCACGCTGTCGGTATGCTGGTCGCCGGGAGCCCGGCCGCCGGCATACCATACCACACCTGAATTTTGTGTCTTATCTGCACAGTGCGTGAACTGATTGGTTCATTCATTAGTCTGGCTGAATAGTAGGATTTAAGTGGTTTAGTCATTGTCTATACGGGACGCAGATAAAATACCGCCGGGCAGGATCCCGGCAGACATAACGCATACTTCCCGAATCCCGCCTGGCGGCCACAATCCAGACCTGCCGTGGGGGGAAGTTTAGGGTTAGGAACAGGTGGAGGGGTTAAGTTTAGGCACAAAAAGGGAGGTTAAGGTTAGGCACCATGCAGGGAAGGGAGGGTTAGGGTAGGGGACAGGAAAGGCTTAGGGTCTTACATGCGGCATTACCCACTGAACAGATAGGGGTCGGTTCAATTCGGCAACTTATGAATAGCGCCGGGAATTAGCTCCCGACGCTATTCAATTCAGCTCCAGTTAAGTCGGCGATGGCCCGTTCTCGCTGACTAAACAGGTTGAATTGTCGGGAGAACGTGCATTCTCCCACTTAACTCCCCGGCGCGAGGCTGATTCCCGACAGAATCAGTCTCGCGCCAGCCGCGAGGCAGCACTTTTGTCGGGTTTCTTCTCTCATCCCCCGGGGATGAGAGAAGAATTCCCGACAATTGCGGGTAACTAGCAGCTGAATTGAATAGTGTCTGGAGCGAATTCCCGGCGCTATTCATAAGTTGCCGAATTGATTTGACCCCATAGATAGATAGATGGATATATAATCTATCTAAGAGATAGATATCCACATCAGTTGGCATTCCATAGTACTTAAACAACTTTCCTCCATGCCAGATCACAATGTGTTATACAGAGTCCAAGAAGAACGGCACTGGAGCAATAGTAATGAAGCAAAAAAAGGAGAATCATTGCCTAGAGCACCGAATAGTCCAGTGGCAGTAACAAAGCCAAGCATATTAAGCTTGTATGCTCAGTATTTTAGTACAAACTTAACAGCAGCACAAGTATTACTTGGCCTACTAAAGAGTATAGTGGAGTCTAGTATTCAGCAATAGTCATTTTCAAGTGAAGCCCAGGAAGAGGCCACGACAACTGCAACAGCCGTTTCAGGGCATCTGCCCCTTCCCCTTTTTTGTATTGGGCCTGAGGAAGGGGTCAATGCCCTGAAACGGCTGTAGCCCATCAATACAAGTTTTTGTTGTGTAATTTGGTTTTTAACACTAATTTTAAGTTATCTTAACTCATTGCTTTCTGTGTATCCTCATGTAGGTCTTCCTTTGATCTGGATTATGATTTTCAGCGAGACTACTATGATAGGTTTGTGAACGATGTATTGACCTGTGAAAGCTTTTCTCTCCGCTTGTATAACACATTTATTTTTGAATGCCTTGTTTTTAACACTTCCCCTTCTTATGTACAGCTATTCTGCAGCCCGTGTTCCTCCCCCACCACCAATTGCTAGAGCTGTAGTACCATCAAAACGCCAGAGAGTTTCTGGTAACACATCACGCCGTGGAAAGAGTGGCTTCAACTCAAAGAGTGGTCAGCGGGGTGGATCTTCAAAGTCCAGCAGATGTGAGTTGTATATCGTTTGTCCTGTGTAAAGGGTGAAAGGGCTAGTTAATCTAGATACTTGAGTTAGAATGTAGATTGCGTATCTTTTGGGTGTTTCTCTGTGTCGCATGGCACATTTACATGCCTTCAAGTACGTGAACTGTTTCTATAACACAAATATTTTTGGTTTTTCAAGTGTCCGGGTCTTATGGGTCCTACACATTGCACGATCCGCCGCCGAACTGCCCGACGGCGGATACGGCAGGGGGGAGTGAAGTTTCTTCACTCCCCCCGGCTCCATAGCAGTGCAGGCAAATATGGCCGAGGTCGTCCATATTGGCCTGCATGCACAAGCGACGAGGCACCAGCGATAAACGAGCACGGGGCCGCGCATCGTTCATCGCTGGTGCCTCCACACTGAAAGATATGAACGATATCTCGTTCATTATTGAACGAGATCGTTCATATCTTTCACTCGTATCACCCCGTGTGTAGGGCCTATTAAATATTGGGGTATATTCATTAAAGTCGGATACATTCTGACATGTATTTGTTGGAATGGATCCGACAACCCCTATTCAATCTCATCTTAATTCGACTTTTTCAAGTCGAATTGAGATGGGATGCAGATGAGGAGAAGGGGGGCGAGCCGCGGGGAGACTAGCGGGGGACAGCCGGCTGGCATACAGGGGAGATCAGCGCTGCAGCAGGATGTCACCCAGCCGCCCGACCTCACGGCAGTGTCCACCCGGCTCCAGCAAGCGTGCTGGAGCCGGGTGGAAGCAGCCGTGAGGTCGGGCGGCTGTGTGACATCCTGCTGCAGCGCTACTGTAGCGCTGATCTCCCCTGTAGGCAGCCGACTGTCTCCCTACGGCTCGCCCCCCCTCTCCTCCTCTGGGTCCTCATCTCAGTCCGACATCATTTTGATGTCGGACTGAGATGGTTGAAAAGGGGGCCAAAACTGACACAAGCACGTGGATCGGCAGCTATTCCGCCGATCCACGTGCTTTTCGACAAGTCGAATTTATCGACTTGTCGAAAAATATAGGGATATATTGAATAGGTCGAATCAGGATTCGACCTTAAGTCGAAAACTGCCGTCTTTTCGACAGACGGCAGTTTTCAACTTCAATTGAATAGACCCCTTTGGTAGAAAATATACACCCAAAAAAAATTCACTAGTGTAAACAGTTCATCATGGAATTAATAAAAACTCTGCACGGGACACAATTGAATCACTTCCTTAGCGTAACTGATGTGCATTGTCTTGTTCTGTTACCTGAATATAATATGCACAAAATATTTGGTAAGGTGTCCTATTTTCATAGTTGAGATGGTTTCCAAAAGTGGAATAAATGAAAGTGCTTATTGGTAGTAGACTACCTTCACCATGATTGATTCTACTTTTTTCACTTTGTTGGAACTCTGTCTATATAATGCCATTTACACTGACACTTGTTCCATGCTTTTTATTTCCCCTTTTATGCTTTGTAAATAACACTCATTCATTTGTTACAGTGAAGGGAGATGATCTCCAGACCATTAAAAAAGAACTCAGCCAGATAAAACAGAGAGTGGATTCTCTTCTGGAAAGCTTAGAAAGAATTGAACGTGAACAGTCCAAACAAGGTGAAGAATGTTTTTTACCTGATTTTTTTTTTTTCTTTCTTCCTTTATATAGGTATTAAACATTTCTGTTAATAAGTGGAAGCTTCTGTATCTGGAAATTCAGTGGGGGATTTAATTTTTTTTTTTTTTTCTTGGCACCTGATCTCATGTCTAAAATGATGGGAGATCACGAGATATTCAACTGATCCCCCTTATTGTGCTGATTGCGACCATTATCAGTCGGGTTTAACCAAAACCTGACTAAACGAATGGCCACGAAGCGAAAAGCACCGTTTGGGCACCCAAACAAGACACTTTTTCGTGCATTTCGGTTCGCTGAAATTAAGTTCTTGCACCAGTCAGCAGAAACATTTGAATAGCTGCCGATACCACAATAAGATTTAAATTCCACCCAATATGTGTGTTGACAAGTAATGTTCCAACTACAACCTTGCACCTGGATGTCTGATATTTTATTTTTGTACATTAGATACCAAGCTGGATGATGAGCAGAGTAGCAGCTCTTTAAAGAAAGAAGACATAAGTGTGAAATTGGTGCCAGAGGAAGCAGGAGATTCAGCAGAGGAGGGAGACCTGCTTGATGATGATGATCAGGGAGAGGACACGGTAAGCAATAAGACTAATAGACGATGGTCGCCTGTTCTTGTGAGAGGTCTGTAAATATCGCATTTTAGCATAGAAGGTGGTTACATAATTATTTACAAATGTTACACTTTAGCAGGGTTGGAAATGTGTCGGGGACTATATGAATAAAACCAATTTAGTACAGTTTATTCCTATTACATCTGAAGCATACTTGCCAACTTTTGAAAAAGCATTTCAGGGAGATGTGAAAGTAACACCTATCAGTGCGCACGTGTACTGCTACATCTGAGTAGCCATGAGATAACTTATTTAAAATGCATGTAGCCATAGGGATCCATTGTGACTTATAACCAATGCAGGGATATGGCGTTGATGTTCCCATTTGAATGCATGTATCTCTGGTTTCTTGTTTTTCCCCCAAGATGTAACAGCTGCATAATGGGGGTAAGGTACAATCAGGGAGATTGCAGGCAGAATGCAGGAGGGTAGGCAACTATGATCAGAGTATACGTTGATAGACTAAACATGTTAATCCATACATACAAAGTACCCTCATAGATGAAATTGAAAATAAGAAAAACAAGTTTATTTTAAGCATTAGTCTTATTATAATTAAATCTGAATAGTAATACAAAATGGAAAATACAAAAGCACTTTTCAGAGAAACATACACACAAAAAGGAGTAGTTTAGCATTAGCACCGGGCATGTCATTGGCATTAAACATTATAGTATAGTAGGATTTTTTTAATCAGTCACTCGCCATGCCTGTACTAACAGCATAATAAAATAAAAAGGTTGGTTTTTATTAATAAAAAAAAAATTGTTTCAACCAAGGTGGTTTAAACCAGCCAACCCTGCATTTTAGAGTATATATGGATTTCTTCAGTAAATTTGATTCATGAATTACAATTAAATTATGGTTAAGGCATAACTGATGGCATTATCCATTTTCCGTTGATCTAACTTTGTCAGTAAGAGTGTGTGTATAGGTCTGTATATAGATATATGAATTAAAAAAAAAAAAAAAAATTTCTATCTATATATCTGTGTATCTATATATTATGTATATGAGATGTTCATAACTCTACGGGGCCGCCTCAATTGGTGTTTTTTTTATGCAGCTGCCACTAGATGGTGGCCGGTGGCAGCATTTCAATTGTTCTGTCGTTTGGGTGCCCAACAGCCATGGAGGCCACTTATTTTATTTATTTATTTTGTCAAGAACAAAAAAAAGTATGCAAACTCGCTACTTTGTTCACCTGATTTTGGATGCCCAGAGCAGGAGTTTAGCTGTTGTGGCCAGCTAAACCTGATCTGTTTGGGTGCGATATGCATGTGCGCCCAAACAATAATTGAATAGCGAAAATTGTTTGGGTGTCTAAACAGCCCCTATAAGACTACTAACTTAGTATTTTGCTTGGTTAAAATAATCATGTTGATCGGTATGTTCTAACTCGAGCTTTACTGGGTCAGTAAAACTTTAACAGTGCTAATTATTACAGTTTGAATCGGTGTCTCTCCGGGTAAACATCTCAATATGTGGACAAGATAGTCGTTTCCCAGCTCCTGTCCTAGGGAGACCCCTACTGGTGTATTTATTTACAGAAACAATGTAAAAGCTCCATAGGTTTTTCTAATTATTTCCCTTGTGATGTCCTGGCAAACCTGCTGAGAATATTATAGGCAAGCTACATGATATGCTCTTGTTTTGGCCATAGAAATGGCAAGCAGCTCCCCACAGTCTTCTCAAATGTCAATATGCTACACATCTACTGGCGTTGAAATGGACTAACGTGTCCACAGGAGACTACAGATTTGCTTTTAAATTGCTCTGCAGTATTGTTGAACACCTAATTACTGTTCAGTGTCGTATCTTTGACTTGCATCAACACTGTTCAAATTTACATCACGGTAGCGTGTCTTAAACATGAGCTCTAATTAAGAGGCATTTAGCATACATGCGTTTTGGCTGGAATAAAGCAATTTCCTTTTCTGTCATGGGTACATACATAAACACAATTTGGTTTGCATACATTTTTGATTGTGTTTTTAACATGTGTAAACTTTTACTAAAGCCATGGTCTGTATATCAAGCAATACCTATTTTCGTGCACCCTACTGCAGCCGTTTGAGTTAGTCAGTTCGTGGCTTTACTTACTCTTTAATGAGCAGCGATGTGTAAGGTGATTCAAACAAAGTAGGCTAGGTGCTTCTTATTAAAATAAATAAATAAAAAATAAAATTAACTGTCCAATCAAATTGTCAAATTCCTGTCTTTGTTACTCAGCTGGAAGAAATTAAAGATGGTGACAAAGAAACAGAGGAGGGAGAAGATGAAGGAGACAGCGCCAATGAGGAAGACTCTTAAACATACTTTCCCCACAAAACCCTCCCTGCCTATTGTGTATAGTCAGTTCATAGCTCTGCCCCTTGTACCATCAGTCGCATCCCTCAGTTCTTCAAGCCTGTTTATTATGCACCCTGCATTTCCTCTTCCTCTTCATTTTGATACCTATTTGCGACTTCTAAAATAAAAGTGTATTGTTTTTAACTTGTTTGTTTTGCAGTCTTCTTGCTCACTTTATTTACTACTTTTTCCTACCTTCAGTGTCCTAGGCATATACTTCTCTAGTCCTTCAGATTGTTACATTCAGTGCCTACAAGCTTTGTGCATAGCTGCATTTTACTATTTTAACCTTTTTTAATATTGCTTTAAAGGCATTAAAGATGCTTTAATCATAAGACTGCAATGTTGATTCAGGTGTAACTTGGAAAAGCAAATACAGTTGGGCCAATACGAAATGTATTGATGCTACTTTATAAAAACAACAATAGTGTGAATCACTTTTAAAGGTAACTCCCCAATGAATTCCATATGTATCACCACCATTCCAAGTAGTCTCCTTTATAAGAACACATGATCTCTTTATTTTGTTCTTTCTTTAGAACTTTTATTCCATATAAAGCTGTATTGTAGATGACTGCATTTTGAGTCTCGGCTGCATACTTGCCATGGGGTGTATTTATTGTAGGGTTTACGTCCTGAAAAAATAGTCTGAAATACAGTGCAGTGTTGTCAGGTCAGCCAATGCAAACCTGTCACTCTAGATACATGTCTGTGGTATAGAAATTAGATTGTAAGCTTCACTGGGGCAGGAACTAATGTGAATAACAAAAAAAACAACAACACTGCATAACATGTCAATCACTATAAATGAAGGATAATACACAAGCACTGTTGCAATGCACATATACACTAATCTGTAATGTGCTGTTTGCACTTCATGTTATGTGGTAAGAAATACAGGTGTACCCGGACATGCTTCAATGCACGAAGATTCTTGAATAAAGAATTATCCACAAATAAGCTACTTTTTGTTCTGAAACTCTGATCTTGCCATGTTTACTACTGTGGTGTTCAATAATAAAATATTTTAACATGTTTTGTGTATATTGATTTTTATTCTATATTTTATTGTTGCATACAAAATTGGGAATATATATCAAACACAGCCATAGAAAAATAGAATGTGATGGCAGATAAGAACCACTTAGCCCGTCTAGTCTGCCCCGTCAAGTGAAAGAGCTTTAATTGGACTAACAGTTAAGGGCTGTATTAACTGGCCGATTTGGGGAGAGATGTGTGCTGAGCTAGTCAGATTGCTTAGATTTTAAGCAGCGATCACTCCGTGAGTACCCCCCTTAAGAGGCTAGTGGTGATGCTCCCTAATGAACAAGAGGTCCTTTTATATGCACATTGGGGGTCATTCCGAGTTGTTCGCTCGTTATTTCTCTGACGTCCTAGTGGATGCTGGGGACTCCGTAAGGTCCATGGGGAATAGACGGGCTCCGCAGGAGACTGGGCACTCTAGAAAGATTTAGGACTATCTGGTGTGCACTGGCTCCTCCCCCTATGACCCTTCTCCAAGCCTCAGTTAGATTTATGTGCCCGGCTGAGCTGGATGCACACTAGGGGCTCTCCTGAGCTCCTAGAAGAAAGTATAGTTTAGGTTTTTTATTTTCAGTGAGACCTGCTGGCAACAGGCTCACTGCAACGAGGGACTAAGTGGAGAAGAAGCGAACCTACCTAAGTGGTGGTAGCTTGGGCTTCTTAGGCTACTGGACACCATTAGCTCCAGAGGGATCGAACACAGGACCCGACCTCGTCGTCCGGAGCCGCGCCGCCGTCCCCCTTACAGAGCCAGAAACAAGAAGGTGGTCCGGAATATCGGCGGCTGAAGACTTCTGTCTTCTCCAAGGTAGCGCACAGCACTGCAGCTGTGCGCCATTGCTCCTCATGCACACCACACACTGCGGTCACTGATGGGTGCAGGGCGCTGGGGGGGGGGCGCTCTGAGCAGCAATAGTAACACCTTGGCTGGCAAAACGAACACCATATATAGCCCCAGAGGCTATATAGGTGTATATTAACCCCTGGCAGAAACGATAAAATAGTGGGAGAAAGCCCACCGAAAAAGGGGCGGAGCCAGCTCCCTCAGCACACTGGAGCCATTTTTCCCTCACAGCTTCGCTGGAAGGAAGCTCCCTGGCTCTCCCCTGCAGTCCTGCACCACAGAAAGGGTAAAAAAGAGAGGGGGGGGGCACAATTTAGGCGCAATATATATATATTATAGGCAGCTATAGGGGAAAACACTCTGTATAGTGATATCCCTGTGTTATATAGCGCCCTGGTGTGTGCTGGCATACTCTCCCTCTGTCTCCCCAAAGGGCTTTGTGGGGTCCTGTCCTCTGTAAGAGCATTCCCTGTGTGTTTGCTGTGTCGACATGTATGATGAGGATAATGATGTGGAGGCGGAGCAAATGCCTGTGAATGTGATGTCACCCCCTGCGGGGTCGACACCAGTGTGGATGGACTTATGGAAGGAATTACGTGACAGTGTCAGCTCCTTACATAAAAGGTTTGACGACATAGGACAGCCGGCTACTCAGCTTGTGCCTGTCCAAGCGTCTCAAATGTCATCAGGGGCTATAAAATGCCCGCTACCTCAGATGACAGATACAGACGTCGACACGGATACCGACTGCAGTATCGACGAGGATGAGACGAGTATACCCTCCAATAGATCCACCCGTTATATGATTGAGGCTATGAAAAATGTATTACACATTTCTGATGATACCCCAGGTACCACAAAAAAGGGTATTATGTTTGGTGAGAAAAAACCACCAGTAGTTTTTCCTGCATCTGACGAATTAAATGAGGTGTGTGAGGAAGCGTGGACTTCCCAGATAAGAAATTGATCATTTCTAAACTGTTAATGGCTGCGTACCCTTTCCCGCCAGAGGATAGGTCACGCTGGGAAACACCCCCTAGGGTAGATAAAGCGCTGACATGCTTATCAAAGAAGGTGGCACTACCGTCTCCGGATACGGCCGCCCTAAAAGAACCTGCTGATAGAAAGCAGGAAAGTACCCTAAAAGCTATATACACACACACTGGCATTATATTGAGACCCGCTATTGCATCAGCTTGGATGTGCAGTGCTGCAGCTGCGTGGTCCGACTCCCTGTCGGAAAACATTGATACCATGGATAGGGACAATATTTTGCTAACGATTGACCATATAAAAGACGCGGTCTTATACATGCGTGATGCACAGAGGGATATTTGCCGGCTGGCATCAAAAATAAGCGCTATGTCCATTGCCGCCAGACGGGGGTTATGGACTAGGCAATGGTCAGGTGATGCCGACTCCAAGCGGCACATGGAAGTTTTACCCTATAAAGGGGTGGAACTTTTTGGGGAAGGTCTTTCAGACCTCGTTTCCACAGCTACTGCTGGGAAATCGACTTTTTTGCCACAGGCTACCCCACAGCAAAAGAAAGCACCGTATTATCAGGTACAGTCCTTTCGGCCCCAGAAAACTAAGCGGGCTAGAGGCTCATCCTTTCTGCCGAGGGGCAGAGGAAGGGGGAAAAAGCTGCAGCACACAGCTAGTTCCCAAGAGCAGAAGTCCTCCCCTGCGTGTCCGGTAAAAGTCCACAGCATGACGCTGGGGCTGCTCAGGCGGAATCGGGAACGGTGGGGGCACGTCTCGGGTTTTTCAGCATACAGTGGGCTCTCTCACAAGTGGATCCCTGGGTCCTTCAAGTAGTATCTCAGGGGTACAGGCTGGAATTCGAGACGTCTCCCCCCCCCCCCCCCGCCGTTTCCTAAAATCTGCCTTGCCGGCAACTCCCTCTGCCAGGGAGGCAGTGTTGGTGGCTATTCAAAAACTGTATTCACAGAAAGTGATTGTCAAGGTACCCCTCCTTCAGCAAGGAAAGGGTTACTACTCCACAATGTTTGTGGTACCGAAACCGGACGGTTCGGTGAGACCCATCTTAAATTTAAAAGCCTTGAACACTTATATCAAAAGGTTCAAGTTCAAGATGGAATCGCTCAGGGCGGTTATTGCGAGCCTGGAGGAGGGGGATTACATGGTATCCCTGGACATCAAGGATGCGTACCTGCATGTCCCCATTTACCCTCCTCACCAGGAGTACCTCAGATTTGTGGTACAGGACTGTCACTATCAGTTCCAGACGTTGCCGTTTGGGTTATCCACGGCACCGAGGGTCTTTACCAAGGTAATGGCCGAAATGATGATACTCCTTCGCAAGAAGGGAGTTTTAATTATCCCGTACTTGGACGATCTCCTGATAAAGGCGAGGTCCAAAGAACAGTTGATAGTGGGGGTGGCACTTTCTCAGGAAGTGCTACAACAGCACGGCTGGATTCTCAATATTCCAAAGTCACAGCTGGTCCCGACGACACGTCTTCCGTTCCTGGGAATGATTCTGGACACAGACCAGAAAAGAGTGTTTCTCCCACTGGAAAAAGCCGAGGAATTGTCATCTCTGGTCAGAGACATCCTAAAACCAGGAAAAGTGTCGGTACATCAATGCACACGAGTCCTGGGAAAAATGGTAGCTTCGTACGAAGCAATTCCATTCGGAAGGTTCCACGCAAGGACGTTCCAGTGGGACCTGTTGGACAAATGGTCCGGGTCCCATCTCCAGATGCAACAGCGGATAACCCTATCGGCCAGAACCAGGGTGTCGCTGCTGTGGTGGCTGCAGAGGGCTCATCTACTAGAGGGCCGCAGATTCGGAATACAGGACTGGGTCCTGGTGACCACGGATGCCAGCCTTCGGGGCTGGAGGGCAGTCACAAAGGGAAGAAATTTCCAAGGACTGTGGTCAAATCAGGAGATTTCTCTCCACATAAATATCCTGGAGCTAAGGGCCATTTACAATGCCCTAAGCCAGGCAAGACCCCTGCTTCAAAACCAGCCGGTACTGATCCAGTCAGACAACATCACGGCGGTCGCCCATGTAAACAGACAGGGCGGCACGAGAAGCAGGATGGCGATGGCAGAAGCCACAAGGATTCTCAGATGGGCAGAGAATCATGTGTTAGCACTGACGGCAGTGTTCATTCCGGGAGTGGACAACTGGGAAGCAGACTTCCGCAGCAGGCACGACCTCCACCCGGGAGAATGGGGACTTCATCCAGAAGTCTTCCAAATGCTGGTCAACCGGTGGGAAAAACCACAGGTAGACATGATGGCGTCCCGCCTCAACAAGAAGTTGAAAAGATATTGCGCCCGGTCAAGAGACCCTCAGGCGATAGCGGTGGACGCTCTAGTGACACCATGGGTGTACCAGTCGGTTTATGTGTTTCCTCCTCTACCTCTCATACCCAAGGTACTGAGAATAATAAGAAGGCGAGGAGTGAAAACCATACTCGTGGTTCCGGATTGGCCAAGAAGAGCTTGGTACCCGGAACTTCAAGAGATGCTTACAGAGGACCCTTGGCCTCTGCCGCTCAGACAAGACCTGCTGCAGCAGGGACCCTGTCTGTTCCAAGACTTACCGCGGCTGCGTTTGACGGCATGGCGGTTGAACACCGGATCCTGAAGGAAAAGGGTATTCCGGAGGAAGTAATCCCTACCCTGATCAAAGCCAGGAAGGATGTCACCGCAAGACATTATCACCGCATTTGGCGAAAATATGTTGCTTGGTGTGAGGCCAGGAAGGCCCCGACGGAGGAATTTCACCTGGGTCGATTCCTGCACTTCCTGCAAGCAGGGGTGATGTTGGGCCTCAAATTGGGGTCCATAAAGGTCCAGATTTCGGCTCTGTCGATTTTCTTCCAAAAAGAACTGGCTTCACTGCCTGAAGTTCAGACTTTTGTCAAAGGAGTACTGCATATTCAGCCTCCTTTTGTGCCCCCAGTGGCACCTTGGGATCTCAATGTGGTTTTGGCATTCCTGAAATCACATTGGTTCGAACCACTTAAGACTGTGGATTTAAAATATCTCACGTGGAAAGTGGTCATGCTGTTGGCCCTGGCGTCGGCCAGGCGGGTTTCAGAATTGGCGGCTTTGTCTTGTAAAAGCCCTTATCTGATTTTCCATATGGATAGGGCAGAATTGAGGACTCGTCCTCAGTTTCTCCCAAAGGTGGTCTCAGCTTTTCACTTGAACCAACCTATTGTGGTGCCTGCGGCTACTAGGGACTTGGAGGATTCCAAGTTGCTGGACGTAGTCAGGGCCCTAAAAATTTATATTTCCAGGACGGCTGGAGTCAGAAAGACTGACTCGCTGTTTATCCTGTATGCACCCACCAAGCTGGGTGCTCCTGCTTCGAAGCAGTCTATTGCGCGCTGGATTTGTAGCACTATTCAGCTGGCGCATTCTGCGGTAGGTTTACCGCAGCCTAAATCTGTGAAAGCCCATTCCACACGGAAGGTGGGCTCATCTTGGGCGACTGCCCAAGGGGTCTCGGCTTTACAACTTTGCCGAGCAGCTACTTGGTCGGGGGCAAACACGTTTGCAAAATTCTACAAATTTGATACCCTGGCTGAGGAGGACCTTGAGTTCTCTCATTCGGTGCTGCAGAGTCATCCGCACTCTCCCGCCCGTTTGGGAGCTTTGGTATAATCCCCATGGTCCTTACGGAGTCCCCAGCATCCACTAGGACGTCAGAGAAAATAAGAATTTACTCACCGGTAATTCTATTTCTCGTAGTCCGTAGTGGATGCTGGGCGCCCATCCCAAGTGCGGATTGTCTGCAATACCTGTACATAGTTATTGTTACAAAAATCGGGTTTTGTTGTGAGCCATCTCTTCAGAGGCTCCATTTGTTATCATACTGTTAACCGGGGTTCCTATCACGTGTTATATGGTGTGATTGGTGTGGCTGGTATGAGTCTTACCCGGGATTCAAAAATCCTTCCTTATTGTGTCAGCTCTTCCGGGCACAGTTCCTAACTGAGGCTTGGAGGAGGGTCATAGGGGGAGGAGCCAGTGCACACCAGATAGTCCTAAATCTTTCTATAGAGTGCCCAGTCTCCTGCGGAGCCCGTCTATTCCCCATGGTCCTTACGGAGTCCCCAGCATCCACTACGGACTACGAGAAATAGAATTACCGGTGAGTAAATTCTTATTTTTTTTGTCGCAACGGAGCGATTAGGCGCTAATGCGCATGCGCAATGTCCGCAGTGCGTCTGCGCCAAGTAAATTTGCTATGCAGTTAGGTATTTTAGTCACGGCATTACGAGGTTTTTTTCTTCGTTCTGGTGATCGTAATGTGATTGACAGGAAGTGGGAGTTTCTGGGCGGAAACTGGCCGTTTTTATGGGTGTGCGAAAAAAACGCTACCGTTTCTGGGAAAAACGCGTGAGTGGCTGGAGAAACGGAGGAGTGTCTGGCCGAACGCTGGGTGTGTTTGTGACGTCAAACCGGGAACGACAAGCACTGAACTGATCGCAGATGCCGAGTAAGTGTGGAGCTACTCAGAAACTGCTAAGAAGTGTCTATTCGCAATTTTGCTAATCTTTCGTTCGCAATTTTGATAAAAGCAGCTTGCGAGTGAACAACTCGGAATGAGGGCCATTATACACAAATAGTTGTGAGTGATACCACAATCTTTCTTTTTCATCCACTAGGGGTCACTGGAGTACTCTTGGGATATGGACTGCCTCCATAGGAACAGGGCACTGAATATTTAAATTTAGAACACTCCACCCCTCCATATCCCAGAGTACCTCAGTGTTTTTTTCTGTGCTCAAGTAGCAACAGGCTTGTGTGGCTTGCTCCACAATTATTTTGAATATTTTTCTTTATTCATACATATCCCTTTCCCCCTTCCAAAAGGCCAGGGTCAGGGATAGTGGAAGCTGCTACAAGCAGCTGTGGCGTGTCGGCCCTCTCTAAAAGAGCACCCTCACAGCCAGACAGACATCCTGCAGACAGGCTGGCCGCTGCTGACAGAGAAGCCCCGTCGGAGCCTCACCACAGGAGTCCAGGTATGTTGGTCGGTGTGGGGACAATGTTTTCTTTAATAGCTACGCTGGCGCACCATACTACTGGCTGCTTGGATCCCTATACAGCTTGCCCGCCGCCGCTGCTCAGAGCGCTTCAAAGGACCGCGCTCCCCACCTTCCGCTGTCTGTTTCCAGCACGTCCCGCTACCCGGCTCCTGCTGGCCGCCCCACACTAACGCTGCCCGCCCCGCATACTGACTCCGCAACGGAGTATACGGGGGACGACGACTTTACAGGTTGCAAGCAGCTGCACGAGGGGGTACAATCAGTGGCACGAGGGGGGACAAGCAGCAGCAACAGCAGTATGCTAGGCTGCAGGGGTGATATACACAGGATTTTCATACAGGGATATATATCAGTTTTAAAGATTATAACCTGTACTGTGACTATAAGTTTAAGCATGGCAGCCTTTTTAACCATGCTTCCTTTGTCTTCCTGTTGTGATTCCAGAACGTTCCAGTACTACATCTCTACTCCACCGGAGGCACAGGGGTGTTAGTGGGAATTTGGGATCACATTTCATAGTACTGACCACGTGTACTGCACTCGGCCAGATATATATATAGAGCCACCTTAGTACTATTTTACTGAGTCGTGCAAGTGTCTGTTTTTTGTGTATTGTATTGTCTGTCTCCATAATGAGTAAGGCACCAGCAAAAATTAAAAAGCATCACTGCAAGGTCTGTAGCAGTGTGTTACCGGATGGATCTACCACATGTAAAGTATGTTTTGTGGATTCAGTTACGAATACAATTTCTGCTCCGGTTTTAAAGCCAGTTTCCTCCCCAGACCCTCCATGGGAAATGCTAGCCAATGTACTGGCTGGGTTGCAATCAGAATTGACTGCCGCTCGACAAGAGCGGGAAGCGGCAAGATCTGAGTCTAGGGTGAGACCGCCAGAACTACCGGAGGAGTCTCAGCCTTGCGAAAGGTCCAAATCCATTTTGGGTAGACGGGATAAATTTCATATGTCTTATGATTTACCTGTTTCGGCTATGTTGCATTCTGAAGATTCCATGCCAGACCTCACGGCACAAGAGGAGGGTGAAGTGGAGTCGGATAGTGAGGATTTTAACAGCTCAGGCATTGATAATCTCATCAGAGCAGTGCGTCAGTCTCTGAAGTTTACAGAAACTGAGGAGCCTCTGACAAATGATGAAGTCGTATTTACTAAACGACAGAGAACTCCAATGTGTTTTCCGGTTTCGGAGTCTCTTAATAAGATGTTAGTGGAAACACGACCTAAACGGTTTTCTATACCTCGCAGATTTAAGTCTAGTTACCAGTTTCCAGACTCTGTGACATGTACATGGGAGACTCCACCAATGGTTGATTCGTCAGTGGCGAAACTTACAAAGAAATTAACCATACCAGTGCCAACTGCTACTACGCTTAAAGACCCTTCAGATCGCAAAATAGAAACTATTCTAAAGTCCATGCATATAGCAGCAGGAGTGCTGCTGAGACCTGGCTTGGTTGGCATCTGGGTCACTAAGGCGCTCATAGTATGGATAACAGAACTCAAGTCTGCCCTACATGACAAACACCTTATACTTCTTGCTGATCAAATGTGTGAGGCTGCGGAGTATCTATGTACAGCTTCTACTGACGTCTGTCAGCTCACTTCTCGCATTTCATCGTCACTGGTACGACGAGCTCTCTGGCTGCGTTCTTGGCAAGCGGAGGCAGAGGTCAAAAGAGGTATAGAGGCGTTACCTTACGGTGGCGAGAAGTTGTTTGGTCCTGAATTGGACAAATGGATTTCTGAGGCCACGGGAGGAAAATCGGTTTTCTTACCATTGCCTCCACTGGTACCAAGACGGAGATACTCTGGACCTGCGTTCAAATCCTTTAGACCTCAGTCCTTTCGCGGACGTGGCAGAGGAACAGCCACGCCTGGTAGACGGGGTCGAGGACGTGGTTTCCAACAAACCAACACAAGTCGTCAGGACGCTAAGGTCACTGACAAGCCAGTGGCATGACGGGCTACCAGCCCATCTCGGTTCTCCGATTTGTGGGAACACGCCTTCAGACGTTCCGTTTGGCGTGGTTCCAGACATCGGCGGATGGGTGGATCCGCAATTTAGTGTTAAGAGGTTACAAAAAAGAGTTCGACTGTCTTCCGCCACTGCAGTTTTTCGAGACAGGCCTACCTCTCTCGGACGACAAGAGGGCGGTTCTGCAAATTGCCATTCAGTCCCTACTGGATTCAGCAGTTTTGATTCCGGTCCCTGTACACCAACAGGGTCAGGGTTATTATTCCAGTCTGTTTGTGGTACCGAAGCCGGATGGCTCAGTCAGGCCAATATTGAACTTAAAGGGTCTCAATCGGTACGTAACTTACTACAGATTCAAGATGGAATCTCTGCGCTCAGTAATTGCAGGTTTAGAGCCAAAGGAATTCATGATTGCGCTAGATCTCAAGGATGCGTACTTACACATTCCGATTTGGCAACCTCATCAGAGGTTCTTGCGGTTTGCAATACGCCAGAACCATTACCAGTTTCAGGCTCTACCGTTTGGCCTTTTGTCAGCGCCTCGGGTATTCACCAAAGTGATGTCTGTGATGATAGTTCATCTCAGATCCCTGGGAGTGACAATAGTTCTGTATTTAGACGATCTGCTCATCAAAGCCCCGTCTCAACAGATGCTTCTCCAACATGCGCTGCTAACGTACAATGTACTGGTTCACCACGGTTGGATTGTCAACTTCAAGAAATCACATCTAATTCCGTCTCAACGCCTTCAATTCCTAGGTATGATTCTCGATACGGTAAATCAACGAATTTACCTACCACAACAGAAAGTACAGATTATTCGCCATCTGGTACAATTAGTGCTCAAGCCGCGCACAATCTCGGTACATTTGTGCATTCGCCTCTTAGGAACAATGGTGGCGGCTTTCGAAGCGCTTCAGTTCGGAAGATTTCACTCACGTCCATTTCAACTGGATGTGCTCGCACAGTGGTCGGGCTCGCATCTGCAGATTCACCACAGGGTGAGGTTGTCGCCAAGGGCAAGGGTGTCTCTACTCTGGTGGCTCAAGGTACACAATTTAACCGCAGGGAAACTGTTCGGCGGCTGGAATTGGATAATTCTAACGACGGACGCGAGTCTCAGAGGTTGGGGAGCTGTAGTTCAAAATTGTCAGCTCCAGGGTCTCTGGGCGGATCACGAAAGATTGCTGTCTATAAATGTCCTGGAACTCCGCGCAATTTACAATGCACTACGACAAGTAGTACACATGCTTCGGTCTCAGACTGTCCAAGTGCAGTCAGACAACGCGACGGCAGTCGCATACATCAACAAACAAGGAGGAACGAGAAGCCGCATGGCAATGCGGGAAGTAGTTCGAATCCTCAATTGGGCAGAATACCACCAGGTGATATTGTCGGCAGTGTTCATTCCGGGAGTGGACCACTGGGAGGCGGATTATCTCAGATGTCGGGATTTTCATCCAGGAGAATGGGCATTAAATCCAGAAGTGTTTCACATGTTGGTTCAGAGGTGGGGTTACCCTCAAGTGGACCTGATGGCGTCTCGCCACAATCACCAAACGCTCCAGTATGTGTCCAGAACGAGAGATCCAAAGGCAGTGGCGGTGGATGCTCTCACAATCGCTTGGCCGTACAGCCTAGTGTATCTGTTTCCGTTTCCGCTGCTCCCTCTGGTGCTAAAACGGATCAAAAGAGAGTCTGTCACAGTCATACTAGTGGCGCCTCATTGGCCTCGGAGAGCTTGGTTCTCGGATCTCCACGGACTACTCGCAGACGATCCTTGGTCGCTCCCACTACGTCCGGACTTGTTACAACAGGGTCCGTTCCTTTACCCCTATTTAGCGCGGCTGCGTTTGATGGGTTGGCTATTGAGACCGCACTCTTAAGAAGAGAGGGCATTCCAGTATCGGTTATACCAACCATGTTACGCGCTAGGAAGCCAGTTACAGCAGCTCATTATTACAGAATTTGGCGTGCCTATATAGGTTGGTGTGAAGCTCGGAAGTTTCCGACATCATCATCTTTCAAGTTATCCCGTCTTTTGTTATTTCTACAGACGGGGTTAGATGGAGGACTGCGTTTATCTACACTAAAGGTGCAGGTATCTGCGTTGTCAATTTATTTTCAAAGACGATTGGCCCTATTGCCGTTGGTACACACTTTTCTGCAAGGTGTCCTCAGAGTACAGCCTCCATTCATTCCACCTACAGCGCCATGGGACTTGAATCTGGTTTTAGATTTCTTACAGTCTTCATATTTTGAACCCTTACAGCAAGTGGATATAAAGTTTCTCACTTGGAAAACAATTTTTCTTCTAGCCTTAGCTTCGGTAAGGCGTGTTTTCAGATTTGGGTGCCTTGTCATGCAAGCCACCGTATTTGGTGTTTCATGATGACAGAGCGGAACTTCGGACGAATCCCGCTTTCTTACCAAAGGTAGTGTCATCTTTTCACATCAATCAACCAATAGTAGTTCCTGTGTTAACAGCACATTCTAGAACTCTGGATGTGGTACGCGCATTACGCGTTTATGTATCCCGAACGTCTACAGTTCGTAAGACTGATACGTTGTTTGTTCTCTATGATGCTGCCAAGATGGGTTGGCCAGCTTCTAAGCAGACCTTATCCAGATGGATAAAACTGACCATACGTCAGGCTTATCTTCATGCTCGGTTACAGCCGCCTACATCAGTAACAGCTCATTCTACACGTTCTGTGGGAACTTCATGGGCAGCTGGTCGTGGAGCTTCTACGTCGCAGCTTTGCCGTGCGGCTACATGGTCTTCAGTGCACACGTTTGTGCGCTTTTACAAGTTTGATACGTTTGCGGCATCAGCATCTAGCTTTGGCCGCCTAGTGTTACAGGTGCCAAACAGCTCTCCCGCCCACGGGGGAAGCTTTGGTACGTCCCAAGAGTACTCCAGTGACCCCTAGTGGATGAAAAAGAAAATAGGATTTTGGTACTTACCAGGTAAATCCATTTCTTTGAATCCATAGGGCGCACTGGACGCCCACCCAGAGCAGTTTTACCTGGATTGTGGTAAGTTCAGGGGATCTTATGGTAACACTCTCACCGACTGGTACAAATTATCAAGTGCTGGTTATGGTGTCAACTGTTTAGTTGTCAGTAACGTTATGTGTCAACTTCATTGTTGTCCGTTATGTTATATGTAATACTCCATTGTCAACCTCTCTATAGCTCCTGTTCGGCTCAGTAAAAAACACTGAGGTACTCTGGGATATGGAGGGGTGGAGTGTTCTAAATTTAAATATTCAGTGCCCTGTTCCTATGGAGGCCGTCCATATCCCAAGAGTACTCCAGTGCCCCCTATGGATTCAAAGAAAAGGATTTACCTGGTAAGTACCAAAATCCTATTTTCTGCTTCAGTTTGAGATGAGATGTTTTGTTCTGTTTCAGCACCATACTCCTTTTAGCATCATGATTGAAGTGGTTTCCAGCTGAGATCCGGTCTACTTACTGGCGTCCGGGATGCTGGCAGTTGGAATACCGATGCTGGAATCCTGACACTGGTCAGAACACCCGACGCCAGGATCACGACTGTCAGTGTCCCAAATGTAAGTATACTGGGTCTGGTTAGGCTGCAGGGTGGGAGGGTTAGACTGCTGTGGGGGAGGGTTAGGGTTATGGTTTATTCTGTGAGGGTGGGTTAGGATGGGTAGAGGGGGAGGGTTAGAATACTCAGCTGGTGTTGGTGTGCCGCTGTTTGTATTCTGACTGCTGGCATCCCGGTACCATCCCTTCCCGTTTGCTTCCGCTCAAATTAACTTCTTTCTTAGAAGCTCTAAGTAGAGCTTTAGTTATGACCACCCTGTATATACAGTCAGTAGTCCTATTTATCTGCAATGAAGGTCCAAATAGAGAAAATTTACATATTTTTCCGATTTTTTTTTTTTTTTGCCCTTGCTACACGGAAGGTAATATGCTGTAGACCGCTATCTCCCTCCCCTTCTTTTTCCTTTCTGTACACCATCCCAGTAAAAAATAAAAACTTTTCAGCAAATAAAAACCTGTATAAAATTATCTCAATTCTCAGTCTGAGTGGCAGTATTCCATCCCAATGTGTGTTTCTCTGACGTCCTAGTGGATGCTGGGGACTCCGTAAGGACCATGGGGAATAGCGGCTCCGCAGGAGACTGGGCACAAAAGTAAAGCTTTAGAACTACCTGGTGTGCACTGGCTCCTCCCCCTATGACCCTCCTCCAAGCCTCAGTTAGATTTTTGTGCCCGAACGAGAAGGGTGCACACTAGGTGGCTCTCCTGAGCTGCTTAGTGAAAAGTTTAGTTTTAGGTTTTTTATGTTCAGTGAGACCTGCTGGCAACAGGCTCACTGCATCGAGGGACTAAGGGGAGAAGAAGCGAACTCACCTGCGTGCAGAGTGGATTGGGCTTCTTAGGCTACTGGACATTAGCTCCAGAGGGACCGATCACAGGCCCAGCCATGGATTGGTCCCAGAGCCGCGCCGCCGGCCCCCTTACAGAGCCAGAAGACAGAAGAGGTCCAGAAAATCGGCGGCAGAAGACGTCCTGTCTTCAACAAGGTAGCGCACAGCACTGCAGCTGTGCGCCATTGCTCTCAGCACACTTCACACTCCGGTCACTGAGGGTGCAGGGCGCTGGGGGGGGGGGGCGCCCTGAGACGCAATAAAAACACCTTGGATGGCAAAAAATGCATCACATATAGCTCCTGGGCTATATGGATGAATTTAACCCCTGCCAGAATACACAGAAAAACGGGAGATAAGGCCGCCGAGAAGGGGGCGGAGCCTATCTCCTCAGCACACTGGCGCCATTTTCCCTCACAGCTCCGTTGGAGGGAAGCTCCCTGGCTCTCCCCTGCAGTCACTACACTACAGAAAGGGTTAAAAAAGAGAGGGGGGCACTAATTAGGCGCAGTATAAACAATACAGCAGCTATAAGGGGAAAAACACTTATATAAGGTTATACCTGTATATATATAGCGCTCTGGTGTGTGCTGGCAAACTCTCCCTCTGTCTCCCCAAAGGGCTAGTGGGGTCCTGTCCTCTATCAGAGCATTCCCTGTGTGTGTGCTGTGTGTCGGTGCGTTTGTGTCGACATGTATGAGGAGAAAAATGATGTGGAGACGGAGCAGATTGCCTGTAATAGTGATGTCACCCCCTAGGGGGTCGACACCTGAGTGGATGAACTGTTGGAAGGAATTACGTGACAGTGTCAGCTCTGTATAAAAGACAGTGGTTGACATGAGACAGCCGGCTACTCAGCTTGTGCCTGTCCAGACGTCTCATAGGCCGTCAGGGGCTCTAAAGCGCCCGTTACCTCAGATGGCAGATATAGACGCCGACACGGATACTGACTCCAGTGTCGACGGTGAAGAGACAAATGTGACTTTCAGTAGGGCCACACGTTACATGATTGAGGCAATGAAAAATGTTTTACACATTTCTGATAATACGAGTACCACCAAAAAGGGGTATTATGTTCGGTGAGGAAAAACTACCTGTAGTTTTCCTGAATCTGAGAAATTAAATGAGGTGTGTGATGATGCGTGGGTTTCCCCCGATAACAACTGATAATTTCTAAAATGTTATTGGCATTATATCCTTTCCCGCCAGAGGTTAGGGTGCGTTGGGAAACACCCCCTAGGGTGGATAAAGCGCTCACACGCTTGTAAGAACAAGGGCTCTACCCTCTCCTGAGATGGCCGCCCTTAAGGATCCTGCTGATAGAAAGCAGGAGGGTATCCTAAAATGTATTTACACACATACTGGTGTTATACTGCGACCAGCAATCGCCTCAGCCTGGATGTGCAGTGCTGGGTTGGCGTGGTCGGATTCCCTGACTGAAAATATTGATACCCTAGATAGGGACAGTATATTATTGACTATAGAGCATTTAAAAGATGCATTTCTATATATGCGTGATGCACAGCGGAATATTTGCCGACTGGCATCAAGTCTAAGTGCGTTGTCCATTTCTGCCAGTAGAGGGTTATGGACACGACAGTGGTCAGGTGATGCGGATTCCAAACGGCATTTGGAAGTATTGCCTTATTAAGGGGAGGAGTTATTTGGGGTCGGTCTTTCAGACCTGGTGGCCACGGCAACAGCTGGGAAATCCACGTTTGTACCCCAGGTCGCCTCTCAACATAAGAAGACGCCGTATTATCAGGCGCAGTCCTTTCGTGGGCAAGCGGGCAAAAGGTTCCTCTTTTCTGCCCCGTGACAGAGGGAGAGGAAAAAGGCTGCAGAAATCAGCCAGTTCCCAGGAACAGAAGCCCTCTCCCGCCTCTGCCAAGCTCACAGTATGACGCTGGGGCTTTACAAGCAGAATCAGGCACGGTGGGGGCCCGTCTCAATGAATTTCAGCGCGCAGTGGGCTCACTCGCAATTAGACCCCTGGATCCTTCAGGTGATATCTCAGGGGTACAAATTGGAATTCGAGACGTCTCCCCCTCGCCGTTTCCTAAAGTCGGCTTTACCGATGTCTCCCTCTGACAGAGAGGCAGTTTTGGAAGCCATTCACAAGCTGTATTCCCAGCAGGTGATAATCAAGGTACCCCTCCTGCAACAGGGAACGGGGTATTATTCCACACTGTTGTGGTACCGAAGCCGGACGGCTCGGTGAGACCGATTCTAAATCTAAAATCTTGAACACTTACATACGGAGGTTCAAATTCAAGATTGAGTCACTCAGAGCAGTGATTGCGAACCTGGAAGAAGGGGACTACATGATGTCTCGGGACATCAAGGATGCTTACCTTCATGTCCCAATTTACCCTTCTCACCAAGGGTACCTCAGGTTTGTGGTACAGAACTGTCACTATCCGTTTCAGACGCTGCCGTATAGATGGTCCACGGCACCCCGGGTCTTTACCAAGGTAATGGCCGAAATGATGATACTCTTTCGAAGGAAGGGAATTTTAGTTATCCCTTACTTGGACGATTCCCTGATAAGGGTAAGATCCAGGGAACAGTTGGAGGTCGGTGTAGCACTATATCAGGTAGTGTTGCGGCAGCACGATTGGATTCTCAATATTCCAAAATCGCAGCTGATTCCGACGACTCGTTTTCTGTTCCTACGGATGATCCTGGACACAGTCCAGAAAAAGGTGTTTCTCCCGGAGGAGAAAGTCAGGGAGTTATCCGAGCTAGTCGGGAACCTCCTATAACCGAGCCAAGTCTCAGTACATCAATGAAAAGGTTCTGGGAAAAATGGTGGCTTCCTACGAAGCAATCCTATTCGGCAGATTCCACGCAAGAACTTTCCAGTGGGACCTACTGGACAAATGGTCCGGGTCGCATCTTCAGATGCATCAGCGGATAACCCTGTCACCAAGCACAAGGGTGTCTCCTGTGGTGGTTGCAGAGTGCTCATCTTCTAGAGGGCCGCAGATTCGACATTCAGGACTGGGTCCTGGTGACCACGGATGCCAGCCTGCGAGGCTGGGGAGCAGTCACACAGGGAAAGAATTTCCAGAGCTTATGGTCAAGCCTGGAGACATCACTTCACATAAATATCCTGAAGCTAAGGGCCATTTACAATGCTCTAAGCTCAGCAAGACCTCTGCTTCAAGGTCACCCGGAGTTGATCCATTCGGACAACATCACGGCAGTCACCCACGTAAACAGACAGGGTGACACAAGAAGCAGGAGGGCAAGGCAGAAGCTGCAAGGATTCTTCGCTGGGCGGAAAATCATGGGATAGCACTGTCAGCAGTATTCATTCCGGGAGTGGACAACTGGGAAGCAGACTTCCTCAGCAGACACGACCCCCACCCGGGAGAGTGGGGACTTCACCCAGAAGTCTTCCACATGTTTATAAAACTCGACAAGTATTGCGCCAGGTCAAGGGACCCTCAGGCAATAGCTGTAGACGCTCTGGTAACACAGTGGGTGTACCAGTCAGTGTATGTGTTCCCTCCTCTGCCTCTCATACCCAAGGTACTGAGAATTATAAGATGGAGAGGAGTAAGCACTATATTCGTGGCTCCGGATTGGCCAAGAAGGACTTGGTAACCGGAACTTCAAGAGATGCTCACGGAGGATCCGTGGCCTCTACCTCTAAGAAGGGACCTGCTCCAGCAAGGACTCTGTCTGTTCCAAGACTTACCGCGGCTGCGTTTGACGGCATGGCGGTTGAACGCCGGATCCTGAAGGAGAAAGGCATTCCGGATGAAGTCATTCCTATCCTGATCAAAGCCAGGAAAGATATAACCGCAAAACATTATCACCGCATTTGGCGAAAATATGTTGCGTGGTGCGAGGCCAGTAAGGCTCCGACGGAGGAATTTTCAACTAGGTCGATTCCTACATTTCCTGCAAACAGGAGTGTCTATGGGCCTGAAATGGGGGTCCATTAAGGTTCAAATTTCGGCCCTGTCAATGTTCTTCCAAAAAGAACTAGCTTCAGTCCCTGAAGTTCAGACGTTTGTGAAAGGGGTACTGTATATACAGCCTCCTTTTGTGCCTCCAGTGGCACCTTGGGATCTAAATGTAGTTTTTGGGTTCCAAAAGTCACATTGGTTTGAACCACTTAAATATGTGGAGTTAAAATATCTCACATGGAAAGTGGTCATGCTGTTGGCCCTGGCCTGGGCCAGGTGCGTGTCAGAATTGGCGGCTTTATCCTGTAAAAGCCCTCATCTGATTTTCCATTCGGACAGGGCGGAATTGAGGACTTGTCCTCAGTTTCTCCCTAAGGTGGTTTTCAGCGTTTCACCTGAATCAACCTATTGTGGTGCCTGCGGCTACTAGGGACTTGGAGGACTCCAAGTTGCTAGACGTTGTCAGGGCCCTGGAAATATAGGTTTCCAGGACGGCTGGAGTCAGAAAATCTGACTCGTTGTTTATTCTGTATGCACCCAACAAGCTGGGTGCTCCTGCTTCTAAGCAGATTATTGCTCGTTGGATTTGTAGTACAATTCAGCTTGCACATTCTGTGGCAGGCCTGCCACAGCCAAAATCTGTAAAAGCCCATTCCACAAGGAAGGTGGGCTCATCTTGGGCGGCTGCCCGAGGGGTCTCGGCTTTACAACTTTGCCGAGCAGCTACTTGGTCAGGAGCAAATACGTTTGTAAAATTCTACAAATTTGATACCCTGGCTGAGGAGGACCTGGAGTTCTCTCAATTGGTGCTGCAGAGTCATCCGCACTCTCCCGCCCGTTTGGGAGCTTTGGTATAATCCCCATGGTCCTTACGGAGTCCCCAGCATCCACTAGGACGTCAGAGAAAATAAGAATTTACTTACCGATAATTCTATTTCTCGTAGTCCGTAGTGGATGCTGGGCGCCCATCCCAAGTGCGGATTGTCTGCAATACTGGTACATAGTTATTGTTACCAAAAAATCGGGTTATTGCTGTAGTGAGCCATCTTTTCTAGAGGCTCCTCTGTTATCATGCTGTTAACTGGGTTTAGATCACAAGTTATATGGTGTGATTGGTGTGGCTGGTATGAGTCTTACCCGGGATTCAAAATCCTTCCTTATTGTGTACGCTCGTCCGGGCACAGTATCCTAACTGAGGCTTGGAGGAGGGTCATAGGGGGAGGAGCCAGTGCACACCAGGTAGTTCTAAAGCTTTACTTTTGTGCCCAGTCTCCTGCGGAGCCGCTATTCCCCATGGTCCTTACGGAGTCCCCAGCATCCACTACGGACTACGAGAAATAGAATTATCGGTAAGTAAATTCTTATTTTTCTTGTTCTTACGTCCTAGAGGATGCTGGGGACTCCGTAAGGACCATGGGGTATAGACGGGCTCCATGGGTACTCTAAAGGTGGGTACACACTAATAGATATATCTGCAGAAATATCTATGGAAGGATCGGGCAGTGTGCTGTGCATACACGCTGCCCGATCCGTCGGGGACTGACGTCATGAACAGCTGTCAATCACCGCCGGCCGCTGCAGCATGTGTGCACTTTTTCAAGTGTCTTACCTTGAAAAAGAACCTAGAACAGGTTTGAAACGCATAAGTGTCTTACCTTGAAAAAGAACCTAGAACAGGTTTGAAACGCATTGGTGCTGTACAGGTGACTCCAGTGGTGGTGTTGTGAGGACGTTCTTACCGGATTCCAGGTGAGTGTCTCCCGGGAGGCTATCTGGTTCATTACATCTGTTTGAGAACTTTTTTGGTTCTCTTACCATCTGGTAATTATTTCACTCCTACCACTTCTGGATTTTTTTCACCTGTCAATTGAGTGTGCTTGTGATTTTACTCCCATTGGGAGAATTCTTTTATGAGGATTTTTGTTTGTCATTTTATTGGGACCATTGCTGTGGTCATTATTAAATTACGTATTACACTAGATTCTGGCACCTTCTTATCTTTCATGACCGGTACTATTGAAAACTTGATGTGCTGAGGAGCTACTTAAAGGAGAAGCAACCGAAAGATCTAGTGACATGCCTGCTGATCTGTGCAACACAGGAACGTAACTTATCATTTAATTATGATTTTTAATCATTTTTGAGGGTTAGATTGAAGGTGCCTATACGAATTGTGTACTATTCTTTTGTACTGTCTATGTTTATTTGGGGTGAGGGAGGCACCCTATAAGTACAGAATTTGTTAAGGCTGCACTCACTGCGCACCAGGGATTACACAATTTTTTTTCTGTTTGCGAGAGATATCGGGCTGTTGGGTTCAAGTGCCAATGCCATGGCAGTTTCTGCTAGAAGGTCCCTGTGGACCCATCAATGGACAGGTGATGCTGATTCAAAGAGACATATGGAGGCTTTGCCTTACAAAGGTGAAGTTTTATTTGGGGAGGGCCTCGCGGACCTGGTTTCCACAGCTACCGCGGGTAAGTCTTTTTTTTTTGCCTTACATTCTCCCACAGCAAAAGAAAACACCTCAATACCAGATGCAGTCCTTTCGGTTGCATAAGTTCAGAAAGGGTCGTGGCTCCTCCTTTCTCGCCAGAGGTAGAGGGAAAAGAACACCAGCTACGGCTAGTTCCCAGGAACAAAAATCCTCCCTGGCCTCTACAAAATCCACCGCATGACGCTGGGGCTCCGCTACGGGAGTCCGCACCGGTGGGGGCACGTCTTCGACTCTTCAGCCATGTCTGGGTTCAGTCGGATTTGGATCCTTGGGTGGTCGAAATTGTATCCCAAGGCTACAAACTGGAGTTCGAAGATGTGCCTCCACACCTATTTTTCAAATCGGCCTTGCCAGAGAGGGAGATAGTTTCATCTGCCATACAAAAGCTGTGTCAACAGCAGGTGATTATCAAGGTTCCCCTAGTGCAACAGGGGAAAGGGTTTTATTCAACCCTGTTTGTGGTCCCGAAGCCGCATGGCTCGGTCAGACCAATTCTGAATCTAAAATCCCTAAACCTATATTTGAAAAGGTTAAAATTCAAGATGGAATCTCTCCGGGCAGTGATCTTCAGCCTGGAAGGGGGGGATTTTATGGTGTCACTAGACATAAAGGATGCATACCTTCATGTCCCCATATATCCGCCTCATCAGGCGTATCTGAGATTCACTGTATAGGATTGTCATTACCAGATGTTACCGTTTGGGCTTTCCACGGCCCCGAGAATTTTCACCAAGGTTATGGCGGAAATGATGGTGCTCCTGCGCAAGCAGGGGGTCACAATTATCCCATGCTTGGACGTACTCCTGATAAAGGCAAGGTCAAGAGATCAATTACTAAAAAGCGTGTCTCTCTCCCTGAGAGTACTACAACAACACGGCTGGATTCTAAATCTACCAAAGTCGCAGTTGGTGCCGACAACTCGGCTGTCATTTTTGGGCATGGTTCTGGACACGGGAAAAAAATAGGGTTTTTCTCCCAATGGAAAAAGCCCAGGAACTCCAGAACATGGGGGGTAATTCTAAGTTGATCGCAGCAGGAATTTTTTTAGCAATTGGGCAAAACCATGTGCAGTGCAGGGGGAGCAGATATAACATGTGCAGAGAGAGTTAGATTTGGGTGGGTTATTTTATTTCTGTGCAGGGTAAATCCTGGCTGCTTTATTTTTACACTGCAAATTAGATTGCAGATTGAACACACCACACCCAAATCTAACTCTCTCTCCACATGTTAAATCTGCCTCCCCTGCAGTGCACATGGTTTTGCCCAATTGCTAAAAAAAATTCCTGCTGCGATCAACTTGGAATTACCCCCATGGTCAAGGACCTACTGAAACCAAAAAGAGTGTCAGTTCATCAATGCACTCGAGTATTGGGAAAGAGGGTCTCATCTACAAATGCATCGGAAGATAAGCCTGTCCCCCAGGGCCTCTCTCCTGTGGTGGCTCCAGAGTGCTCACCTTCTAGAGGGTCGCAGGTTCGGCATTCAAGATTGGGTTCTTGTGACCACGGACGCGAGCCTCCAAGGATGGGGAGCAGTCACACAAGGAAAAAATGTTCAGGGAATATGGTCAAGCAAGGAGGCTTGTCTACACATCAATGTACTGGAATTAAGGGCCATATACAACGGCCTGCAACAGGCGGAGAAGCTTCGCAACCTACCCGTTCTGATCCAGTCAGACAACGTCACAGCCGTGGCGCATGTAAACCGCCAGGGCGGGACAAGGAGCAGAGCAGCAATGGCGGAAACCACCAGGATTCTTCGCTGGACGGAAAATCATGTAAGCGCTCTTCATTCCAGGAGTAGACAACTGGGAAACAGACTTCCTCAGCAGACACGATCTCCATCCAGGAGAGTGGGGTATTCATCAAGAGGTCTTTGCAGAAGTGACAAGTCGTTGGGGACTGCCTCAAATAGACATGATGGCGTCTCGCCTTAACAAGAAGCTTCAGACATATTGATCCAGGTCGAGGGACCCTCAAGCAGCGGACGCTCTGGTGACACCGTGGGTGTTTCAGTCGGTCTATGTGTTCCCTCCACTTCCACTCATCCCAAAGGTGTTAAGGATCATAAGAAGAACAAGGGTTCAGGCGATACTCGTTGTTCCAGATTGATCACGGAGGGCCTGGTATCCGGATCTTCAGGAATTACTCATAGGAGATCCCTGGTTTCTTTCTCTGAGAGAGGATCTATTACAGCAAGGACCGTGCGTGTTCCAAGACTTACCGTGGTTGCATTTGACGGCATGGCGGTTGAACGCCAAATCCTAGCTCGAAAGGGTATTCCCGGAGAGGTCATTCCGACTCTATTGAAAGCTAGAAAGGAGGTAACGGTGAAGCATTATCACCGTATTTGGAGAAAATGTGTCTTGGTGCGAATCCAAGAAGGCGCCTACGGAAGAATTTTAGCTGGGTCGTTTTCTCCATTTTTTGCAAGCAGATGTGGATGCGGGCCTAAAGTTAGGCTCCATTAAAGTGCATATTTCGGCCTTATCTATTTTCTTTCAAAAGGAATTGGCCTCGCTTCCAGAAGTACAGACTTTCGTGAAAGGGGAACTGCACATCCAACCTCTATTTGTGCCCCCGGTGGCTCCATGGGACCTTAACGTGACGTTACGGTTCCTGACGTCACATTGGTTTGAACCTTTACAAAAGGTTGAGTTGAAATTTCTCACTTGGAAAGTGGTCATGCTATTGGCCTTGGCGTCCGCAAGGTGGATGTCAGAGTTGGCGGCTTTGTCTCACAAAAGCCCCTACTTGGTTTTCCATGTTGATAGAACGGAATTGAGGACTCGTCAACAATTTCTCCCAAAGGTGGTTTCTTTGTTTCACATGAACCAACCTATTGTGGTACCTGTGGCTACTGAAGCCTTGGCTGATTCTAAGTCGCTCGATGTGTTCAGAGCTTTGAAAATTTATGTAGCCAGAATGGCTCGTATTAGGAAAACAGAGGCGCTGTTTGTCCTGTATGCTTCCAACAAGGTTGGGGCTCCTGCTTCTAAGCAGACTATTGCACGCTGGATCTGTAATACGATTCAGCATGCCCAGTCTGCGGCTGGATTGCCGTTACCGAATTCGGTGAAGGCCCATTCCACTAGGAAGGTGGGCTCGTCTTGGGCGGCTGCCCGGGGTGTATCGGCATTACAACTTTGCAGAGCAGCTACTTGGTCGGGTTCAAACACTTTTGCGAAATCCAACAAGTTTGATACCCTGGCTGATGAGGACCTCATGTTTGCTCAATCGGTGCCGCACTCTCTCGCCCGGTCTGGAGCTTTGGTATAAACCCCATGGTCCTTTTGGAGTCCCCAGCATCCTCTAGGACGAAGGAGAAAATAGGATTTTAATACCTACCGGTAAATCCTTTTCTCTTAGTCCGTAGAGGATGCTGGCGCCCGTCCCAGTGCGTCTGCAGTACTTGTTAACGGTTATTGCTTATGTTACACAATGGTTGTGTTTTGGTTAAGGTTAGCCTGTTGCTGATCGTTTTGGTTCACGCTGTTAACTGGTTGTAGTTACAGGCCATGTTGTATGGTGTGTGGTGGTGTGAGCTGGTAGGTATCTCACCCTTAGTTTAACAAAATCCTTTTCCCTGAAATGTCCGTCTCCTCTGGGCACAGTTCCTATAACTGAGGTCTGGAGGAGGGGCATAGAGGGAGGAGCCAGTTAACACCCATTTAAAGTCTTAAAGTGCCCATGTCTCCTGTGGATCCCGTCTATACCCCATGGTCCTTTTGGAGTCCCCAGCATCCTCTACGGACTAAGAGAAAAGGATTTAGCGGTAGGTATTAAAATCCTATTTTTTAAATTGCATAATATTTCTCATACGTCCTCGAGGATGCTGGGGACTCCAAAAGGACCATGGGGTATAGATGGGATTCGCAGGAGACATGGGCACTTTAAGACTTTAACTGGGCGTGAACTGGCTCCTCCCTCTATGCCTCTCCTCCAGACCTCAGTTAGATTCCGTGCCCAGAGCAGACTGGTCACACACTAGGGAAGCTCTACTGAGTTTCTCTAAAAAGACTTTTGTTAGGTTTTATATTTTCAGGGAGCACTGCTGGCAACAGGCTCCCTGCATCGTGGGACTGAGGTGAGAGAAGCAGCCCTACTTCTGTAAGTTCAAAGGCCCTGCTTCTTAGGCTACTGGACACCATTAGCTCCAGAGGGTCTGATCACTTGGCGCGCCTAGCTGTTCGTTCCCGTAGCCACGCCGCCGTCCCCCTCACAGAGCCTGAAGAGAGAAGCCAGGTGAGTAAAGAAGCAAAGAAGACTTCAAAGGCGGCAGAAGACTTCAGATCTTCCGGAGGTACCGTGCAGCGCGCCATTGCTCCCTTAGGCAAGCACTACATGGGTGCAGGGCGCAGGGGGGGCGCCCTGGGCAGCAATAAACTAGTGATGAGCGGGTTCGGTTCTTTGGAAACCGAACCCCCCCGAACTTCACCCATTTTACACGGGTCCGAGGCATACTCGGATTCTGCCGTATGGCTCGGTTAACCCGAGGGCGCCCGAACGTCATCATCCCGCTGTCGGATTCTCGCGAGATTCGAATTCTATATAAGGTGCCGCGCGTCGCCGCCATTTTCACTCGTGCATTGGAAATGTTAGGGAGAGGACGTGGCTGGCGTCCTCTCCGTTTATTAATGTTGATGCAAATATTTGTGCTTATTGCTTAATTGTGGGGACTGGGGAGCAGCTGTATTATATAGGAGGAGTACAGTGCAGAGTTTTGCTGATCAGTGACCACCAGTTCTATCCGTTCTCTGCCTGAAAAACGCTCCATATCTGTGCTCAGTGTGCTGCATATATCTGTGCTCACACTGCTTAATTGTGGGGACTGGGGAGCAGCTATATTATATAGGAGGAGTACAGTGCAGAGTTTTGCTGATCAGTGACCACCAGTTCTATCCGTTCTCTGCCTGAAAAACGCTCCATATCTGTGCTCAGTGTGCTGCATATATCTGTGCTCACACTGCTTAATTGTGGGGACTGGGGAGCAGCTATATTATATAGGAGGAGTACAGTGCAGAGTTTTGCTGATCAGTGACCACCAGTTTTATCCGTTCTCTGCCTGAAAAACGCTCCATATCTGTGCTCAGTGTGCTGCATATATCTGTGCTCACACTGCTTAATTGTGGGGACTGGGGAGCAGCTATATTATATAGGAGGAGTACAGTGCAGAGTTTTGCTGATCAGTGACCACCAGTTCTATCCGTTCTCTGCCTAAAAAACGCTCCATATCTGTGCTCAGTGTGCTGCATATATCTGTGCTTACACTGCTTAATTGTGGGGACTGGGGAGTAGCTATATTATATAGGAGGAGTACAGTGCAGAGTTTTGCTGATCAGTGACCACCAGTTTTATCCGTTCTCTGCCTTAAAAACGCTCCATATCTGTGCTCAGTGTGCTGCATATATCTGTGCTTACACTGCTTTATTGTGGGGACTGGGGACCAGCAGTATTATATAGGAGGAGTACAGTGCAGAGTTTTGCTGACAGTGACCACCAGTATATATAGCAGTACGGTATGGAAGGCCACTGCTCTACCTACATCTGTG
Source organism: Pseudophryne corroboree (assembly GCF_028390025.1). Classification (NCBI taxonomy): domain Eukaryota; kingdom Metazoa; phylum Chordata; class Amphibia; order Anura; family Myobatrachidae; genus Pseudophryne; species Pseudophryne corroboree. Next base: position 426,988,123 of record NC_086444.1, on the reverse strand, counting down.
TCGTCAAGTATACTAGCCATCTAGATTCTATACCTGTGGTGCATTTTAGTTTTGCAGTTTGCTGACAGTGACCACCAGTATATATAGCAGTACGGTACGGAAGGCCACTGCTCTACCTACCTCTGTGTCGTCAAGTATACTATCCATCTAGATTCTATACCTGTGGTGCATTTTAGTTTTGCAGTTTGCTGACAGTGACCACCAGTATATATAGCAGTACGGTACGGAAGGCCACTGCTCTACCTACCTCTGTGTCGTCAAGTATACTATCCATCCATACCTGTGGTGCATTTCAGTTGTGCGCAGTATATATAGTAGTAGGCCATTGCTATTGATACTGGCATATAATTCCACACATTAAAAAATGGAGAACAAAAATGTGGAGGGTAAAATAGGGAAAGATCAAGATCCACTTCCACCTCGTGCTGAAGCTGCTGCCACTAGTCATGGCCGAGACGATGAAATGCCATCAACGTCGTCTGCCAAGGCCGATGCCCAATGTCATAGTAGAGAGCATGTAAAATCCAAAAAACAAAAGTTCAGTAAAATGACCCAAAAATCCAAATTAAATGCGTCTGAGGAGAAGCGTAAACTTGCCAATATGCCATTTACGACACGGAGTGGCAAGGAACGGCTGAGGCCCTGGCCTATGTTCATGGCTAGTGGTTCAGCTTCACATGAGGATGGAAGCACTCATCCTCTCGCTAGAAAACTGCAGTGCCACTCCTAGATGGGCCAGGTGTTTGTGTCGGCCACTTGTGTCGCTTAGCTTAGCAACACAGCGACCTTGGTGCGCCTCTTTTTTTCTTTGCATCATGTGCTGTTTGGGGATTATTTTTTTGAAGTGTCATCCTGTCTGACACTGCAGTGCCACTCCTAGATGGGCCAGGTGTTTGTGTTGGCCACTTGTGTCGCTTAGCTTAGTCACACAGCGACCTTGGTGCGCCTCTTTTTTTCTTTGCATCATGTGCTGTTTGGGGACTATTTTTTTGAAGTGTCATCCTGTCTGACACTGCAGTGCCACTCCTAGATGGGCCAGGTGTTTGTGTCGGCCACTTGTGTCGCTTAGCTTAGTCACACAGCGACCTTGGTGCGCCTCTTTTTTTCTTTGCATCATGTGCTGTTTGGGGACTATTTTTTTGAAGTGCCATCCTGCCTGACACTGCAGTGCCACTCCTAGATGGGCCAGGTGTTTGTGTCGGCCACTTGTGTCGCTTAGCTTAGCCATCCAGCGACCTCGGTGCAAATTTTAGGACTAAAAATAATATTGTGAGGTGTTCAGAATAGACTGAAAATGAGTGTAAATTATGGTTATTGAGGTTAATAATACTATGGGATCAAAATGACCCCCAAATTCTATGATTTAAGCTGTTTTTGAGGGTTTTTTGTAAAAAAACACCCGAATCCGACAAAAAATTTACAGGGAGGTTTTGGCAAAACGCGTCCGAATCCAAAACACGGCCGCGGAACCGAATCCAAAACACAAAACCCGAAAAATTTCCGGTACACATCACTACAATAAACCTTATGTTTAACCTGGCTATATGTATATACATTGCCTAGGCAATGTATAGGGACCCCCGCCAGTATAAAAAAAATGCGGGGCCGAAGCGCGCCATATAGGGGGCGGGGCTTCCTCAGCTCAAACCAGCGCCATTTTCTCCACAGCACAGCTGCAGAGACGCTGCTCCTGGCCCTTCACTGCTACCACAAGTAACAGGGTCCCCAAACCAAGGGGGGGGCACGGCAATTTGGTGTTGATTACTATTATATAAAAAGCACTTACAGTTCTGGGGCATTGGTTAATTCCTTCAAACCGGTGGGGCGCTGGGTGTGAACTGGCAAGCTCCCTTTCTGTCTCTCTGAAGGACCTTACTGTGGGTCTGTCCCCTATAGCCCAGTGTGTTTGGGGGTGTCAACACGTCTGAAATTGAATGCTTTTCCCAGAAAGAGGCTGGTGAGGGAGCTGAACAGAATGTGGGAGGGACTCCGTCGGCACCGCCGACTGCTGATTGGGTAGATATGTGGAAAGTTTTAAATGCAAGTGTGGCTTTATTGCATAAGAGGTTAGACAATTCTAAGTCTCAGAACCAAGCATGGAGACAATCCATGGGTGATGTTTTATCACAGTCTCAGGCTCCCTCAGGGTCACAGAAACGTCCATTCACCCAGGTAGCAGACACAGATACTGACTCCAGTGTCGACTATAATGATGCCAAGTTACATCCTAAAGTGGCTAAGAGTATTCAGTACATGATTGTGGCTATTAAAGATGTGTTGCATATCACAGAAGACCCCACTGACCCTGACACAAGGGTCTGTATGTTTAAGGGAAAGAAACCTGAGGTAATGTTTCCTCCCTCTCATGAATTAAACGCTCTTTTTGAAAAGGCTTGGGAGTCTCCTGACAAGAGACTGCAGATTCCCAGGAGAATTGCTGTGGCGTATCCTTTCCCCTCGCCGGATAGATTACGGTGGTAATCATCACCCACAGTGGTCAAAGCCCTGGCGCGTTTGTCCAAGAAGGTGGCGCTACCGTCCCCTGACACGGCAGCCCTTAAGGATCCTGCGGATCGTAAACAGGAAACTACCTTGAAATCTATTTATGTTACTACCGGTACGCTACTTAGGCCGGCCGTGGCATCGGCATGGGTGAGTAGCGCTATTGAAAAGTGGGCAGATAACTTGTTATCTGACATAGACACCCTGGATAGGGACAGCGTAGTTTTGACCCTGAGTCACATCAGGGACGCAGCGGTTTATCTAAGGGAGGCTGCAAGGGATATTGGCCTCTTGGGATCAAGGGCCAATGCCATGGCAATCTCGGCTAGGAGTGCGTTGTGGACTCATCAATGGAATGGTGATGCTGACTCTAAGAAGGCTATGGAGGCTCTGCCCTACAAAGGTGAAGTTTTGTTTGGTGAGGGCCTCGCGGACCTGGTTTCCACAGCTACCATGGGTAAGTCTTCCTTTTTGCCTTTTGTCCCTCCACAGCAAAAGAAAACACCTCAATACCAGATGCAGTCCTTTCGGTCGCATAAGTTCAGGAAAGGATGTGGTTCTTCCTTCCTCGCGGCCAGAGGTAAGGGAAGAGGTAAAAGATCCCCGGCTGGGGCAAGTTCCCAGGAACAGAAGTCCTCCCCGGCTTCAACCAAGTCCTCCGCATTACACTGGGGCTCCGCTGCGGGACTCCGCACCGGTGGGGGCACGTCTTCAACTCTTCAGTCAGGTCTGGGTTCGCTCGGACCTAGATCCTTGGGTGCTGTATATTGTGACCCAAGGATACAAGCTGGAATTCCAAGACGTGCCTCCGCTCCGATTTTTCAAATCGGCCTTACCAGTTTCTCTTCCAGAGAGAGAGGTAGTATGTGCTGCAATACAAAAGCTGTGTCAACAGCAAGTCATGGTCACGGTACCCCCGTCACAACGGGGAGACGGGTTTTATTCAACCCTGTTTGTAGTCCCGAAGCCGGATGGCTCGGTCAGGCCGATTCTGAACTTAAAATCCCTCAACCTTTATTTAAAAAAAAATCAAATTCAAGATGGAATCTCTCCGAGCAGTGATCTCCAGTCTGGAAGGGGGGGATTTTATGGTGTCGGTCGACATAAAGGATGCGTACCTACATGTCCCCATATATCCTCATCAGGCGTACCTGAGGTTCGCTGTTCAGGATTGTCACTACCAATTTCAGACGTTGCCGTTTTGTCTTTCCACGGACCCGAGGATTTTTACCAAGGTAACGGCGGGAATGATGGTGTTCCTGCACAAGCAAGGGGTCACAATTATCCCGTACTTGGACGATCTCATGATAAACGCGAGATCACAGGAGCAGTTACTGAAAAGCGTTGCGCTCTCCCTGCAGGTGATGCAACAGCATGGCTGGCTCCTAAATTTACAAAAGTCGCAGTTGATTCCGACAACTCGGCTATCATTTTTGGGCATGATTCTGGACACCGACCTGCAGAGGATCTTTCTCCCGTTGGAAAAAGCTCAGGAAATCCAGAACATGGTCAAGGAACTTCTGAAACCGCCAAGAGTGTCGGTTCATCACTTAACTCGAGTGCTGGGAAAAATGGTGGCGGCCTACGAGGCCATTCCGTTTGGCAGGGTCCATGCAAGAACGTTTCAGTGGGACCTGTTGGGACAAGTGGTCCGGGTCCCATCTGCAGATGCACCGGAAGATAAGCCTGTCCCCCAGGGCCAGGGTTTCTCTCCTGTGGTGGCTCCAAAGTTCTCACCTTCTAGAGGGTCGCAGGTTCGGAATCCAAGATTGGATTCTGGTGACCACGGACGCGAGTCTCCGAGGTTGGGGAGCAGTCACACAGGGACAAAATTTCCAGGGAAAATGGTCAAGCCATGAAGCTTGTCAGCACATAAACGTGCTGGAGTTAAGGGACATCCACAATGCCTGCGGGAGGCGGAACATCTTCTTCGTGACCTGCCCGTCCTGATTCAGTCGGACAACATCACAGCCGTGGCGCGCGTAAACCGCCAGGGCGGAACGAAGAGCGGCGATGGCGTAGGCCACCAAGATTCTTCTCTTGGCGGAAAAACATGCAAGCGCTCTGTCAGCGGTCTTCATTCCAGGAGTGGACAACTGGGAAGCAGACTTCCTCAGCAGACACGATCTCCATCCAGGAGAGTGGGGTCTTCATCAAGAGATCTTTGCAGAAGTGACAAGTCGTTGGGGACTTCCTCAAATAGACATGATGGCGTCTCGCCTCAACAAGAAGCTTCGGACATATTGTTCCAGGTCGAGGGACCCTCAAGCAATAGCAGTGGACGCACTCGTGACACCGTGGGTGTTTCAGTCGGTCTATGTGTTCCCTCCGCTTCCACTCATCCCAAAGGTATTAAGGATCATAAGAAGATTAAGGGTTCGGATGATACTCGTTGTTCCAGATTGGCCACGGAGGGCCTGGTATCCGGATCTTCAGGAATTACTCACAGGAGATCCCTGGCCTCTTCCTCTCAGAGAGGATCTGTTACAGCAAGGGCCTTGTGTGTTCCAGGACTTACCGCGGTTGCGTTTGACGGCATGGCGGTTGAACACCAAATCCTATCTAGGAAGGGTATTCCCGGGGAAGTCATCCCCACTTTACTCAAAGCTAGAAAGGAGGTAATGGCGAAGCATTATCACCGTATTTGGAGAAAATATGTGTCTTGGTTTGAATCCAAGAAGGCTCCTACAGAAGAATTTCAGCTGGGACGTTTTCTCCATTTTTTTGCAAGCAGGTGTGGATGCGGGCCTGAAGTTAACACCTGCACTTTAATGGAGCCTATCAATTTTCTTTCAAAGGGAATTAGCCTCACTTCCAGAAGTGCAGACTTTCGTGAAAGGCGTGCTACACATCCAACCTCCGTTTGTGCCCCCTGTGGCACCGTGGGACCTTAATGTGGTGTTACAGTTCCTTACGTCACATTGGTTTGAATCTTTACAAACGGTAGAGTTGAAATTTCTCACTTGGAAGGTGGTCATGCTATTGGCCTTTGCGTCCGCAATGCGGGTGTCCGAATTGGCGGCTTTGTCTGATTTTCCATGAGGATAGAGCAGAGTTGAGAACTCGTCAACAATTTTTACCAAAGGTGGTTTCTTCGTTTCACATGAACCAACCTATTGTGGTGCCTGTGGCTACTGAAGCCTTGGCTGATTCCAAGTCTCTTGATGTCGTCAGAGCTTTGAAAATTTATGTAGCCAGAACGGCTCGGGTTAGGAAGACAGAGGCGCTGTTTGTCCTGTATGCGGCCAACAAGGTTGGCGCTCCTGCTTCTAAGCAGACTATTGCACGCTGGATCTGTAATACGATTCAGCAGGCTCATTCTACGGCTGGTTTGCCATTAACGAAATCGGTGAAAGCCCATTCCACTAGAAAGGTGGGCTCGTCTTGGGCGGCTGCCCGAGGTGTCTCGGCTTTACAGCTTTGCCGAGCAGCTACTTGGTCGGGGTCAAACACTTTTGCAAAGTTCTACAAGTTTGATACTCTGGCTGATGAGGACCTCCTGTTTGCTCAATCGGTGCTGCAGAGTCGCCGCACTCTCCCGCCCGGTTTGGAGCTTTGGTATAAACCCCATGGTCCTTTTGGAGTCCCCAGCCTCCTCTAGGACGTATGAGAAAATAGGATTTTAATACCTACCGGTAAATCCTTTTCTCTTAGTCCGTAGAGGATGCTGGGCGCCCGTCCCAGTGCACACTCTATCTGCAGTAACTGTATATAGTTATTGCTTATGTTACACAAACGTTGTGTTTTGGTAAGGGTCAGCCTGTTGCTGATCTCGTTGGTTCACGCTGTTAACTGGTGTTAGTGTAATGCCCTGTTGTACGGTGTGTTGTGGTGTGAGCTGGTATGTATCTCACCCTTAGTTTAACAAAATCCTTTTCCTCTAAATGTCCGTCTCCTTTGGGCACAGTTCCTATAACTGAGGTCTGGAGGAGGGGCATAGAGGGAGGAGCCAGTTCACGCCCAGTTAAAGTCTTAAAGTGCCCATGTCTCCTGCGGATCCCGTCTATACCCCATGGTCCTTTTGGAGTCACCAGCATCCTCTACGGACTACAGCATCCTCTACGGACTAAGAGAAAAGGATTTACCGGTAGGTATTAAAATCCTATTTTTTATTGGTTTAAGTTGGAAGTGGTGTACATGTACACGTTGCACTGCAAACGTGCAGCACAAAAAGAAAAAATATTAACAAAAATAAAGTTCTACATTAAACAGTGTATATCAGGTCATTTTTGCATGAGATACAACATACTCATCATTGCAATAAAAATATAAAGAAGTGTGGGTGCACATAAGCACGAGTATTAGTATGAATACAGTAATTTAACAAGTAGACATCTAGGACAGTAGAGGAAATGATGTGCGTTAGTCAAGATTTAGCTAATTATAACAGAAGTGTTAATAAGCCATATGTGTGATAGTGTACTGGGCCTTTACACTCAGTTCCACATATGTAATTTCCTAAAGTGATGGGCCCACCCCGAAAATCGATGTGTTCTATCTGTCCCATTTCACATAGTTATTTATATTTCTCCTACGTCCTAGAGGATGCTGGGGACAATTCAAGAACCATGGGGTATAGACGGGATCCGCAGGAGACATGGGCACTTTAAGACTTTAAAAGGGGTGTGAACTGGCTCCTCCCTCTATGCCCCTCCTCCAGACTCCAGTTTAGAATCTGTGCCCAGTGAGACTGGATGCACACTGAGGAGCTCTCCTGAGTTTCTCTGAAAAAAGACTTTTGTTAGGTTTATTATTTTGAGGGAGACCTGCTGGCAACAGGCTCCCTGCATCGTGGGACTGAGGGGAGAGAAGCAGACCTACTTCTGTGAGTTTCAAGGCTCTGCTTCTTAGGCTACAGGGCACCATTAGCTCCAGAGGGTCTGATCGCTAGGTACGCCTAGATGCTCGTTCCCGGAGCCCGCCGTCACCCCCCTTACAGAGCCAGAAGTCAGAAGACGGGTGAGTAGAAGAAGATCAGAAGACTTCAGTGGCGGCTATGAGGTGCCACGCTGCGCGCCATGCTCCCACACACACAGCGGCACTACAGGGCGCGGGGGGCGCCCTGGGCAGCATAAATCCTCATTTAAGTAACTGGCAAAAGTGGTATATAGTGCCTGGGCACTGAATCTGAACCCCCGCCAGTATTATTTGAAAAATAGCTGGGCTGAAGCGCGTCATTAAGGAGGCGTGGCTTAGCCCTCACTGCTCTCATCAGCGCCATTTTCTCTCACAGAGCTGCAGAGACGCTGGTCCTGTCCTCCTACACTGCTGTACAAGTAACAGGGTGCAAAACGGGGGGGGGGGGACACAGTTAATTTGGTGTTGTTTTAATAATAATAAAAGCGCTAACAGGTCTGAGGCATTGTATAAAAAGTTTCAGAATCGGGATAGGTGCTGGGTTGTAAGCTGGCAAACTCCCTCTGTGTTTCTCTGACAGGCTTTACTGTGGGTCTGTCCCCTATATGCCCAGTGTGTTTGTGATGCCGGTACACGTGTGTCGGCATGTCTGAGGACGGGTCCGCAATTCCGCCCTATCCATATGGAAAACTAGATAGGGGCTTTTGTGAGACAAAGCCGCCAGTTCAGACACTCGCCTAGCCGAAGCTAAGGCCAACAACATGACCACCTTCCAAGTGAGATATTTTAACTCTATTGTCTGAAGTGGTTCAAACCAGTGCGACTTAAGGAAACTCAAAACCACGTTAAGGTCCCAAGGCGCCACCGGAGGTACAAAAGGAGGCTGAATATGAAGCACTCCCTTTACAAAAGTTTGTATTTCTGGAAGTGAAGCCAACTCTTTTTGAAAGAAAATGGACAATGCCGAAATCTGAACCTTAATGGAGCCTAATTTTAGGCCCAAATTCACTCCAGTTTGTAGAAAGTGAAGGAAACGGCCCAGATGGAATTCTTCCGTAGGAGCATTCCTGGCCTCACACCAAGCAACATATTTACGCCATATACGGTGATAATGTTTAGCTGTCACATCCTTCCTAGCCTTTATCAGAGTAGGAATGACCTCATCCGGAATGCCCTTTTCCGCTAGGATCCGGCGTTCAACCGCCATGCCGTCAGACGCAGCTGCGGTAAGTCTTGGAACAGACAGGGCCCCTGTTGCAACAGGTCCTGTCTTAGAGGAAGAGGCCACGGATCTTCTGTGAGCATCTCCTGCAATTCCGGGTACTAGGCCCTTCGTAGCCAATCTGGAACAATGAGAATTGTCCGAACTCCTCCTTTTCTTTTTATTCTCAACCCTTTGGGATGAGAGGAAGAGGAGGAAAAACATATACTGAGTGGAACACCCACGGTGTCACTAGTGCGTCCACCGCTACCGTCTGAGGGTCTCTTGACCTGGCACAATACCTTTGCAGTTTTTTGTTTAGGCGGGACGCCATCATGTCTATCTGGGGCAGGCCCCACTGGCTTGCAATCTGTGTGAAGACTTCCCGATGAAGTCCCCACTCTCCCGGATGCAGGTCGTGCCTGCTGAGGAAGTCTGCTTCCCAGTTGTCCACTCCCGGAATGAACACCGCTGATAGGGCGCTTACATGGTTTTCCGCCCAGCGTAGAATCTTTGTGGCTTCCGCCATTGCCACTCTGCTCTTTGTGCCGCCCTGGCGGTTTACATGAGCTACTGCGTGTCACACGCCAGAGGCGGCGTTCGCCGCGCTTACCCCGCGTGCCTGCTGGTCTGTGTTGCGGCCTTCGGTGGTCCACGGGCTCCGGTGTCTGGCTGGCGCGGCTCCCCGGGGCAGGGGCGCCGCCATGACACCCGGCATCACGTGGGCGGGGAGCAGGTGACGTCATCAGACTGTTCCGCCAATCCATTGGAGGCGGGAGATTCAAAGTCAGACGCCGGGCAGAGCCTCGGCACCTGAGTATTGTCTTTTCCCCTGAAGTGGATGCCAGTGCTCTTGTTCCCGGCGTGTCTCTCTGTAGTTGTTCTCCAGTGTCTCCGGCATTTCCAGATGCCAGTTGCTGTACAGTTTCCAGCGTTCCCAGCGGCTGGTGTGTTCCTCTGCGGTCCAGTCACCAGCGCTTCTCGGAGTCAGCGTGGGCTGCGGGCTAAACACCGCTCTCAAGTTCTACAGGTCATCAGCGTCTTTAACCACCGCTCTCAAGTTCTACAAATCATCAGTGTCTTTAACCACCGCTCTCAAGTTCTACAAATCATCTGTGTCTTTAACCACCGCTCTCAAGTTCTACAAATCATCAGTGTCTTTAAAACACCGCTCTCAAGTTCTACAAATCATCAGTGTCTTCAAACACCGCTCTCAAGTTCTACAAGTCATCAGCGTCTTTAAACACCGTTCTCAACTTCTACAAGTCATCAGTGTCTTTAAACACCGCTCATAAATTCTACAAATCTTCAGTGTCTTTAAACACCGTTCACAAGTTCTTCAAATCATCAGTGTCTTTAAAACATCGCTCACAAGTTCTTCAGTCACCAGTATCTTTTACATCGCTCACAAGCTCTTTAATCACCAGTATCTTTATAAAGCATTGTTCTCAGTGTCTTTCACCATCACTCACAAGTACTTCATTTATTAGCATCTTTAACATTGCTTACAAGTTCTTCTATAGGCCTGGACATTCTCCCATAAGTTCCCTCGCTGCTATGTGACATTGTGTTGCTCCCTTCCTGCAATAAAGTTATTCAATATTTTCACCAAGCCTTACTGTCAGAGTCCTGTATGAGGAAGACCTATATCAGGCCATCCCTGTTCCGACCCAGCTGTGGTTCCTCTTCCCTACCATCGGAAGAACCCCCGAGGTCACAACACCCCCAACCTAGGTCAGTGACACTGCGGTGATGTTGTCTGACTGGATCAGAACTGGTAAGTCGCGAAGCAAAGTCTCCGCTTGACGAAGGGCGTTGAATATGGCCCTTAGCTCCAGGACGTTGATGTGAAGACAAGTCTCCTGACTTGACCAAAGACCCTGGAAGTTCCTTCCTTGTGTGACTGCACCCCAACCTCGGAGGCTCGCGTCCGTGGTCACCAGGACCCAGTCCTGAATGCCGAATCTGCGGCCCTCTAGAAAGTGAGAACTCTGCAGCCACCACAGGAGAGACACCCTGGCCCTGGGGGACAGGGTGATCAACAGATGCATTTGTAGATGCGACCCGGACCATTTGTCCAGTAGGTCCCATTGGAAGGTCCGTGCATGGAACCTGCCGAATGGAATGGCCTCGTAAGATGCCACCATCTTTCCCAGGACTCGCGTGCAGTGATGCACTGACACCTGTTTTGGTTTCAATAGGTTCCTGACCAAAGTCACAAGTTCTTGAGCCTTTTCTATCGGCAGATACACCCTTTTCTGGTCCGTATCCAGAATCATGCCCAAGAAGGGTAGACGAGTCGTAGGAACCAGCTGCGACTTCGGGATATTGAGAATCCAGCCGTGTTGCTGTAACACCTTCAGTGAAAGTGACACGCTGTTCAGTAATTGTTCTCTTGATCTCGCTTTTATGAGGAGATCGTCCAAGTACGGGATAATTGTGACACCTTGCTTGCGCAGGAGCACCATCATTTCTGCCATTACCTTGGTGAAAATTCTTGGGGCCGTGGAAGGACCAAACGGCAACATCTGAAATTGGTAATGACAATCCTGTACCGCAAATCTCAGGTACGCCTGATGAGGTGGATATATGGGAACATGAAGGTATGCATCCTTTATGTCCAGAGATACCATAAAATCTCCCCCTTCCAGGCTGGCGATGACTGCCCTGAGCGATTCTATCTTAAATTTGAACCTTTTCAAGTATAGGTTCAGGGATTTTAAATTTAAAATGGGTCTGACCGAACCGTCCGGTTTCGGGACCACAAACAGGGTTGAGTAATATCCCCTGCCCTGTTGAAGCGGGGGAACCTTGACCACCACCTGTTGAAGATACAATTTGTCGATTGCATTTAACACTATCTCCCGTTCTTGAGGAGACGTTGGCAGAGCCGATTTGAAAAACCGGCGAGGAGGCACCTCTTCGAATTCCAGTTTGTAACCTAGGGAAACAATTTCTATTGCCCAGGGATCCACCTGTGAGTGGGCCCAGATGTGGCTGAAAATTCAAAGACGTGCCCCCACTGGGGCAAACTCCCTTAGTGGAGCCCCAGCGTCATGCGGTGGATTTTGCAGAGGCCGGGGAGGACTTCTGTTCCTGGGAACTAGCTGTGTTGTGCAGCTTTTTCCCTCTGCCCTTACCTCTGGTAAGAAAGGACGATCCACGGCCTTTCTTGTTTTCTATTTGATCGAAAGGACTGCATTTGATAATGCAGTGCTTTTTTAGGTTGTGATGGAATATAAGGTAAAAAATTAGATTTGCCTGCCGTAGCAGTGGAGACCAGGTCCGAGAGACCTTCCCCAAACAATTCCTCACCCTTGTAAGATAAAACCTCCATATGCCTTTTTGAGTCGGCATCACCTGTCCATTGTCGGGTCCAAAGGACTCTTCTAGCCGAGATCGACATAGCGTTGATTCTCGAACCCAATAGACCAATGTCTCTTTGTGCATCTCTCATATATAAGACAGCATCTTTTATATGTCCTAGGGTCAATAGGATGGTATCCTTATCCAGGGTATCAAATTCCGCTGATAAGGTATCTGTCCATGCTGCTACAGCACTACACACCCATGCCGATGCAATAGCCGGTCTAAGTAAGGTACCTGAATGTGTATAAATGGACTTCAGGGTAACCTCCTGCTTGCGATCAGCAGGATCCCTGAGGGTAGCCGTATCTTGGGAAGGCAGCGCTACCTTTTTGGATAAGCGTGTCAAAGCTTTGTCCACCCTAGGGGATGATTCCCACCGTATCCTGTCCGTTGGCAGGAAAGGATACGCCATAAGAATCCTTTTGGGAATCTGCAGTTTCTTGTCTGGAGATTCCCAAGTTTTTTCACATAACTCGTTCAGCTCATGTGAGGGGGGAAAATTTAACTCAGTTTTCTTTCCCTTATACATGTGTACCCCCGTGTCTGTGATATGCAAAACATCTTTGATTGCAATAATCATATATCGAATACATTTAGCCACCATTGTCTGTAATTTTGCATCATCATATTCGACACTGGAGTCAGAATCCGTGTCGGTATCCGTGTCAACTATTTGGGATAGTGGGCGCTTTTGGGACCCCGAAGGTCCCTGCGACATAGGTACAGGCATGGGTTGACTCCTCGACTGTTCCCTAGCTTCAGCTTTATCCAATCTTTTGTGCAATAAATTTACATTGGCACTTAAAACATTCCACATATCCATCCAGTCAGGTGTCGGCGCCGTCGACGGCGACACCACATTCATTTGCTCCTCCTCCTCCCTCGAAAAGCCTTCTACCTCAGACATGTCGACACACACGTACCGACACACCACACACTCAGGGAACCCTCTTATCTGAGGACAGTTCCCCCACAAGGCCCTTAGGAGAGACAAAGAGAGAGTATGCCAGCACACACCCAGCGCTATAATAACCCAGGACAAAAACACAATATTTATGTTTACCCAGATAGCGCTTTTATACTCAATTCGTCAATTATGTGCCCCCCCCCTCTACTTTAAAACCTCTTGTCACCGTGATCTAAGCAGGGGAGAGTCCGGGGAGCTTCCTCTCAGCGGTGCTGTGGAGAAAAAATGGCGCTGGTGAGTGCTGAGGGAGAAGCCCCGCCCCCTCGGCGGCGGGCTTCTGTCCCGCTCTAAAATACAAAACTTTGGCGGGGGCTCGTAGGTATATACAGTGGCCGAATGTATATACCCATCTTTTGCCAGGAGAGGTTTATTTGCTGCCCAGGGCGCCCCCCGTGCCCTGCACCCTTACAGTGACACAGTATGTGAGGTGAATGGGAGCAATGGCGCACAGCTGCAGTGCTGTGCGTTATCTCAGTGAAGAACATTGAAGTCTTCTGTTGCCTCTGATGTCTTCTAACTTCTCATACTCACGTGGCTTCTACCTTTAGCTCTGTGAGGAGGACGGCGGTGCGGCTCCAGGACGGACGGCGAGGATGAGACCTGCGTACCGATCCCTCTGGAGCTAATGGTGTCCAGTAGCCTTTCTTCACAGAAGTAGGTCTGCTTCTCTCCCCTCAGTCCCACGATGCAGGGAGTCTGTTGCCAGCAGGCTCCCTGAAAATAAAAAACCTAACAAAATACTTTCTGTCAGAAACTCAGGAGTGCCTCTGAAAAGCACCCAGTCTCCTCTGGGCACAGTAATCAACTGAGGTCTGGAGGAGGGGCATAGAGGGAGGAGCCAGTGCACACCCAAATCCTAAAGTCTTTCTTAAAGTGCCCATGTCTCCTGCGGAGCCCGTCTATCCCCATGGTCCTTACGGAGTCCCCAGCATCCTCTAGGACGTCAGAGAAAATATTTTATATACCACTCACCACACTCAAGTGAGGGCAGTTGAGGGAAAGGTCACCTGAGCAACTTTTTTTTCAGCATACCCTGTGCCTGTGCTGTGCTGTGCTGCTGCAGCAGAGTGAGAGTGTGTGAGGCAGTGGCTGAGCTGAATGACACGTAATGCCTCCTCCTCCTTCTCCCCCAAATAAAGCAGCAGCAGCTCCTCGCGGCGCAGGGCAGGGTGGATGTCATCATGTCTCTCCCGAGTCCGTGGAGACACAGTGGGGGTGGATCATTGGATCCTTCCTTGGCAGTCTTGGAGTCCCAGAAGGAGGCGGCAGCGCTCCCTTGCAGCAGAGGCAGGAAACGGAAGGCGGCGGGAGTGAGTGTCAGTATACCATAGTGTAGTGCCCTCAGTGGCTTTGCGCTGTGAGGAAGGCACCATTGGCACACACCTAGTTAGGGCACTGGTGGAAAATGCGATTTGCTCAAATTTACTAAAAAAAAAAAGGAAAAATATACCGCAAGGAGCCCTGTAACGCTGTCTTCAGATAGCATTTTCTGGCCTTCCCTCTGGTACCCTTATCCCTGCACAGCTTTCTCTGCCCCTACCCCAGCAACCTTCTGTGATCAGCCATGTGTGTATACTAGACCGCAGGCTGATCACTGTGTCAAAAAAACAAAGAACACCTGCATACAGGGACCGGTGATCTGTGAGCTCTGGTCATCTGTTGCTGCTGTGACCCCATCATCTGACCAGTAAATTGAGCTGAGATGCTGAAAAGTGGCGGCACCTCTATTCACTCTACTGAATAATGATCACTGGGGTCACAGCAGGACAATAGGAGAACAGATGACTGGAGCTCACCAATCACCATTTCTGGTACAGGTACTGTAAGTGTCCTCTGAGCAGTTCATCACCAGGATTCGCAGGGACAGAGCTTTCTCACAAGCTCTGTCCCAGTAGGCGATATAATTGATACATCCCTGCTATGTATTAAATTAACGCATTGTGGATTTGGGCGAATTTATCACATCCCATCTGCATCTGATATGTGGAATGTGATAAGTATGCCCACAAGTGTATGGATACATACCTCCCAACTGTCCCGTTTTTCGCGGGACAGTCCCGTTTTTTGTCCCGCGGTGGGGGGGGGGGGGGCAGTTAGGAGGCTCCGTCTCTCGCTGCCCTGCTTAGCAGAGCAGTGGTGAATAGACGCTATGCGCATGCGCACAGCGTCTATTCAGTGCAGACAGAGGGAGAGGGGGCATGGCAGCGGCTCACAGAGCGCTGGGCATGCCCCCTCAGTGACGAAAACGGGGCGTGGCTCGCGTTCGCTGGTCCTCCGCGAAGCCACACCCCCTTTCCCATAGACCACGCCCCCTTTTCGGGAGCGCACGCGGCTTCGCCGCACATGTGTCCCTCTTGCCGGCGGGACAAAGTTGGGAGGTATGTGGATAGAGGTGGTGCAGTTGAATTGATGTATACAACTCTGCATTTTTTTCTCCATGTACACCATCCAGGTGTTCAACTCAGTACTAACAGAATGGTTTTAATATATAATAAATCCTCTCAAATGTCTGTCCACTGAGTTTATTGGTCTCACTTCTTTTTTCTTTCTTTCCTTAGCTATCTGGATTCCACATCTTTCTTCTTAACAAATAAATCATTGTATATGTGTATATGGACAGTAAATGGGTAAGTTTAATTCATATATACATACACACATACATACTCACAGAGGGGCTGATTTAGCCTTGGGAGCAAAGCAAAACAGGGGCTACACCACCCCTGGAC